>NC_135830.1:1756370-2122438 GCF_964213995.1 Mustelus asterias
TTAATAAAGCAGATAGTATTCTGGGCTTTGTTAAGCGTGCATAGAGTTCATGAGCAATGAGGTCTAGCTGTACATAAACAAGACCCAGATAGAGATCAGCTACAATGTTTTGTACAGTTTTAGGCTCACACTTCTGGAATAATGCAAGTGCATGAGAGAGAGTGCAGAAAAGGCTTAAAAGAATGGTTACGTGGATGAGAAACTTCACCGCTGAGGATAAATTGGAAAGATTGGGACTGTTCTCCTGGGAGAAAAACGGCTCAGAGGATATTTACTCACTGTGTTCAAAATCTTGAATGGAACTGTGCAGAATTATTCTGGATAAACTCTTCACACTTGGAAAATAGTCAGGAATGAGAAGGCACGGATTTACATTGATTAGCAATAGAGGCAAATTTAGTGCGAGAAAAAAAAACACGCACAAGTTGTTCCCGTATGGAACCAGGTTGATTCGCGGCTTTCAAGTGGCATTAGACACTTATTTTAATATAGGCAATATGCAGGGATCCGGGGAAAAGGCAGGGGATAGGCATAAACTCATGAGGTTCGTTTGGAGTGTCAATGGAGACTCAATGAGCCAAATGGCCTACTACTGCATCGTAACAATTTGACCATTCTGTAATATCACGAACAATGTCAGCCCGAGATTTTCTAGAGTATCTTAACTGAAAAACAAACAATCAAAACTCCTCCAGCGTCCTGTTATGATTGTTTTTTATCATGACTACCAGCAGTAGCAGTTTTGCGATAGTAGCATTGTTGATAATTTAGTTTCCTTTCAGAATGGAATAGATCATTGTCGATTCTAAAACAACATAATATTAAGCTTGGAGAACGTATTTAACAATATATAGAAATTGCAGCAGATATATTTTGCAGATATCACACACACTTCCAACTGAAAATTTAGCAATCTCTATGTTTTGAATTGCACAGATTCATCACCGTTAGGACCCCACTGTCTCATTGGGTTCCTTGGTGGGTGCACGTGCAGAAAGGGAGTAATGGCCTGAAGTTCTCTGTTAAATCACAATAAATTATGTGAACTTTAATTTCATTAAAGATTAATGTGGCAAACCAATCCCCATCTCACAGTGACCGACGTTGACTTCGAGCGGACACTTCGGTCTTCAGTACATGAAACACATGCAAATCTGTGACTTCTGCAGAGCCAATGCCGAATAACCGTAAGCAGAACTCCTGCCTGCAGAATCAAGATGGATAGTTCATTCTCACGAGCATAGCGATTGGATGTGCCTCTGATGGGTGAGCACTCGCAGGTGAAGAGTGCTCAGAGGGTCAGGGAAAGAGCATGTACTGGGGGCTGAGTGCTGTACAAGGCTGGCTTCACGCCTGTGGAGGAAAAACTAAGCTTTAGAGAAGTAAACCAGACAACAACTAAAAAGTGAGATGGGGTGAGAGGACTCAGAAAATGATGATCTATAGGCTGGAGGGAAAATGTTACAATTGTACACCTAAATAGGTTTGCAATAAAATGTGTTGTCTTTGATATATGTATATTTCTTCTATATTTGCATAATTTAACAATAAGGCGAAATGGATGTACCACCCCATTCTTTAACCCCTCTCTGAATTTACTCTGTGTCCATGCAAGAATAAGTGGGTTGATGCAGGAACTAATTGACTGAAATGTATGTCCACTTAGTACCAGGATAAATGCAGATTGATTGGAACTTGAGGGGTAAGAAAGATATGCAATTCGGAAATACAGGACATCTATAAAACATACGAAATATGTTAGGATGAAGCTGCCTGAAATGGCGAAGAGTAAAATAATTGACTCTTTCCGCTTCTCCATTTCTGGGTCACTCTGATTCTCTTCATTTCTCTGGCCTGGAGTCTCCTGCAGGCTCGGTCGGCCCCTAGATTGTGTCTGACTGTCAGAGCATTGAGCAGTAAAATCAGAATGAATGGAAGACAAGGGGTTATAATTGAACGAATCCGGTCAAATGCCGTCCATGCAGGGGACGTATAATATGAAAACTTTATGTTGCAGAACCACGGTATTCCATTAACTCTGTACCGAGGTTCAGATATAAAATACATGAAGGAACTTTTTACACAGATCGTATTGCCACAATTCCAATCACCATTCCCTCAGTTCTCTCGGTGCAGTACCTTACTTTTAGCTTCTGACAAGTAATACCACAAATCAATCAAAGGCGAAAGCGACAATTAACCAGACAGAAATATCAATGCATGTGTAGATTAAGGCAGTTCGGAGACTCCACATCCGTGTGATTGACAGGAAACTGGAGGGGAAATAAACTCCAGCAACGCGGCTTAGTAACACAGTAGTGACCATGACCAGCAGGTCCGACACCGCCATGGACACCAGGTAATGGATGATACAGCTGGAGAGACCGCAATTTCTTCGAGACAGGATCACAATCACAGTCAAGTTAGCTGCAATGGACAGAAAGACATTGAGTGTGTCAGACAGACGGGGTCAACATGTGTTTTGGGAAGAGAGAGAGGCAAATTTACCTTCTTAATCCCCTCGAAGACAAGTGCATTTTTATGGTGTTGTTAATTCGATGCAGAGGCGTGCTCGTGAACTGCACGTTATCACTAAGAAAGGCAGACGTGCTTAGGCGTTTTAAAACATGTTTCTGGATTATAATTTAGGCAGGTCAAATACGTAACAATGTAAAATGTTAAAATGAAATCCAACCAAAACACAAACGCTTTGGAATTACATTGAAACGAATACAGAAACATGCAATCCTCTGCTACTTTTCTGTGCCTGAAGTCAATTGTCTTCCAAAATGGAAGAATTTCCTCACCAGAGAGAGTGCGCAGGAAGGGAACAGGAGAAATTGGGAACATGTCCAGTGATGCTGGTACCACACGGCATCGAGTCAACTGACAACAGACCGTAAAATCTACCACACATATCTCCCGCACCACCGCCCCGCCCCCACCCTCACCAACCCCGCAAGCCCCAACGAAACCTGACTATTTTTTTCAACATTCAACCCTATATGCATAAAGTACAATTAAGGATGAAACTGCTTGTTTGAACGTTTAAATGCCTTAACAGTTAAATTAAGTCAATTCATCACCTGATTTCTTAATTGGACAGGGATTTCACACTGGGTTCAAGCATTAATAAACTGGTTGCTGCTAGAATTCGGTAACTAAATTATATCTCCGTTTTCCACTGAAATCAGCATATAGTTCAAAACAGTGTGCGTGCTAAGTTCTGAAATGAAATCATAAACTGCTATGAAATGTCAATATGTCTGATAGCAACTATGAGGTGTGAAAGCGAGTTAACACTTCGTATCCAAGATTATTCTTTTTTTTCCAACCAGAATAGAAAAATGAATGGAAACAGCATATACAACGCGAACACCAGGAATGGTTAAAGTAACAAATAGAACGTGAAACTTTCCCCAGATGATAAAAGAGTGAAGCCATGGACATTATCCACTTCTCCATCTCTGGGTCACCTGGATGCTTTCCACTTATTTGGGTCGTGCCTCTGCTGAGAGCACCATTGGCTGCTCAAATGTGGTGGAGAGTCAAAGCACTGAGCAGTGAGACCATGCCGATTAAGAGATAAGGTGTTATCATTGAATAGATTTAGTCTACAGGGCAGTGCTTCCATTAGGCTTGCAACCCATACATCCATCTTCTCGCTGCAATGCTATGTTTTCAGCACCTGGAATGAAATAATCACAAACTGACCGTTCATCAGGCAAAGCTGTCTGTGGCGGTAGAAACAGCGCAACAAACAAAACTACATATGGGGTTGAAAGACAACAAACTGATGGGATCTTATGTTATAGAAATCCAGTTCACTATTACGGATTAGGCCTTTGACGTAGATTCCCCGCCGCTCCCCCCCCCCCCCCCCCCCCCGCCCACCCCGCTACCCCAATTAACAGCCGGTAATACATGACAAATCGACAGAGACCTCAAAATCTTCAATAACAGCATCACATGAACAGCTAAAAAAGGTCTGTGCGAGACAGGCTGACAAAGCAGAATTACTTGCTCTATTTTCAACAGAATCCAGGGACAGATGGACGAACAAACAGGCAGATATACAGACAGATAAATAGGTAAATAGATTTTACACATTAATTTGTTGAACATTATAAACAATGACACTTTAAGGTACGAAATTTATTTTTAACCTTTGTAGGGTCCAATCATTCTTAACAATAATCGTAGGCAGCATTTGGTACGGATTTAAGATGACTTTCTTTGTTAGAATAAAACTTAAAATTAATACTTCAGAAACGAAGAAAGAGAGAAGTTGAGGACTGGATACACAGCCAGGCCCTGCCCGAATCTTGAATACTCACTGAACTCAGAAACAAGACTGAACACTTGTTTCTAAATGTTTTCCTTGCTTACTTTTGCCTCCAACACTTCTATTGCTGCCTAGGACCATGAAGGCAGTTTGCTGATGAGGTTAGATACCGCTCTCTGGCGTTTAAAAGAATGATCCAACTTAAAATCGTTAAATTGTTCGACAGCCTGCAAACGTGTATTATGAGATGCAGTTTCGCAGTGTAGAAAGTCTAAACCAACGGCACCTCCTCCACATATGTATATTTACATTGGACCTGAGATAAGGAGGCTTTTCTTCACTCAGATAGTTGTGAATATTCAGAATTATCTGTCGTCTTGTCCTGCGGATTCTCTGGTAAACTGTCTTTTTAACCTGAAATCGATAGTTCATTGGTCTCTAAAGGCAACAAAAGCAATGTAGGAATCGCATGGAAAATTGAAGATGACTCTGAGTATCGAAGACTATCGTCTGAACAGAAAGGGTTAAAACGATGGTTCATCTCAACAGTACAAACATAAAATCCGTACAGTGCAGAAGGAGGTCATTCGGTCCATCGAGCCTGCACTGAAAACGAACTGACCCAGGCCCTGCCCCTGTCACGGTAGATATTTACTCTGCGAATCACCCTAACGCGAATGGACATTTTCAAATGGCCAACCCACATCAGTCACATATCTTTGGACTACA
This sequence comes from Mustelus asterias, assembly GCF_964213995.1. Lineage (NCBI taxonomy): Eukaryota > Metazoa > Chordata > Chondrichthyes > Carcharhiniformes > Triakidae > Mustelus > Mustelus asterias. The sequence continues at coordinate 1,761,385 of NC_135830.1, forward strand.
GGGGAAAACCACAGCACCGAGAGGAAACCCACGCAGAAACACAGGAAATGTGCAAACTCCACACAGACCTTCAACTGAGGCTGGGAATCGAACCCGGGTCCCTGGCGCTGTGAGGCCCGCAGTCTGCCAACATATTATGATTTTGCCAAATTTGATAGCGACCACCCCGGCAATATCAATGGTTATGTGCGATTTGAAAAACGCTTCCATTGAATTATTTATGTGTCCAAGAAGTGTGGGTGGCGCTGGCAAGGTCAACTCTTTCTTTCGAATGCCCAGCAGTAACTTCACTTCAGAAAATATTAATCGGCTGGCTCCTTGAAACGCTAAAGGTCACGTGGTGTATGTGCATCTGCACTACTGTTTGGAGAGAGCGGCAGTGTACTTCCATGTGGGGAAGGCATGCGGAACTTGTATTTGGCTGTGTCCCGTGCATTAGCTGTCCTTCTCATTCGCGGTGATACATGTTGCAAGTTTGGAAGGGGCTGTTCAAGGCGACTTGGCAATTTCTCCTTCACCTCTTAGGTGGGTTGCTGCCAATTCGAGCATTGATTGCCTATCACCAGTTTAGGTAACCACAGTGTTGTGGGCTTGGTGTCTCCTACGTCTAGCAGGATTTCTAACTGTGAAAACATTGGTGAATGAGGAATCACCTGCGAAAGAATATAGGATTTCATAACCATTCACGACTGAAATTTTGGTCACGGTCTTCTGAACTACTGTTAATTCCACAGTTTTTGAATACATTTTTGAACTTATTCCTTGGATCTAAATTCCACCATATTGTACCCATGTCGGCAGAATTCGTTCAGGGTTAACACTTCAGTGTCATTGCCAATCTGTAACTCTTTTGCCGTAATGTTCGTGGTGAGGTTCACACACTGCTACCACAGTGTGCCCGTGGTGAATGGAGTGAATTCATAAGAAGGTGAAACGGTGCATATGCTTTTTCTTGGCCGAGTGGTCTGAAATGCTGGCTTTTCGTTCAATCATCTAAAAATGCATCTGTTCAGCTCTTCATGTGGGCTAATTTGAGCCTCTCCCTTTATAGGCAATGCAATATTGGTGTGCAAGTGAAACCTTAAATTAATGCAGCGGTGTTGTTCATTTCGGTAGGACAAAGAAGGAATGGAGAAAGACCATAAAGATTATAAGTCCATTTGGTTCAAGGGGAAGAGCGAACAGGAGGATGAGCAAAAATAACTGAAGTTAGGATTGTTTGACGGAAAAGAGCAGAAAACGGCTTCAGGAGTAGTGGCGTGGCGCTAAAAAGTATTGAAACGTCATAAAAGATGTATAAAACTCAACATAAGATTCGCCATGAGAACTGCCTCCAATTCGTGGCACTACACCTTTAGAAGGGTATAGCTGTATCCAAGAGGGTCCCGTTAACTTTCATGAGAATGAGTTTGGTAACTAGATTAATGGTTAAAACGCATGAAAATGCGCACTTATCCTTCGATAAGGGAAGATGGTGAATGGATGTTTTTCAAAATCATGAGGAATTTGGACAAATAAGAATGGGATAATTTGTTTACATTGGTGGAAGTATCATGAACCAGAAAGCCACAGGTTAATGCATTGATTAAAGTGCCAACTTTGAAACGCAGAACATTTTACTGAGGCAGTGAGAAGTTAGCATCTGGGATCATTACCTAAGAGTAGTGTAGGAGAAGATGCAAACGTGGATTTCGACGTGAACTCGACAATTATGTTCTGGAAAATAGTCAGAGCTTCTGGGATAAATATAGAGGAATTGAACTAGCTGCATTGTTCCTTCATGATCATAAAGAGCGGCCTCATTCTATCCAACTGCCAACATATCACCCTATCATTCCATGATTTGAGGTGAACAAATCTGACAATAACTCTGGCATCGGGTAATCGCAGGAGAGTTATTATGCACTTGGTTAGAATTCATTTCAGATCACAGCACAATCTGAATACAATTCATATTATTCCTGAATTAAAGAGGGTACCAGTAGGATTATTTGTCTCTGCGATCGTGCAATAACGCTCCAAGCACGTCTTCACCTTCTCATTTACATTCATCTGCCAAAATTGTGATCGAATGTATAAACATGGGGCAGGGTTGGCAACATTTTAATATCTGCGCATCGTTAGGCCTCCGTCATTTTCTGGGTATTTGCCAGGATTTGTCAATGTCATTCAATTCCCCGAGGGGAGCAAGTGAGTAACATGTTGGATATGTTATTCGCATTCGTCATGTGAATAAATACAGTCGAAAATAAGAACTGCAAATAGCAATAAATGCTTGTATCTTTGTTTGTTTAATCTGAGCCACATGAATGACTTGATTTCTAAGAGGATGAGTGGAGTTGTCACAGAAATAAGCATAAAATTGAGAACTTTGATTGTTGCGATCGAATGATGAAGGCAATGAAATCATCGAGGGAATGTATTTGTAAAATCTAACACAGCAAATTGCAATACTTCGAACGTTTGAATTGTTTCCACTGTCAACTGTTCTCACATTGAACAGAAAGATCAATGTTCGCTCAGAACTGTTACAGGAACCGAAAGTTTATTTATCATTCGGATTCAGGAGGAACACTGAACATACTTTCTTTATCTTCTGAAAAAGAGAAGTTTGAGAGTCGATTAGTAGAAGTGACTTACTCTGCCGTTGTTCAGACTCGGATTTGAGGTGTTATTTTCATTCAGTTTCACGGTTGCATTTGCTGATTGTGCATCAAAAAAATGATTCTCTTATAGATTGACAAAGAGATAACTCACATTGTGAAGTAATTCCTCAGGTCATTGTTTTGTGTTTTTATAACCAGATAATTTGTAAAAATCTCCTAAAATGACAGCAGCGTTTACTCTTCTAAAATATTACATTTTGTTTCAAACGTTTTAACTACGCTCTGGAGCTCTGTTCAAATATGACTATTTTTTATATTCGTTTTCACTGCCAATCTAAATTATCAATCTTATGGAACGCTGAAGTAAAACTGTTCCTTCCAATTTCAATCCCCGCTGCTTTTGTTTCTGTGCACTAGTCTTGGTCTCTCACTCTTTCAGTGACTCTTATTTTGCCTCTATCTATGTGTTTTATCTCTTCTCTCAATCGGTGTGCTGCGGGTGACTCTGTGGGGCACGTTTTTCAAAAATGTAGAGGTCCCTAGCAGGAGTAATACTGCATGGAGTTGCTGAATGGACAAACCGTTTAGTTTCCTATCGGTGCAGATCAATTCTATGAAGACTTCTCACAGTAAAATAGCGTTGTTGGGGAGTTTTTGTTCCAAATGTGAAAGCAGTATTAATGAACAGTAATACAATTGAATCAGACAACTACGTGATAGTTAACTTAATTTCAGACATCGTTAAATTGCCAGGACTTAATATTGAGGAAGTACTAACATTGCACTTTGAAATCAGAAAGTAAAGTCAATCTACCCTTCCAAGGGTTTTTTTTTCTGCTTCCTCAGTGTCCGCCCCCATCCCCACACCGCCCATCATATCTGAACACAACTCTCGCCAGTCATTAGAAACGTGAAGCTGAACTTAATGCATTCACCGCAAGGCCAGGCCTGGTATGTACAAGTTGAGTAGGAGGTGGATGAAGAGCGATGAAATTGACTATTCTTACTGAACACTGTAGCTTTCTCAAATAATAGCAATCTTCTTTGGGTTTACAGCAAATTCAAATAGTCAAATAAAGTGAAGAGGTTTCTTCTACTGCCTGTTTAAATTTGCGTAAAAGAACACTTCTCACCTCACTTATTTGTTCACCCTGAGATATTTCTCAACAATATTTTTCAATTGGACACTCTCCGTTATGTATGGGCGCTGATGTCTGATTGGTCAGTACAGCTCCTTGGAACCACTGATAGATAGAACCAGCAAATTACCTCTTTGTCATATGGAAGTGTTGGTGCTTCGTTGAGCATGATGAACAGACGAATCCCATCCAGAAAAAGAAACAGATGTGAGCCAGCACCCCGGTTTATATCTGCTAGTTTCAACTTCACGCACGAACCATCAGAGTATATTTATAAATGAATACCTGAAAGCGGAAACGTGAATTTGGAAACTATAGGCCGGTGAGCTCAACGTCAGTTGTGGGGAAGCTTTTGGAGAAGATACTGAGGGACAGGATATATGCACATTTGGAAGAAAATAACCAGGTTAGTGACAAACAGCATGGTTTAGCACGGAGAGAGTCATGTCTCACCAATCTGATTGAGCGTTTTAAAGAGGTGACAAAGATAATTGAAGAGGAAAGAGCTGTGGATATATTTTATCTGGAATTTCGTAAGGGGTTTCACAAGGTCCTACATGGCAGACTGGCATACAAACGAAAATCACATGGGATTCGGGTGGCCTGGCCAGATGGATACAGAACTGGCTTTGTCAGAGAAGACAAAGGGTAGCGGTGGAAGGGTGTTTTTTTCAGAATGGAGTTCCGTTGCAACGAGGTTTCTGCAGTGGTCAGTGCTGGGACCTCTATTGTTTGTTGCATATATAAATGATCGAAGAAAAATATGAGTGGTCTGAGGAGTAAATCTGTGGATAAAACGAAGATTTGTGGAGTTGCTGATGCTGAAAGAGATTGTCACAGGATGCAGCAAGATATACATAGATTGGAGAATTGGGAACAGAAATGGCAGCAGTACTTTAATAAGGACAAATGCGAGGTGATGAATTTTGGAGGATCAAATTTATGTGTGAGTCATACCGTAAATGACAAAACCTTTAGAACATTAACAAACAAAGCGATCTGGGCGTGCAAGTCCACAGTTCCCTAAAAGTGGCATCACAGGTGGCCAAGGTGACCAAAAAGGAGACAGCGGCTGGGGCACTGAGTACAAGAATTGGCAAATCCTATTGCAGTTATATAAAGCCTTGGTTTGGCCGCAATTCCAATATTACGTGCAGTTCTGGTCACCACACTACCAGAAGAACGTGGAAAATTTGGACACAGTTCAAATGCCTTTCACCACGACGTTGCCTGGTCGCGATGGTATATACTATAAAGGACGGTTTAATAAGCGAGCATTGTTTTCGGCAGAAAGACAGAAGCTGAGTGGAGACCTGAAAGAGGTCCATAAATTATGAGATGCATAGACATGCTGGATATTCGGAGGCTTTTTCCCAGGTTGGAAGTGTAAATTATAAAGAGGACACAGGTTCAAGTTGAGAGGGGGAAGTTTACGCGAGAGGAGCGGGTAAGTCTTACTTCATGCAGAGAGTGCTGGGTGCGTGCAACGCATTGCCAGAGAATGTGGTGGAAGCAGGGACCTTCGCAACATTAAAGAGGCATTTTTGTTGACACAAATAGCGGGTTATGGACCGAGTGAGGGCTAACGTTTTTTTTTCTTAATTTACAACATCATAATGGGCACAGGCTTGGAAGGCTGAATGATCTGTTCCTGTGCTGTACTTTTCTTTGTTCTTTGTATGAAATTCCGCCTTTGTGACTTCAAGTATTCTTTTAATAAACATTTTAAGCTGAAATCTAGGACAGATCACCTTCAACACGTAAACAGAACACGAAGTCTAGACTTTGGAACAGATCAGAGGCACCTGCACTCAGTCATAAGGCTGGGAGTCAATATTTCAATATTTTAATCACTTCGTGATATTTTCTTATTCTGCCATTTCATTTATTGGTGTGGGAATAACTGCTATGAAATTTAATCCTGCGACCTTCATCAGGTCACTTGCACTCTGAACTTCTGTACTGAAGGAAACAGTGACGTCGTGACTTTATGTGCTCCGAATGTAACCGTACTTCATTGGACATGTGGACAATGAATGCACAGACAGTTTTAAAGTGGGTCAATGGGAAGCTCCTGTTATTTATTTGAAGAAACAAATGTGATTCTATTAAACAGTAAACACGAGCCGAGCAGCAGCTGTACGAATCTGTTTGTTACAACAAAGTTAATTAAAGCAAATTTTTTTAAAAAATGAATCATCTCCCTGGAGCTTAATATCGGATATAAAGGTGAACGTTTCACAGTGCGCTTTAGAACGCGGTCAGAGCATCTAAATAACATGCACGCAATACCAAAAGGTCTGGTGTTTGCCATTTACTATCCCGTGCTTGCAACTATCGGGATTCCAGGTAAAGTATTGTGGTTGCTTAGTAGCTGGGTGAATTAATTTTTATGTGGATCAATGTTCGCTTTTTATCAGTAGCGCTTCTGAACTGTCAATATATCCTTCCCCCAAATAATCGGTTAAAGTTAACCTTTCGACGGGTATATTTTTTTGTGTATAGGGGGAATACTATCTCCGCTAAAACAGTACAACATTTCTAGTTTAACAATGTTACTTTTCCAATTTAACATCCTGATAGAACATTGCGGTATAAATGTTATACTCACATCACGTTAGCATTGATATTTCACCCGATTAACAGCAGATTGCTACGCATTACCTCTTTATTCTATTGTCTTAAACTGTATTCCATCTTTCATAATTTAGCTGCTTTAATGATATTATTGATTCCTTTTCCATTGACATCTCAGGATGCAAATGCATTTCCATTTCTCTCTTTGCACTTTTATAGCGGCTAACCTTGCATACTGTTGTGAAGTGTTAAATGCCGTTCATTTGTGTCATTCATAATGCTATTTTGGATGAACTGTGAAGAAATGTGTGAATTATGCTGCATATATCGCTCTCAATTCGGTATCCAATGCAGACCTCGGATTTAACAATGTATGTTATGAAAGAAAAAACATCCGCCAAAAAGTGAGAGAAATGTTAACTCTCCATCATGTTGCTCTGTCTGACGTTCTGTTTCTGCAAGTCCACTGTTGTCTTTGCACCAGGGAATATGTTTCTAATAATAAATTACAGTGATTGCATTTTTGATGATGTGTGAAAAATAATCCGTGTTTGTATTAGTTTTAACACTTATTGCTGACTGGTTCGTAAGTTACATCTTTCAATATTTTCCATATGCCTCTGTGTATTCGTTGTCCAATGTCTAATTAAATGTTTTCGACTGTATCTTGTCAACTATTAACTGTTGTTGGATCATTTTAAATTATTATGCCAATGACATGCCTTCCTATTTTAATCCAAATATTGTAAACAAGCAAAAATAAAGACCCCAGCATAAAGGATAAGTTTAAACATACGATCATGTCTCAATGCATCATATGTCACAGTGAAGCCTGTGAAAAGGTTGAGTATAAAATATTATTGGGATTAGAATCAATATATTCTCTATTCTCAATCTCCTCTCCGTTATAGCTAACCTGGCAGTGATAGTGATCCTGTCCCGAAGAAGATGCGGTCTCTCTGGGTGCATCATTTGTTACCTGGTGTCCATGGCGGTATCAGATCTTCTGGTGATGGTTACGGCTGTCGTACTAAACCGGATTGTTGGAACGTATTTCCCATCCAGCTTCCTGTCCATCACGCCAGTTTGCAGTGTTCGTGCTGCCTTAAATATCGCGGCCATTGACAGCTCCGCCTGGTTAACTGTGGCTTTCACATTTGATCGATTTGTAGCTATTTCTTGCCAGAAACTAAAAATAAAATATTGCATTGAGAAGATAGCGAGATATGTCATCATAATTGTGTCGGCACTGGCCTGTCTAAAGAACATCTTCATGTATTTCATTTTTGAACCAATGTACATTATTAATAATATACCCTGGTTCTGCGTCATAAAATACGTATATTATACGTCGCCTGCATGGACTGCATATGATTGGACGCGATACATTTTAACCCCTGTTCTGCCTTTCATTCTGATATTACTGTTCAATGCGGTGACAGTCAGACACATTCTGGTGGCCAACAGAGCCCGCAGGAGGCTCCGGACACAGACAAATCGCGTGAATCAGTGTGATCCAGAGATGGAGAAGCGGATAAAGTCCATTGTTTTACTCTTCGCCATCTCAGTAACTTTCATCCTGTCATATCTGATATTCTTTGCAATGATCCTATTTGTCCGAATTACGAAAGTTACTTATTCCTCGGGCTCTGATTTCAGTAATTCCACGTTTCTTCTCCAGCAAAGCGGATATATGCTTCAGTTATTGAGTTCGTGCTTCAACCCATTTATTTATGCCGGGACTCAACGTAAGATCAGAGAAGAGTTAAAAAATGGGGCGAAATATGCACTGAGCCAATCTGCTAAATTGTTTAAGATTTTTGATTTGGATAATCAAAAATGCTGCACTTTATATTGAACTGTGTACCATGTTTGATCAATTTCACACATAGGCCTGTTTCCAAAGTACATAGGCGTTTACATACATATCCAATGCGCAATATTTTTACACATATTTATATTCATGCATCCACCGACACCCTGGCCATCCACAGTTTATCACTGGCTAGTTCGTCTATCAGTCAGCCATTTGTTAAACGGCCTTGAGTTCTGCCCCCTCAGCACACCACATAATCTAAGTCCTGACAAGAGGGCTTTATGGTCACTGGCAATATCTCCATTTCACCAGGCGATCGGCTCTCTACTGGATAACTGGTCATTTCTTTTTAAATTTCTGTTCACTTTGCGAATACTTTCGGTATTCTGCTGGTCTGCTGACCAAATCTCAGCTCAGCAATGGGACGAGGGAGTTCGCCTGCATCATGCGCATGAATAAATTACCCAGTCCTCCAAACTTTCGAGATATCAAACTATGAGGTGGTGGTGGAATTGGCCTGCCCCCAGTGTTGTTATTTTATTCACACTGACTAGGTTGATTATCAAAATAAACTAATTATTTGTGAAATTGACCTCTTTAATATTAGGATTGATGCTACGAAAAAGAACATGAAGGTCCTATTTGAACATACATTGGCTGTTTGGCATTTACCATATTTAAGTCGCTGCCCCACAGCACGTTGGAGTCTGAATTAATAAATATTTTCATAAGAACAGAAGAACATAAGAACCAGGATCAGGAATAGGCCATCTTCCTCCTCGATACGTCTCTGCCATTCAATAAGATCATGGCTGATCTCTTCTTGGACTCAGCTCAACTGACAAGGCTGCTCACCCTAACCACTACTTCCTTTACTGTTCAAAAAATTATCTGTCCTTGCATAAAAAGCATTCAATGAGGTAACCTCAACTGCTTCACTGGGTAGGGAATTCCACAGGTTCACAACCCTTCGGATGAATAATTTCCTCCTCAACTCTGTCCTAAATTCGAGGCTATGCCCCCTATTTCTAGTTTCACATGCCAGTGGAAACAGCTTCCCAAGAAGGAATGTTTCAAGAAGGAGATAGATATATTTCCTGGGGAGCAAGTAGGGAGGTGAATCTGCGACCAGGATGAGGTCACCCAAGATTTGATGGAATGGTGATGCAGGCTCGCAGGGCTAAATTGCCCATTTCTGCTCCTAATTCCTATTTTCCTACATGCTGGAAAATCCCGAGATGACGAGAGTGACTGCAGCCATTTAACATATAATGTTGGTATTCATAAACACACAGTATACGATAAAAGCAATTTAACCACCTTGTGCATTTGTTTAATGAAATGTTTAGCACAAAAGCTGAATATTTGAAGATCTTGGTCGCCTGGGTAACTGGCGACGTGTGCTCCTTCGGTCAATGTGGCAGTGAACCCGCTGAGAGAATGGTTACAGCGCCAACGCCGGAGAGATTGTGTGGACTGTTAGCTTTGCCCAGTTCCCGCTTGCTCAAAACCTTTGCCATTGTTCGCAGACTTAAAGACCGCTTGTACCTTTAGAACAAAAAAACAACAACTTTCAGACAGTTATTTTCAAAAGACCGATTTGAAGTTTCACGTTTTTGTTTTGTTTCCTGGAACGCTGGAAGAATAAAATGTTAATTTACTAGAACTTCGAAATTCACCAAATATTTACATCTATTATAGTTACCTCATTACGAAGAAGGGAAATATATTTTCGATATTTATAAACAATTCCCGGTATGCTAATTGGATTTTTCTTCTTAATTATTTATATTATTTTAATTCGATTGTTGTTTCACACCAATGACTAAACTTCTAAACAAAAGTCTTTGAATGCTGCACAAATGGATGTCTGTGGGTTTAATGGCTACGTGAATGTAACTGTCGTTTTATATCGGTCGCTATAAATACACAGAGAAAGAAATTGTGGAATGTGTCAATACTTTTAGTCCTCTGGCTGTTTGTCTCACTAAGACTGTCCCTATCTATCTGTGCGTGTCTCTGACTCGTTATCTTTGCCTGACTTTTCGGGGGGTGTTTTTCCCATTTGTTTCCCTCCCCTTGATCATTCTCAGTGTTGAACCTTTCCCTCGGGTGATGATTAACTAACCTTGGCTGGTTTCCTGTCTCATGCCAGCTCCGATTCTTAAAAAAAAAAGAAAAATGGATTTGCTCAGTTTTACTATAGCGCTGAGAAACTTCAGATATCACTTTTGATTCTGAGATCAATTATTCGACGAACAGCATTATTTTCACTGTGGTCTCCAGCTTGAATTCATATGCTCAAGCAATTATATCTTTAGTAAGGTGGTTTTGGATAAAGGGAGTAAGGAAGTTTCCCTGAAATTAGAGACCCTGGTTAAGACAATGCTGGACTGTATCCCTGTCTCTCAGAAAACGTTTTTTTGTCTTTGACTGCTACAGCTATGTGCCACCAGAATTAATACAACAAAGTGGAGGGATGAAACTCCGCCACGCCATGACAGCCCTTTATAGAGCAATGCCAACTCCCTTCTCCTTTCCAGTTCCGGTTGACCATTGTTCTTCCTTTCCTACTATCATTTGCCATTTTTCAACAATCCAGTTGCATTTTAGTATATCACCAATGCACCTATCTAGCTGATTTTAAACCTTTCTTTCCTCCTCTGTTCTCCCAGTTCAGCATCCATCTTTCTCCCACCTCATATCTTCAATCACTCCACAATTAATGACTGTAAGATTTCAATATCTTATTGGCTACTTTACTCGATGCTTCCACAGCATTCACTGACCCAATAATGTACTGAACATGTGATTTTCCATCACTTAAAGCTCCGAGCTCAACGTTACTATCCAAATAGAAACCATTTCCCGTTTCTTTGTCCTTCAATTTGCCAAGCTTTGTTTTATCGATATCAGGGGGTTATCAGGATAAATACGGATTGATGTCAGTGCAGGCTGGGTGGGCAGATTGACCTCCTTCTGTACTGCAGGGATTCTAAGATTCTACTCTATGGATGTATAAGGCCAGACACATAACTAATTTATACACATTGTTCCGCACTTCTAGCATGGCAATTAAAATAAAATCTATTTATTAGTCACATGAAAGACTTTCATTAACGCTGTTGAAGTTACTGTGAAATTCCCCTAGTCGCCACAGTCCGGCGTCTGTTTGGGTCAATGCACTAACCAGCACATACTTCAGAATGTGGGAGGAAACCGGAGCACCCAGAGGAAACCCACACAGACTCGGGGAGAAAGTGCAAACTCCACACAGACAATGACCCAAGCCGGGAATCTAACCCAGATGCCTGGCGCTGTGAAGCACCACTGTGCTACCATGCCGCCCTCCAATCTCAGTTATTCCCAAACTGAGTTCCTTCTCACGTAATCAACTGTTTCCTCTGCTGCCCTGTGAAGAAATGTAGAGAAACACAAAAGGCCATTTTATGAACGCAGGATGTTTCAAAGTTCCTTTCATGTCTTAGTGTTACAAGAAGGCTTACATTAACATTGCAATGAAGCTACTGTGAAAGTACATTGTGGTGAATTAATTTCTTTATTGTCCATTCACTGCTGTAATCAAATGGCATAGAGGGAGGGAGGGAGAGAGGGAGTTCGATGAAAATGCTGATTCGAAAGAGGTTCAAACTGGACTGTTCCAGGGTTTTAACGTATGCATTAATTTTCAACTTGTAAATGCTCCAGACATTAAAGTATGGAAATGGAAAATAAGAACTCAAATGATCAAATAATTCTTCGTGAATGCCTGCCAGCTTTTTTTTTCATCAGTGATCTATTTGTCTGTATACATTGCCCTATGTTTCACGGTTGCAGCAGGGAAGATCCTTCCTGTGAACACAAACTGAATGTCGCTGCCTGAATGGATCTATTGAACTGACCGGCACCCCAAACCTCTGCCACTGTATCCCTAAATACCTGCTGAAGCACCCATTAGCAGCCCACACAGTACCACCATTACCCACCTATCCCGATTCCCACTGCCCACCCGATATCTCCAAGACATCAATTACCTGTACACAGCCCATTGACCATTCCACCCCAACAGAGATGCGCCCTTGTCCTAGAAAACCACTCCCCAACTCTCCTGCAGCTACTTGAGTCCATTGCTCCCGCACATCCGCGATTACGCAAGCATACCCACCAGCGATAGCCAAACGAAAATAAGGCCATAAGATATTGGAGCAGAATTAGGCCATTCGGTCCATCGTGTTTGCTCTGCAATTCAACCATGTATAATATGTTTCTGTACCCCAATCGCCCGTCATTTCGCCGTAACGTTTGATCTCCTTACCATCCAAAAACCTTTCTATCTGTCTTAAATGCACTCAATGACCTGGCCTCCACAGCCTTATCTGGTAAAAGTTTCCACAAGTTCTCCACCGCCTAGCTGACGAAATTCTTCTACATCTCAGTTCTAAAGGGTCGCTCCTTTATTCTGAGTCAGTGCCCTCGGATCCTATCCTCACCTTCTAATGGAAACATGTTCGCCATACCACTCTATACAGCTCTTTCATTACTTTGCAAGTTTCATTGAGGTTCCCCTTCATCTTTCTAAGCTGCGTTGAGTACAGTCCTCAAACGCTCCACAGACGTCAATTTTGTCTTCCCTGGGATCAATCTCTCGAATTTCCTCTCGACCCACACAAGGCCAACATATCCTTCCTTCGATAAGGCGGCTAAAATAGCTCAGACTGTTCTATATTTGTTCTGACCAACCTTTATGAAGCCTCCACAGTATATCACTGCTTTTATATTCTAGTCCCCTCCAAACTAGACGCCACACCCTCCCTGGACCAGCAAATGCCGCCAGCGACAATACCACACCATCAATCACTGACGCTTACGTGCTCCATGGCTGCTCAATATCGATATGTTACTGGGTTTATGGGAGCTAATGCGGCAAATTTTGGAGTGGCTGAACTTCCAAACATTGTTCTTGTACTTGATTCAGCGAAGTATAGCATGGTGGCAGAACACACAACGAGGAAGTCACATAGAGTGACTTATTGCAAATGTGCAGAAGCATAAAAGCAGCAATGTCTTCCTTGAAATGAAAAGAGCAGTGTTGGGACCGCAAAATTATGATTCTAACCAGCTTTTGCAATTACAGAGGGAAATTAGATAGAGTTCATTCAAGGTTTGCGAGGATGATTGCTTAGATGTAGGGGTTATCTTATGAGGAGAAATTGAGCTGGTGTCGCTTGTGGATTTTGAAGTTTACACGAAAGAGCGTTTTATTTTATTGAAACACCAAATGCTTTGATGGGGATGTTGCCCTTCGTGCAGAAATCTAGGGCTCGGGACACCGTTTTATAATAAGGCACCTGACGACGATGTGAAAGCACAACACCTCCAAAGCCATTTGAATTCAGTTAGTACATTGACAGCTGTACTCAGTCCATAATACATTCAGGCACATAGTGAGCATGGGGGAACCTTGAGGGAGCACCCTGAATGTGATGGTAATGTGTAAGTGCCGCTTAATAGCACTGCCCAAGGAACCTTCCAACAGGAATGCATGATGATGAGTAGACTTGTGCAGCTACAACTTTAGTGACATGAACTAACCCATTAAGGCGGTGATATTGTTGAATTTGTCCTGATGACGATAGAATAGTCATGCTGAATGAGATATTGTCCACTCGGAATATAATTATGCAAAAGTAGACATTTACATCCTGATCCTGAATATCATCATATTTTCATGGACTTGTCAACAATGAATGTAACTAGCATGAACTGACACATTCCACATTGCAGTAACTGCTGACTGAACGGGGCGGCACGCTGGCACAGTGGTTATCACAGTTCGAATCGTGGCTTGGGTGAGTGGGGTCACAGTCTATGTGAAGTTTGTACATTCTCTCTGTGTCTGCGTGGTTTCCTCCGGGTGCTCCAGTTTCCTCCCACAATCAGAAAAAATGTTAGGTGGATTGGCCTTGCTAAATTGTCCCTCACTCTACCCGAGCAGGCGCTGGAGTGTGGCGACGACGGGATTTTCAGAGTAACTTCATTGCATTGTTAATGTTTGCTTTCTCTTGGTTGTAATAAATAAAAATCTATAAAAATTAAACAGCTCTTGTCAAATTGGAACGTAAATGTACCTAAAATTTCCTCTCCACCATAGATATTATCCCGCTCAACCTCCATAACCACAGTATTGCTCAAACAGATCTATAGACACTGAAAATAACCGGGCTGAACGATCCATCAATACTGAATGTAAATGCCATGACCTGCACTTGGATCTATTCGTACTGAATGGAACCCCGTGCTCAATTGGGGCGGACCACACTGCTTTAAGTCAGAAAATACTGAGATTAAGAATGCTGAAGTCGATCTGTCCGGATTGTATGAAACATTGTTCTTAGAGAGCAGGTCCACAGTGAACGGAAACACATCAAGCTGAATCTGTACAGAAAGAACATAGCTGTGTCAGCTAGATCAGCATATACTGAATGTTACAGATCTCGATAGTGCATGTTGTCACAGAATGTGACTGTGCTAAGGTGAACATGATTATTCAAAGTGTAGCATTCTGGAGAAAACAAAATTGCGTGAATGGCAGCATATGCGCAGAAAGGAACAGATTTAACATTTCGTGTCCAGTGTGACTCTGCGTCGGAACTGCTCTGCTGCACAGGCTCCGTTCAATGGGAGATTCACCTGTAAACCGTGAACTGAATGTGTCCACATGGAATCGAATCTTGAAGAACTGGGCATGTGGACACGGATTGTAATAATATCCAATCGGGACTGCACATAATGAATTGTGTCCAGAGAGATTTGGAACGGTTCTGCACCGAATTTGTGACCATAGGGCCTGAATAATATCAGGGGTGAAAAGCTGCATACATTGTTTCAGGAGAATTTAATTTTTTCAGCGTGGTCAGTAATAAACAATTCTGCTTTGGCCTGAAGGCCATATCCCAGCAGTTTTCATTGGTGCACAGAAGACTAACAGTTAATTTCTCAATCCCTGGATGTTTCAATTTTAAAAATCATGAAAAACATTACATTCTATGAACTGCAAGAAGAAAAGAAAATACAAGAGCAGCACAAATATGTATTTCACAATAAAGGCTGTTAAGCATTGCATCATGTCCCAAGAGCCTGCCATCTGGTATAAATGTAACAATTTTATACCACAAAGCAGATGGTGGTCACAACTTCTGATAGAAATGCACAGAGTACCAACAGGCCTGTTCTTTGCGTTTACTACCCTGTTCTTGCAGCCATTGGGCTTCAGATAAATTGTTGTCGATTATATTTGGTGAATTGTTGGTTGGCTGCATCAGTTCTCTAATTGAACAACTCGCAATTCTTCACGTTGAAAATACCCTTATCTCTTGAGAAATGACGTATGAGGAGAGATTAAACAATTTGGGGTTGTGCTCACTGGAGCTTAGAAGGATGAGAGATGATTCTATCGAGGTATATTAAATTTTAAAAGGAATTATTTGTTAATTTTGATTTCCTGTACCCATGCATTAGGCCGTCTCACTCACGGTTTCACAGCCATATTCCCCGCAGCAATTGCCCATCCTGACTACATCTTTACCAGTGGCTGGCCATGGCTGAAATTTCCCTCCAGATCTTCTCCTTTTCCCTATGCTTTAGCTGATGCCCTTTAAGCATGAAGTCTCCTGTAAACACAGTCTCTGGTATGTACACAGTGCCCGCAAAGCACATAGTCCCCGATAAACACAAAATCTCATGTAAGCACATAGTCTCCTGGGAGCACATAGCTTCGTGGAAACGCATGGTACCCTATAAGCACGTGTATTTCTATTGCTGACCGTCCATCAGAATAAAAGACACATTGTTTGTGATTGTAAGAGCGACACTGTCCATCATTGTTCCACACATATCACTGCGTGCGACTATTCAGCATTGGCTGCGCAGCTATCACGATGCTTCAGCAGCGTCATTCCCAAGGAGAGTGTCATGCGTGTGACAGCTGATGCTGACATTCAGGCAAATACTGAGAGTTATCATTGAGATTGGAAGCAATAATCTGTCTTCAGCCATGCTACTATTTATCACTGTTAAGTCATGGCCTGTGCTTTTGGTAATAGTGCGGGCTATCATTTTGCGATGTCCATGTGTTTGTACGGCCTTGAGCTGGATGAAGGAATGTAGCTCCACCCCAGGATTGAACCGGCACTGCTCGCATTATGTGTGTTGAGTTATTTCCAGCCCCCTTTTCCCAAGATCCTAATAATCGTTCATTGATTACTTACCACCACTACAGAATAGTCAAGAAGTTTACTGTTCCTCTGAGGTGGTCTGTAATTATTTTATGTCCAAATTGAATAAAGAATAAAAACAGAGGCTTGTGTGTTGAATATAAGGTATTCTGGCTTGTGTGGCTCACATTTTGAATGTTTTACTCATTGAACCCCTCTGTCTGTCACCCTTTCTCCTGACTCCTCCCCACTTTACTTTTGCTGTTAATACAGAAACTGTTAGGAATGGCATAGATCGGTTTAGTTTCAACAATAGATGCTCCAAAAAGTAAGCTGTATATTATCAAATTAGCAGTCGAATAGTCGATATCATATCAATGGCGATTTCAACGAGAGTCCAACCATCGACCCTGAACATTCGAAGGCATTTACATCAGTGGATTCCCCACTGGCAACAACCTGGAGGTTATCACTGAACTGAAACTGAACTGGGTTAGCCAAATAAATATTGCGTCTCCAAGCGCACTTCAGAAGTTAGGGATCTCACTGTGATTAACTTATCTGCTTACTCCCGAAAACCTCCCCACCTTTTGCAAGGATAATGTCAGAGTGTAATTGAATACTCTTCCTTTGCTCTGATAAGTGCAGCTCCAGCACCACCCAAGAAGTTTGACACCAATCCGGACAAAGATGTCCGTCTAATTGGCACCCCACAGACAAATACTAAATCGCTACACAACCGACGCACAGTGGCAGCAGTATGTATCATCTGCAATATTCATTGCAAAAACTTACACAGACCTCTTCGACAGCACTTTCCAAACCCAAGAACACTGCCATATCGAGGCCAGCAGATCCTTTCGAAAAGCACGACCTTCAAGTTTCCTTCTTAGCCGCCCATCATCCTGACATGAAAATAAACCTCTGCTCCTTCATGCTCCCTGGGCCATTATCCTGGAAGTTCCCCCATAACTGCACTGTGGAGTTTACCTACAATACATTGACTGGAACGATTCAATATCCTGGCTCACCACCACATTTTGAAGGGCAATTAGTGATGGGAAAATGTTGACCTCACCAGCGTCCGCATTCAAATAAATAATAATCATAAATTAAATGCTGCCAAAATCACTTCCTTTGCAGGCAATAACGAGGTGGCATGTCTTGTTCATCCACCGTTAAAGCTGCAAATGTATTGTTTTAAAGTATACGTGGCTGCATATCCATTTCAGAGATTTAATCCATCGAGTCCTTACAGTGCAGAAGGAGACCATTCATCCCATAGAGTTTACACTGGCCCTCCGAAAAAGCACTCTACATAGGTACACTTCCTCTCCGCTTCCCCGTGAACCTAACCCGTACAAAAGCTGAACACTGAGTGGAAAGTCATCATGGCCAATCCACTTCACCTGCACATCTTTGGACTGTGAGAAGTAACAGGAGAACCGGAGGCTACGAAGACACTTGTAGAACTCCAAGCTGCACACAGCCGCTGGGTTCGATCACGGTTCCCTGGTGCTATCCACTGATAGCAATGCTAACCAATGTGACACTGAGCTACCCGATCGAGTTGTGGTGACTGGAACTACCAGAGCACAAGAGGAAATGGGAAGTTACAGAGTCATAGAGTCATAGTGGTTTACAGCATGGAAACAGGCCCTTCGGCACAACTTGTCCATGCCGCCCTTATTTTGTTTAAACCCCGAAGCTAATCGCAATTGCCCGCATTTGGCACATATTCCTCCATACACGTCGTACCCATGTAACTATCTAGAAGCTTTTTAAAATATGAAATTGTACCCGCCTCCACTAGTACCTCTGGCAACTTGTTCCAGACACTCACCACCCTCTGTGTGAAATAATTGCCCCTCTGGACACTTTTGGATCTCTCCCCTCTCACCTTAAACCTATGCCTTCTAGTTTTACACTCCCCTACCTTTGGGAAAATATATTGACTATCTACCTTGTCTATGCCCCTCATTATTTTATAGACCTCTATAAGGTCCCCCCTAACCTCCTACGCTCCAGGGAAAAAAGTCCCAGTCTATGCAGCCTCTCCTTATAACTCAATCAATCAAGTCCCGGTAACATCATAGTAGATCTTTCCTGCACTCTTTCTAGTTTAATAATATCCTTTCTATAATAGGGTGACCAGAATTTCACACAGCATTCCAAGTGTGGCCTTACCAATGTCTTGTACAACTTCAACAAGACGTCCCAACTCCTGTATTCAATGTTCTGACCGATGAAACCACGCATGCCTAATGCCTTCTTCACCACTCTGTCCACCTGTGACTCCACTTTCAAGGAGCTATGAACATGTACCCTTAGATCTCTTTGCTCTGTAACTCTCCCCAACGCCCTACCATTAGCTGAGTAAGTCCTGCCCTGGTTCAATCTACCAAAATGCATTACCTTGCACTTGTCTAAATTAAACTCCGTCTGCCATTCGTCAGCCCACTGGCCCAATTGATCAAGATCCCGCTGCAATTGGAGATAACCTTCCTCACTGTCCACCATGCCGCCAATCTTGGTGTCATCTGCAAACTTAATAACCATGACCCCAATATTCTCATCCAAATCATTAATATAAATGACAAATAACAGTGGGCCCAGCACTGATCCCTGAGGCACACCGCTGGTCACAGACCTCCAGTTTGAAAAACAATGCGTTATACTCACTGAATGCATTTGGTAAACCAATTTAACTTCAGTCACCAATTTATGGCCTCGATGACCTGGATAGCTTTGTGGTTCTACTGGTAGATAAACTTAATGAAATCGTTCTTAAGTATCTTGTCTCAATCTATCTCTGTAAATCAAATGGTGAGTTATAGCATAACTACAAAGTTTGAAATACTGTGCTGTTCTTTTGGGTTTTTTCTCGTAAAGTATTTCTGTAGTGTAGTGGTTATCACGTTTATCTCAAGGGCGATAAATCCCCGGCTCGCAACTGTCCAGAAAGTTGTCTGATATTTCTAATTTTTGAATACTCAAAGTTTGAATAATGTGTGAGCTGGTTGTTGAAATAAACTATTATGCTGAGTATTCCGAGCATTTTCTGTTTCTAAAGTCCACAGTCACTAGACAAAAAGAAAGAAAGCGCAGATCTGTTGCAGAGAACACGGTAGGATGGATTAACTGACAGAACCCGGGTGGTTCAGCGGTTCAGCGTCAAGGCTTTCAGCGACAGGCAGTTAGAAAAGTTACAATGAAGAAGCATTTCTTGACTGAATGTTGGTCTTCCAGACATCCCGGTACAACCCTGGATAGGTGAGATTACTAAACAAGTGCAACCCTGGATAAGCGAGATTAATAAACCAGTGCAGGGACGCTTGCTCTCTGTTGTTCCCATTGTAACATTGTCTGCTGTAAACAGCACATTCAATGTGTGCGTCTATTAGCCATTACCCCAGTGCAGTAAAACATCGGCTCCAGGTGAAGCTGGAACTCACAACCATAACCTAGCCCGCGGGCTGCACTGCTGTATAAGCACCACCTGTTAACTGATTGCGCCACTGGAGCACATAAAGGCTCCCTGGTTTGACTTAATTGCTTTTCTCAATGAATACTTGCGAAAAATATTACTGTTTTCGTAATAGACTGAAGAATCTCTCCCATAATCCCAATGGGTGTGGTCTTCACAGTGCGACAACTACAATAGAAATGCACCAACCCTTGTGCATGCCTTCTTTAACCTCACACTGTCCTTCGACCCTTTCAATTTTGAGGGATTATCAACTTCAGGTTTTTGCTTTCCTCAAATTGGAAAGTTTAAAAACCAATTTCGCCTGAAGTGCGGCTCGAATCCACGAACTTGAGATTAAATGGCCCGTGCTCTACTGACCGGGCTCGTACAGCCAGCAGAATGACTCTGACCCCAAAATTGAATGAAATGAATTGTTGATTGCCACCCGGTCCCTCAGCTTTTTTTGAATTTCAAAATGTAGAATAAATCGACCTAAATTAAACCCAAGGTTATAATACATTCTTCTCAATCATCAACAACACGATTGACATCTTCCACTTCGTGGCTGCACTTCCTTCCAAACATTGCAGTCTATTTTCAGGACTCGGTTCAGCATTTAATATTTAACATTAATGTTTCAACCTTGGGGCTCCATGAAGGAACTTCTGTTACTCACAGCCACTCTGTAAGACAGTGAATAAATATGCCAATCTATCTCAACAAAGACAATAATTTCTGTGACAGGTTGTAAGAAATGTTAATATGTCTGCCCAGTGACAGTCAACACTTTCATCACTTCATTTGATCGATGTGTCATCAAATTTCGCCACATCTCATTTCGCTGAATGTATGATAAGAGTTTGGTTAAAAAAAAATTCTAATGAGAAATATACGACAGTCTTTATTAAAATTAAAAGACGGTAGTTCCTTTCACACCGGAAGAAACGTTCAGGTTTCCAGAAGTTGTATTGGCCGAAACGTCCCTATTGAAGATCAGAGAAAGTTACACTCAATTATCCAAATGCTGCTCTGAGGCTTCGTGAGCGACACACAATCTACCTCCATCGCCACGGTGTGTTCGAATGTTCGGCCCGGGTAGCTTGTATCCCAGGGGTGGGGAGTAACAAGTATTCAACAATGAAAATGAATTATTCATATCTTTCTTCACACTGAAATTGCAATGTTTCGGCCTCGTTTTGAAGCAAGGTCTTTCCGTTTCTCCGACCAACGTCATAATCCACACAATGTATTTCAAGGTTCTATTCTTCAGTAATAAAATTGGTGATGGATGTTTAGAAATGTTGTGCAGAAAATAACCCAGCGTCAGAATTTGGAAATGTCCCTCTTCTTAAAGAAGTGCGAGGTCCATCGTCTCTCCGACAACTTTTTTTTTTCAAACAGCTGTCCACCTAGTCCCAGTATCATCCTCTTTATTCATCCCTCCACTCATAGCCGAGCCAGAAGCGTGTCAGACGTAATTTCAGAGCTGTGGGTTTATGTCATATTGTTATTAAATATTGATGCTTTTCTGGAGGAACTCCAGCTCTCCATTCCTCCGGCAGTGTCACCACTCAAACTGAGTCTTTCTCAATCCTGCTTTGTTATTCTCACAGTTACTGGCTTCTGCATGAAAACTGCTTTCTCATCAGTGCAAGTCAAAAGGGTTTACTGTTTAATTCAGTGAGTTTTCTTGTCATTTAGCCAGAGATTTGGACCCAGTTCTGTGTGATATTTCTGTCAGGGTAAACGGTTAAACTTAACCCATTACCATTCAGATTTTACCTTGTCCCACCATCTCTATCGGCAGCGCTTTGCATCATATCACTGCCTTTCACTATCTGTGTTTGTTCTTGATCTGTTGCACATGTGGCATTCACAACTCGGAAGCAAAACTACAAATCTCATTCGACTGATTCTGACAGAGCTGTTTGCGATCAGGAAGTTATTAAGTTCTGATTAATGGATGTTCAAAAACATTAAATCTGAATATATCGAAGCCAGTCTGCAACTCTGAAAGTGCCGAATCCTAACCACTACACAAGAAGTATCTCATCTTTCTGATTCTCCAAGATAGTGATTACAGGAATGTGCACAGTGTCAATTACCCATAGTCACACTCTCCTTCCAGTCTGTTAAGATTTGAAATTGTTCACATCTTCACACTAGCTTCCAGTGTGACGAAAGCAGAGCTGTGATGAACGGATGTTGTTCAGCAGATTTACCATAATAAAGTTGCTAACAGGTCGATGTTAACATTGCTCTTTGAATGTGGTGAGCTACGACCTGATACTTAATACAATTCAAGATAGCGCACACATTTTGACAGGGGGAGCCAGCAAGGGCAATGTAAATATAAATTGATGGGATTGTGGAATGGGACGGATTTTTCTCCCTGCTGTTCAAATGGGTACAAGTATTGTAATGAACAAAGCATCGTAGCTGTGAGGGACAGCTCGGTGGATAGGATATTGGTATGTAGATAGGCTGGAAAATTGGGCGGGGATCCTGGATTCAGGATTCAATCCTGGACCGGGGAGCGGCGCGGGCTTGGAGGGCCGAAGGGCCTGTTCCTGTGCTGTATTGTTCTTTGTTCTTTGTTCTATTGAGTGACCATTTACATGCTGCCGTCGTGTGCTGGGTTCCATGGTGTGATGGTGAGCACTCTGTGCTCTGAGTCCAGCGATCCATAGAACATAGAACATTACAGCGCAGTACAGGCCCTTTGGCCCTCGATGTTGCGCCGACCTGTGAAACCAATCTAAAGCCCATCAAACCTACACTATTCCAATATCATCCATATGTTTTTCCAATGACCATTTAAATGCCCTTAATGTTGGCGAGTCCACTACTGTTGCAGGCAGGGCATCCCACACCCTTGCTACTCTCTGAGTAAAGAAACTACCTCTGACATCTGTCCTAGATCTATCACCACTCAATTTAAAGCTATGTTCCCTCGTGCTAGCCATCACCATCTGAGGAAAAAGGCTCTCACTGCCCCCCCCCTATCTAATGCTCTGATCATCTTGTATGCTGCTATTAAGTCACCTCTTAACCTTCTTCTCACTAACGAAAACAGCCACAAGTCCCTCAGCCTTTCCTCATAAGACCTTCTCACCATACCAGGAAACATCCTGGTAAATCTCCTCTGCACCTTTTCCAATGCTTTCACATCCTTCCTATGATGCGGCGACCAGAACTGTACGCAATACTCCAAGTGCAGCTGCACCAGAGTTTTGTACAGCTGCAACATGACCTTTTGGCTCTGAAACTCAATCCCTCTACCAATAAAAGCTAACACACTACGCCTTCTTAACAACCCTATTAACCTGGGTGTCAACTTTCAGGGATCTATGCACACGGACACCGAATTCTCTCTGCTCATCCACACTATCAAGTCTCTTACTATTAACTCAGTACACTGTATTCCTGTTACTGCTTCCAAATTGAATCACCTCACACTTTTCCGCATTAAACTCCATTTGCCACCTCTCAGCCCAGCTCTGCAGTTTATCTATGTCCCTCTGCAACCTGCAACATCCTTCCGCACTGTCCGCAACTCCACCGACATTAGTGTCATGCGGAAATTTACTAACCCATCTTTCTACGCCCTCATCCAGGTCATTTATCAAAATGACAAACAGCAGTGGCCCAAAAATAGATCCTTGCGTTACACCACTCGTAACTGAACTCCAGGATGAACATTTCCCATCAACCACCACCCTCTGTCTTCTTACAGCTGGCCAATTTCTGATCCAAACCGCTAAATCACCCTCAATCCCATGCCTCCGTATTTTCTGCAATAGCCTACCGTGGGGAACCTTATCAAACGCTTTACTGAAATCCATATACACCACATCAACTGCTTTACCCTCATCCACCTCTTTGGTCACCTTCTCAAAGAACTCAATAAGGTTTGTGAGGCACGACCTACCCTTCACAAAACCGTATTGACTATCCCTAATCAAATTATTCCTTTCTGGATGATTATACATCCTATCTCTTATAATCCTTTCCAAAACTTTGCCCACAACAGAAGTAAGGCTCACTGGTCTATAATTACCAGGGTTGTCTCTACTCCCCTTCTTGAACAAGGGGACAACATTTGCTATCCTTCAGTCTTCTGGCACTGTTCCTGTAGACAATGACGACATAAAAATCAAAGCCAAAGGCTCTGCAACCTCCTCCCTAGCCTCCCAGAGAATCCTAGGATAAATCCCATCCGGCACAGGGGACCTATCTATTTTCACACTTTCCAGAATTGCTAACACCTCGTCCTTATGAACCTCAAACCCGTCTCGTCTAATAGCCTGTATCTCAGTATTCTCCTCAACAACATTGTCTTTTTCCTGTGTGAATACTGACGAAATATATTCAGTTAGCGCCTCTCCTATCTATTCGGACTCCACACACAACTTCCCACCAGTGTCCTTGACTGGCCCTAACCTTACCCTAGTCATTCTTTTGTTCCTGACATACCTATAAAAAAGCTTTCGGGTTTTCCTTGATCCTACCTGCCAAAGATTTCTCATGTCCCCTCCTGGCTCTTCTTAGGTCTCTCTTTAGGTCCTTTCTGGCTGACTTGTAACTCTCAAGCGCCCTAACGGAGCGTTCAGGTCTCATCTTGACATAAGTCTCCTTCTTCCTCTTCACAAGAGTTTCAACTTTTTTAGTAAACCACGGTTCCCTCGCTCGACCACTTCCTCCCTGCCTGACAGGTACATACTTATCAAGGACACGCAGTAGCTGTTCCTTGAACAAGCTCCACATTTCAATTGTGCCCATCCCCTGCAGTTTCCTTCCACATCCGATGCATCCTAAATCTCGCCTAATCGCATCATAATTTCCTTTCCCCCAGCTATAACTCTTGCCCTGCGGTATATACCTATCCCTTTGATCGCTAAAGTAAACGTAACCGAATTGTGGTCACTATCACCAAAGTGCTCACCGACCTCCAAATCTAAGACCTGGCCTGGTTCATTACCCAGCACCAAATCCAATGTGGCCTCGCCTCTTGTTGGCCTATCTACATACTGTGTCAGGAAACCTTCCTCCGCACATTGGACAAAAACTGACCCATCTAAAGTACTGGAACTATAGAGTCTTCAGTCAATATTTGTAAAGTTAAAGTCCCCCATAACAACTACCCTTTTACTTTCGCTCCTATCCAGAATCATCTTTGCAACCCTTTCCTCTACATCTCTGGAACTTTTCGGAGGCCTATAGAAAACTCCCAACAGGGTGACCTCTCCTTTCCTGTTTCTAACCTCAGCCAATGCAACCTCAGTCGACGAGTCCTCATCAAACGTCCTTTCTGCCATCGTAATACTGTCCTTGACTAACAATGCCACACCTCCCCCTTTTTTACCACCTTCCCTGATCTCACTGAAACATCTAAACCCCGGAACCTGCAACAAGTATTCCTGTCCCTGCTCTATTCAATTCTCCGAAATGGCCACAACATCGAATGCCCAGGTTCCAACCTGTGCTGCAAGTTCACCCACCTTATTCCGGATGCTCCTGGCGTTGATTAAACACAGTTCAAACCACCTTCCTCCTGCCGGTACACTCCTGTGACCTTGAACCGTTATTCATGACATCACTACTCTCAGCCTCCTGTGAACGAGAGCTACAATTCGGATTCCCATCCCCCTGCTGAATTAGTTTAAACCCTCCCGAAGAGCATTAGCAATCCTCCCCCCCCCCGCCCCCCAGGTATATTGGTTCCCCTCTGGTTCAGGTGTAGACCATCCCGTTTGTAGAGGTCCCACCTACCCCAGAGTGAGCCCCAATTATCCAGGTATCTGAATCCCTCCCTCCTGCACCATCCCTGTAACCACGTGTTCAACTGCTCTCTCTCCCTATTCCTCTCCTCGCTAGCACGTGGCACGGGTTACAAACCAGAGATAACAACTCTGTTTGTTCTAGCTCTCAGCTTCCACCCTAACTCCCTGGATTTCTGCCTTACATCCGCATCCCTTTTCCTACCTATGTCTTTGGTGCCTATGTGGACCACGACTTGGGGCCGGTCCCTCTCCCCCTTAAGGGTCCCGAAAACACGATCCGAGACATCACGGACCCTGGCACCTGGGAGGTAACACACCAACCACAAGTCTCTCTCGTTCCCACAGAATCTCCTATCTGTCCCCCTAACTATGGAGTCCCCAATGACTAATGCTCTACTCCTCTCCCCCTTCCCTTCTGAGCAACAGGGACAGACTCTGTGCCAGAGACCTGTACCCCACGGGTTACCCCTGATAAGTCCCCCCCCCCCCCCACCGCCAACAGTATCCAAAACGGTATACCTGTTATACAGAGGAACGACCACAGGGGATCGCTGCACTGACTGCTTCTTACTCCTTCTAACAGTCACCCCAGTATCTTCATTTCTAAGAGTAACTACCTCCCTGTAGCTTTTATCTACAACTGTCTCTGCCTCCCGAATGATCCTGAGTTCATCCAGTTCCAGCTCCGGATCCCTAACACGGTCTTCAAGGAGCTGGAATTGGGTGCACTTTCTGCAGCTGTACTCAACTGGGACACTAATGGTGTCCCTCACCTCAAACTTCCCACAGGAGGAACATTGCATTGCCTGCACTGCCATCCCTGCTAACTTCCCATTTCGAAAGAGAAAAGCAGAAAAGATAGACAAAAAAGCTTACCTACTCTCACACCGAGTCTTTTTGTTTAGGTTAGAGGAGGCGGAAGGGTGGGAGACACTGCACATTAAGTGTCTCGGGTTTCCTCACCGTTCAAATTTATTGGGCAAAACAAAAAACCTTCCCAGGTCTCTCCACGGCCGAATTCAAATCTCGTCGGAACCTTCCTTTACTTTGCTGAAGCTGGTGCACCCTGGGAATCCCAGGCAGGCATGGGGAAAACGTGCAAATTCCAAACTCAGTGACCAAAGAACGGAATTGAACCCAGGTCCATGGCGCTGTGAGGCAACAGTGCTAATCACTGTGTCTCCGTGCGACCTGACACTTGGCGTCCGAGCTCTTTTTAAAATTGGGAGAGATGAGTGAGTGAGTGACGCCTGGAGGTGGACATCCTGTGGCTTCTCTGCCTCTGAGAGGTCTGTATTCTTGAGCAATTGTCCTCTGGGGCTGATGTAGTAACTCCAGGAGAGTCATTCGCTGCGTCGTCTGCAATGTGATTGCAATGGAATTTGCTGAAATTTCCTCAGTGTTTAGATTTCCACTTTATAAGCATTTGAAATAAAATGCCCATCAGCAAATCAAACGTCCGCTTTAGCAAAGAAAAGCAACCAAGATGTGAACTCGAATTGATTGACTGAGAAGCCTGAGTGCTCATTTCTACACCACTGAATCCAGAACATGGCAGCAAGTGGAAAATGGTCACTGAAATAATTTGACCTCAATGTGGCAGCAACAGCAAGTGCAACAACAAACATGTCGTTATGCACCACTATTGATATGCAAAAAACTCACATGACACTGCACCCCAAATGTACAGCAAATCATTTCATCCCAAGCCGTATTGAGAGATATCAGCAGCAATAGTCATGTTTCACAGGGACAAGTGCCCAGTCATAGAGTTACACAGAAACGGCCCTTCGGCCCATTGGATCTTCACTGGTGAACCAACCACCTCCCTATTCTAATCTCATTTTTCAGAACTTGGCCCGTAACCATGCGTGCCTTGACATTGCAAGTACACGTTAAATCGCTCATTCAATGTTCAGAAGATCTCAGTCCCTGCCACCCTTTCAGGCAGTAAGTTCTAGGCTCCCACCACCCTCTGGTTGAAAGGTTCCTTTCCTCGCATCCCTCTAAACGTATTGCAGCTTACCTGAAGTCTTTAACCCCTTGTCGGTGATCTCTCCACCAACAGAAAGGTGTATTTCTTTCTACTCTGTTTACTGTGGCCCTTACAATTATGAGGGGCATGCACAGAGTGGATAGGGAGTAGCTATTCCTCTTAGAAATGTAATGCTTTGCAAGGAAGTGCAGAGTCAAGGAAAATAGAGAGGCAGAGGAGAAAAGAACAAACGATCTTGTGTAAGGCTGGAGTGATCGAAAGATAATGGGGATGATTATTGTTTCCACTGACATAATGTCCAAGGTCTGGGTCCAAATCTCGCGCTAAATGAGAAGCAATCTTCTCGCTGAGTCAAGCACAAAACTCTCCGTCTTCCAAAGAAGCAGAGATAGCTTTAACTCAGAAAGCAGTAAGTGTGAGGTTAACAATGCGGGATGGAGAAAGACTCCGTTTAAACGGCGACACAGCTGGAGAAATGGAGATCTGGCGTTCACGCAGGAAATCGGCAAGGTTTAAGACAGTGGCGCCCAACATGGGGCTCGAACCCACTTCCCGAAGATTGAGAGTCACATGCTCTACTGACTGAGCCAGCCAGACATTGAAGTCCAAAGCCTTAAATGCGTAAAGACCAATACGACTTTTCCCCCCATATGGTGTTTCAGCTTGTTCTGATTACAACATTTACAGTTAATCACCCGATACAATACCCAAGGTTAGAATGCATTCCTTTCGATCATCAATAATTTCATTCACATCTTCCACTTCTTAACTTCATCTCCGATGAAACATTTCAAAGTCCTCTTCCATCTTTCACTTTGTTACAAGCCAAGTCGGATACTTCAAGGTGAACTAACAAAACCATCCACTTGTCCAATACGAATCAACAGCTAAATGAGGGCTTGTCCGGAATTATGAACCCGGGATCTCCCATAAGCTTGTGGATTTTAACACTCAAAGCGAGAATCATACCCCTAGACCAAAAAGCCACCGTTAAGGAAGCAAGTTAACAACAGATATTTTCAATGCCATCCAGAGCGGATCTGACATCTGCACTGAAAGGTGAACATTTTGGAGAAACTCAATAAGTCTGACAGCGTGTGTGCACAACGAAATAAAGCTCATCTTTCACCTCCTTGACCTTTCGTTACTGCTGGCAGTGGTTAGAAATGTAGGAAGTTTTAAACAAGTGACATTCAGCAGGTAGGAAACAATAACATCTTGTAGGGTGGAAGTCAGGAGAGGCTACATGACGGAAATAGAATCACAGAACTGTTACACCACAGACTGAGGCCATTACAAGATTTTTTGCAGGACTCAGATGTCAAAGCATCCCGACATCTCCGAGTCTGCACCGACCACGATTCCAACCATACTGACAATTCCACTAACAGTAAGGGGCAAATTAGCATGGCCAATTAACCTAAACTGCACGCCTTTGGATTGTGAGTGGAAACCGAAACAATCACAGGAAACCCTCGCAGACACAGGAGAATGTGCAGATTCCACGCAGTCACCCGAATCTGCAACAGAACCTGGGTCCCCGATGCTGTGAGGCAGCAGTGCTAACCACTGTGCCCCCGCGCCGCACACATGCTGTGGGTAAAGGGGAATCATAGAATGTACAGTACATTGATTGCAATCGGACCTCAGTGATTATGTTGGTGGGTTTTGAAAATTGAAAGCTATGTTTAGGAAGATAGGAACATGGGAATCAGAAGCAGATGCAGACAAATTCAGTCAATCGATCCTGCTCTGTCATTGAATCAGCTCATAGCTGATCCCTCCCTTGCCTGAAATCCACCTCCCCACCTGTTCTCCATAACTTTTTAATCAGCTTTTTTATCAGAAATATACTTATCTCCTTCTTGAAACCATCCAACGATTTAGACTCCACCGCACTATGGGGCAGCGAGTTCCAACACTTTACCACGCCTCCTGCGAGAAATAGATTTTCCTCATTACAGTTTTAAATCTACCTCCTCTCAAATTACACGTGTGACCTCTTGTTCTCGATTGCCCGGTAAAAGGAAATATTTGGTCTACGTTTACTCTATCAATCAATTTTTGAAATTTATATACCTCGATCAGATCCGCTCTCATCCTTCTAAACTCCAGCAGTTTGTGGGGCAATTACACCGAACTGTCAATTTCATCAGCCAGTGAACTGAATGGTGCTGTCCTTCGTTGAAGGAGGCACTTATGTCCCATCCAAACAGAACATTTTGAAGGAGAAACTTGTCTCTGGAGAAAAAAAGATCTGAGATGAAAATAATAAGCAAATGGATATAGGGTAAGTCAGTTTGAGAAACACAGTTCACCAGTGACCCTGGTCGACCAGTGATTTGTGTTCAGCACCGCCCCCTCCCCCCCCGTTGATATTTGGTTTTAATTCCCGCTCAGGAAAAGAAAATTCATTGCTCTTAGCAAACGATTAAAAATCAGCTGATTTACTCTGATCGAAAGCAG
The DNA here is from genome assembly GCF_964213995.1 of Mustelus asterias. Classification (NCBI taxonomy): domain Eukaryota; kingdom Metazoa; phylum Chordata; class Chondrichthyes; order Carcharhiniformes; family Triakidae; genus Mustelus; species Mustelus asterias. The sequence goes on from NC_135830.1 coordinate 1,791,450, forward strand.
ATCGACAAAAATTAGCCGAGTTAATTTTGGAAGTTTCCATCAGAGTTGGACATTTCACTTGTGCAATAGTTCAAGAACAAACACATGAACAGAAGGCCAGTGATAGGCTGCAAAACTAGCGATAGAGATGGTGATGCAAGGTCAAATCTGGATGGTAATTGGACAGATTTTACCGTTTAAACTGCCACTGCATTATGAAACTTTTCCCTCACTCAGCAATAAAAATAATTTGGCAATATTTCTGTCTGGTTTCGAACGGTCGGAAGTGAAATTGGTAACTGTAGTGCAATGTTTGTTGTGTTCTCATTGGCTGAACACATCACTGGTGTTGGAACAGAATGTGCCATTTTGCAGGAGAAACTTGTTTGTGGTAAAAGTGGTCTGGCGTGAAAATTAAAATAACGAAAGGAGCAAGGATAAAGCAAATTGTAAAACACTGGACAAAAGCAATTTACTGCAGATGCTGGAATCTGAAACCAAAAAGAAAATGCTGGAAAATCTCAGCAGTTCTGGCAGCATCTGTAAGGAAAGAAAAGAGCTGACATTTCGAGTCCAGATGAAGCTTTGTCAAAGCTCGAAACGTCAGCTCTTCTCTCCTTACAGATGCTGCCAGACCTGCTGAAATTGTAAAACACGCTCGTTTGGTGGTTACAATTTGACACTTTCACTGCTGCTTTGAATACAGATAAGAATACTAAGATTTATTGCTCTCATCCAAACCGTGCAAATAAATATCAGTTATTTCCTGGAAGATGATAGAAATCTCAGTTTCACCTTTTGTCCGGCCTTTTCTGAAGTGAAGACCCTGAGCAAGTTCAGCATGAAGATTTCTTGTCATTTCTGGCAGGAGATTGGAAGCTAGATGAGGTTAAGGGCAGGTTAAATGGTGCCGGTCCTTCGCTACAGCTCATTGAGTGACTGGAACTGATTTCTGCTTTTTACACAGGTCAGAATTACCTGATTCACTGAAGGAGCAGGTTGGAATTGCTGATGCCTTTTCCCAGATCCATTGCTTCTAATTCATTTCACTAAAAATATTAGTATTAAACAAAGCTCCTAAGTATCGTATCGTGGCAGAGTGGTCCAATGTGTTAATTAAGGCTTCAGTCTCGGTTGAAGGGTGGGTTCGAATCCCACCGCCACCAGATTTGATTTTTCTTTTTTGGTCCTTGCATCTAAAGTCTGGCAGCATATTTTAACGTGGAGATGCCGGCGTTGGACTGGGGGAAACAGAGTAAGAAGTCTCACAACACCAGGTTACAATCCAACAGGTGTGTTTGGTAGCAAAAGCCACACAAGCTTTCGGAGAGCTGCCCCTTCGTCAGGTGAGTGGGAACTCTATTCACAAACAGGGCATATAAAGACACAACCTCAATTTACAGAATAATGGTTGGAACGCGAGTCTTTACAGGTAATCAAGTCTTAAAGGGACGGACAATGTGAGTGGAGAGAGCGTTAAGCACAGGTTAAAGGCCTGTATATTGTCTCCAGACAATTAGTGAGGTTTTGCGAACCCAGGCAAGTCGTGGGGGTTACAGATAGTACGACATGAACCTACGATCTCGGTTGAGGCCGTCGTCATGACGGACCAGCGCTCCGAAAGCTAGTGGCTTTTGCTACCAAATAAACCTGTTGGAATTTAACCTGGTGTTGTGAGACTTCTTACTGAGCACACTTTAATGCAGGAGTCTCTACGATGTCGTTTCTGGCAGGAACAACGAGGAGAGACTGTGCCAATGTGAACATTTGTTAGGGTAAAGGAGAGTGTATGGAAGGAGTGGAGTTGCACCTACAGAGAGCATGAATGAGAATGCAGACTGAATGCCTGACTGCCAATATAATGAATATATTCCCATGCCACAGCACATACTTATCTAAACTCTGTCTAATTATACTTTGCAGAATGTTTGTGGTGCCTTTGCCATTTCTCCATTCTACATTCCAGTCAAAAGAGCAACGAGAGATAGAGTTTTAGAGTCATACAGGTTTACAGCATGGAACCAGGCCCACCTGCCCAACTTGTCCATGCCACCCCTTTTTTAACCACTAAGTAACCCCCAACTACACGCGTTTGGCCCATATCCCTCGATACCGAGCTTACCCATGTAACTGTAAAAACTGTTTTTAAAAGACAACATTGTACCCGGTTCTACTACTACCTTTGGCAGTTGTTCCAGATACTCACCACTCTCGATATGAACAAATTGCCCGCCTGGATCCTTTGTATCTCTTCCCTCTTACATTACACCTATGCCTTCTAATTTTAGACTTCTAGAATTTTGGGAAAATATATTGACTATCGAGCTGATCTATGACCCTCATTATTTAATCTACCTCTATGCGAACAGCCCTAAGCCTCCTAAGCTCCAGAGAAAAATGTCTTACTCTATCTCACCTCTTCCCATAACTAAAACCATCAAGTCCCGGTAGCATTCTAGTAAATCTTTTCTGCACTATTTCTAGCTTAATAACATTCTTTCTATAATAGGGTGACCAGAACTGTACACAGTATTCCAAATGTGGTCTTACCAGTGTCTTGTACAATTTCAACAAGGCGTCTCAACTCCTGTATTCAATGTTCTGACCAATGAAACCAACCATGCCGAATGACTTCTTCATTACTCTGTCCACCTGTGACTCCACTTTCAAGGAGCTATGGACCTGAACCCCTAGATCTCTTTGTTCTTTAACTGTCCCCAACGCCCTACCATTACCTGAGTAAGTCCTGCCCTGGTTCCAGCTAACAAAATGCATCACTTCACGTTCTCCTAAATTAAAATCCATCTGCCCCATTCGTCAGCCCACTGGCCCAATTGATCAAAATCTCATTGCAATCCTAGATAACCATCTCACTGTCCCCAATGCCACCAATCGTGCTGTCATCTGCAAACTTACTAATCATACCTACTAAATTTTCATCCAAACCATTAATATAAATGGCAAATAACAGTGGACCCAGCACCGATCCCTGAGGCGCATCGCTGGTCACAGGCCTCCAGTTTGAAAAACAACTCTTTACAATCACTCTCTGTCTTAAGTCATCAAGCTAATTTTGTATCCATTTGGCTCTCTCACCCTGGATCCCGTGAGGTTTAAATTGATGCAACAACCTCCCATGCGGTGACTTGTCAAAGGCCTTGCTGAAGTCCATGTGGACAAAATCAACTGCAATGACCTCATGTACCTTCTTGGTTACCCAATTTTAAAAATTCAATCAGATTCGTGAGACATGATGTTCCACTCACAGAGGCATGCAGACTGTCCCCAATCAGTTCTTGAGTGTCTAAACGCCTGTACATCCTGTCTCTCAATCTACCTTCGAACATCTTACCCACTATAGATGTGAGGCTCAGTGGCCTGTACTCTCACGCGTTTCCCTGCCGCCCTTCTTAAACAAAGGCACAACATTTGCTACCCTCCAATCTTCAACCACCTTACCTGTGGCTGTCAATGATTCAAATATCTCTGCTAGGGGACCCGCAATTTCCTCCTCAGCCTCCCACAACGTCCTGGGATGCACTTCATCAGGTCTCGGGAATTTATCTCCCTTGATGCGCTTTAAGACTTCCAACACCTCCCTCTCTGTTATGTCCACCCGCAAGACATCACTATTTCTTTCCCCAAGTTCCTTAACATCCATGCATTTCTCAACCGTAAATACTGATGAGAAATATTAATTTAAGATCTCACTCATCTGCTGTGGATCCACACATAGATGACCTTGTCGGTGGTGACGTTCACGAGGGGTCATAGGTTCAAGGAGAAGGGGGGGGGGGAGTTTAACACAGATATCAGAAGGACATATTTTACACAGAGGGCGGTGGGGGCCTGGAATGCGCTGCCAGGCAAGGTGGTGGAGGCGGACACACTGGGAACGTTTAAGACTTATCTAGATAGCCATATGAACGGAGTGGGAATGGAGGGATACAAAAGAATGGTCTAGTTTGGACCAGGGAGCGGCACGGGCTTGGAGGGCCGAAGGGCCTGTTCCTGTGCTGTATTGTTCTTTGTTCTTTGTAGATCTTTAAGAGGTTTTATTCACTCCCTAGTTACTCTTTTGCCCTTTATGTATTTGTAGAAGCTCCTTGGATTCTCTGTTGCATTACCTGACAGAGCAATCTCCTGCCCTCTTTTTGCCCTCCTGATTTCTCTCATAACTCTACTCCTACACCCTCAATACTCTTCAAGGGATCCACTTGGTTCCAGTGGCCTATTCATGTCATATTCATCCTTCTTCTTTACCAGGGCCTGAGTATCCCGAGTCACCCAGGAGGTCCTACTTCAAACAGCCTTGCCCTTCACTCTAAGAGGAATGTGCTTACCCGGAGCGCTGGTTAACACACTTTTGAAAGCTTCCCACTTACCAGACGTTCCTTTGCATGCCAGCAGACTTCCTCAATTAAATTGCCAATGTTCCTGTCTGATACCATTGACTGCCCAGTCAATGTTGGGAAAGGTAAAATCCACTTCTATTACCCCCCTATTGTTCTTGGAGCCATCGTAATCTCCTTACATATTTGCTCCTCAATTTCCCGCTGACTATTTGGGGGCCGATATTACAGCCCTAACAGAGTGATTTCCACGTTCGTATTTCTCATTTCTTTCCATATAGACATAGTGGATGAACCATCGGATATATCCACTCTCTGTGCTGCTGCGATGTTTTCTCTAATCAAAAGTGAAACACCCCCTCCTCTCTTGTTTGCTGTTCTGTCTTTCCCACAGCCCTGGAATATTGAGCTGCTAGTCCTGTCCCTCCCTTAGCAATGTTTTCGGAATAGCTACAATATCCCATTCCCATACCCATCCATGCTCTGAGTATACCTGTCTTGCCCGCCAGCACTCTTCCATTGAAATAAATGCAGTTTAATCCGGACGTCCCTTACCCTCTGCTCTGCTGTTACCCGACCTGTCAAGTACTAGGAATACTGACACTGCCTTTACCATTTAAGGAGCTCTATATTGGGAGCACAACTTTTTAAAATCTGTACCAATATACCTAGGAATGAATCTCAGCTTTCTGAACACACTACATTTCATACAACAGCAAAACGTGCAGTCTGTGACAGAAAATTGCAATGGAAATTTGACAGATGAAATTATTAGTGACAATTCTGACAGATAGAGGTCCATGTGCAGAGACCTGAAGTGGTTAAGTTTGTAGCAGAACCATATAGACAGCATGAACTTCTAAATATCCGAGAATCTAGGAAATGTGGAGCAGCAGCGAGATTCATGCATCCAATTACGGAAATGAATAAGAGCCTCTGAACAAATTTCAACTATAATGAAATGATCAGTGTAGTGTTGGCTTCTACCGCAAGGGCTAGGGATGTAGCTTTGAATACAGAAATGGTGAAAACACTCCTGCAGTTTCTTAAAGCTCTAATTACTGTGTACAGTTCTGAACCTCCGAACGTTCGACAGAGGTATTGATTGAAGCGACGGTGTAGCCAAGAATCAGCAGAATGACACCTTCCCTCAGTGATTTGGAACGATGAGGAGAGGTTCATTGATAAGGCTGGTGCTTTCGTGAATGAAAAACCATATGCTGTGGCGCCATAGAGCTATGGAGGATAATTGAAAACTGCAAATTGTATTGGGAGAAACTGCATCCGCTGGTGGTGCTGAGGGAGCCCACAAGAAGGTAGCAATAACACTACAGTAACTCTTGGCAGTTCAAAATGGTGTTAGAAAACAATTCTTCTTCAACTAAATTCTTTAATTGGACCCAGCCTCCACAGATTTCGGAGAACTATCCTCCTCTGAAATCTGTGGAAGCTGGATCCAATTACAATCTTCAACATTGAAGCTTTCCATTTCTATGAATTAAGATTGCGAAGAGAATTGGAATCACCGGATTAGCATAGAAACAAAGGAACATCGAAGATAGGAGCAGGAGGAAGGAGGCGTTTTCGCCCTTCGAGCCTGCTCCGCCATTCATTACGATCATGGCTGATCATCCAACTCAAAGGGTTGATTGAGTTAAGATATCAATCATCCATTATCAAACTGAGTGGTAGAAAATACATATGAGTGTAAGCCTCTCCTATGTTCCTCCGCAACAACTTCACATGGAGATTTAATCTTTTGCTTTTCTTTCTTTATGTCATCATAAAAGTTTGGAAAGCATGCATCCCTATTGGCAGAATTGTTTTATACTGTAAGTTTTCAAGATACATAATTAATTTTCGAACATTTTGTTTAACAATAATGTTCCAGACTGTTAAACGTGTCTTTACCTTAACTTTAAGAGAGACATGGAGTTTTCATTTGATATTTAACTTAACTATTCTACTTCAGCGTGATGTTACCCCTGTTTGGATTTCATATTTCGGAGACTATGTACTTCATGCTCGCTGGTCACATTCTTGAAGTTTCATTGCTGTGGCCTCTATTTACCAGCTGGACCTTTTTTCTGACAATTCCGTTGAAAAAGTTTTTCTCATGGCAACATATTGTCCTATCTTCCAAATTTCCTAATTAATGTGTAGTACTTCTCAACACAACAATCCACAAGGAATACCTTCCCAATGAATGATTTCCATTCTCCTTCACGATGATTATGAGAAAAAAAATTCCTTTTTGGCTTTCCTTTCTCTCTTTTCCGGTTGTATTACTGATCGCTACTAAGAAGAACAATGATTCATGCATTTTTTTTTCAATTTGCCGTGTGTCTCATCAGCACAACGTGCATGTGAAACAATACTTTCAATTCATGTTATAAACTGACTCAAAAATGCCCGTCTCCATGGTTAAGATGCCAGTTGATGTCATAACTGGACAGGACGATTCCAGAATTGGACACTGCCTCAAAAGTTTTTATGTTTTAGAAAACGTGAAGAACATAAACACAGGACCGCTAAATAGATTAATCAAATAGAGACAAAATAGATCATTAAACATGAAGATTGGTACAGTTTCCATTTATGTTCCCATTTATGTTCAACAACTTACAACGATTTTAAAATGAACATGGTTGCAAAATATATTTTAGAAAACAGTCGAAGTAAGAAAAAATCCCTTTATGCACACAGGCTGCCTGTCGGAAGGCACAAACCAGACGGAGCACAAGTCAACATCTGTAGATTTATATTCAAAATCCCAACCCCAAAGCCCCCCTCCCCCACCCACCAACACCTCCCCCCCGCCCCCCCCCACCCCACACCCCCTCCCCCATACACACATACACACACGTTTTTTTTTCTCATACCGTGAGCCACCTTGTCTCACTGAACTCCAGCTTCCACAGGAGCCATTTCTGATTCCTTTTCAAAATAACACCCTTTCACATCTTATTTTAAGTATTCCTTCCTTCCTTCTGTTTATATTAAAAGCCACCCCAGGTTTTCCAAACTTCTCGTTCAAATATCGGTTTTCCCCCACTTCTAACAAACATCCACATTATACATATTCCCCTTAAGGATTAATTTGTCATGGCATTTGAACCAATTGCTCACAATCGCGCCAACTGTCAATTTGCACATTGTATTATGATGTCACCCAACTTCTGATGTACCTAAAAAGCCTACTTTCCCACATCAAATCTGATTACTGCGCTGGTTTATTTAAGTCAGCCTTCTCCTCGGCTCTGCCAGTTTTAAATGAACAATTCTCCTCTTTTTCTTTGATCTCTGTTCTGGTTTTGCTAACCACAGGTTTCTGGAAACTTCTCTTCAGGTATATAGTTTCCTTAATTTGTAGAAATACGTCTCTCTGCATTTACGTTCCTCACCATTACTCCATTGTGTGGCATTCTTCTCGCAAAGCTTAGAGAGATGTTCCACCTGTACCTTTTTGAACCAACTGTCCTATCTTCCATTTGAATGAAGGACAAAAACTTTTCCACCTTACAAAGGCCGCCAGTTGCTAAACAATATCTTACGTTTCTTCCACTTTATTCACATTTCTCACCTAACCCTCTCTGAGCACTATGGAAGCATTGTTGGAATGGAACTAAAAACCCCATACGTACAACATATTTGTCCTGTAGGAAGATAAAGTTACCTTTACTCTTCCTTACATATGAATACATAATTAAATGCACGTTACATAATGTATTGCTAATTTTTTGCTAAACAAATATAAATCGTTTGAAACTAGCTTTGTTTTCCAAACAATATGCTTTACCTGAAAATACATTGTATTGGGAACATTTATTGAATATGTCCATTTATTCACATGATAACGACTGACCAATTCAAATCTGATATTTTGGAAGAATTGTTCTTCTTTTAAATAGTATTGTTCATTAGTTGCATCTCAACTTACCGATTTATAGCTAAAGCATACACTGAACAGTCTAGGGAATGTGTGGAAAATCATAGTACTGCGGAAATTTGTTACCTACCTTAATAAAAGTTGCAAATGTGCTGTAAACCATACTGAGAACAAAGAGGAAGATGAAAAGAACCCCTGATAATGCAGTGTTGGGTTCCTCATCGAAATTTTCTAATCCTTCTTCTACTTCGTAGCCTTCTGGGTCTGCTTTTATTCCAGGTTTGCCTAGAAATAATAGATTGATTTTTGTATAAATATGTCCTCACCACTAAGAAACTAAACAGAAAGACAGTGTAATAACAGGAAACTGGCAATCGCAAGTGATTGTGATGCATGAGATTTTCGGGGTGTTACTGGTGGTGGTGATGCAGCAGTGGAGTAGTGTTAGTATCAAAAGCCAAGGTGTGCCAAGTCAGTCCTCTGGAGAGACAGGTTCGTTAATAACTTCAGCAATTAAAAATGTACCTGAAACAAAATGTTTAATGATGAGCAAGAAACAATTGCGGATTGTGGTAAAAATAGATCTTGTTCAATAATGCTCTGCACACCTTGTTTGGTCTGGTCTATGTGTGTCTCCAGATCCACAGTGATGTGGCTAACTCTTAAAATGACTCATGGTGAGCAAGTAGCGATGGGCACTATAGGTTTGAATAACCAGTGATGGCACTGATCCGTAAACACATTTTCAAAAGCTAAATATACAATCCCTGCTGTGCAGCAGGAGATCATTCGGCCCTTCGACAACAATCCCACCCAAGCCCTTTTCCCTTAACACCCACATATTTTCCCCACTAATCTACAAATCCCGGAACACTAAGGGATAATTTACCATGGCCATTCAGCCTAATCTTTGGACTGTGGGAGGAAACCAGAGCGTCCGAAGGAAATCCACACAGACACGAAGAGAATATGCAAACTCCACAAAGGCAATAATCTAAGTCGGGAATCGAACCAAGATTCCTGGAGCTGTAAGGCAGCAGTGTTCACCAGTGTGCCATCAGGCCACAGCATTCGACATTAATTCACAATTTAACCAGTCCAATGTATTTTGTGCCACTTCCAGAACATTAATTCGTTGTGCTATGGTACTGGAGTTCAGAATACACCTGCCAGAGAAGTTAATTATTCATTTGACAGATATATCCATTCCTTCGCCGGCCCTGGGGAGAAGGAACGTTTTATAATGCTGAGTAGAGCACATGACTAAACTTAGCTGGTTCCAACATAATGAATGGAAACCTATTTAAAAGAATGAAACTGGGCAACACCCTGAACAGAAGTATACACTAAATACAGGATTAAATCACTCGCCAATCACACGTCAACACAAATAACAGATCAGCAATAAAACGGGGAGTGGAGGAAGATAAGGTCTAATGTCACAAAAACAGATAATGCTGGAGAATCACAGCCGGTCTGACAGCATCTCTGGAGGGAGAATGGAGCTAACAACTCAGGTCAGGATAAACCTTCGTCAGAGCCGCAGAGATTTTGCAACATTTTCTGCTTTTGTTTCAGATTCCTGCATCCGCAGTATTTTGCTTTTATCTATGTGTAATGTCACATTTCGGCTTCACATTTCAACTTTGCATCTTCAGTGCAGTTTATCGCCGAACATTGGAATCGACAGATATTGTTTTTTAAAGTAACAGATGAATATGTGTTTGTGATAGGACTTTAATTGAATACCGGGAATTATATTATACTATATGGACACAAAGTTGATCGACTGGTGTGAGATTTCGTTGGTGTTCAAGATACCGGAGCTTCTCTAATCTTCTGTTTCGTGTTAGAGAATTTGTATATCACTGTTACAATTGTCGCCTTCCTCGGTTAGTATTATCTTCTGGAATCTATACCAGAATAACCTTCATTAATTTATGGTGTCTCCAATTTTCAGGAATCAAAACAATTTTCCCCGTGATTCAGTGTACGAAACACAAGTGAAGTTAACAATTCACTCGAACTATTTTAATCTTAAGCACTGTCTATCATCAAGCCATAGGACCTTTAAACCATAGAATCACATCACGGTCTGAGATTTTGACGCCTGCTGTGCGAGTCTTGGTTCTTGCCAAGGAGCAGTTTGCTGGCCAACTCATCGAATCAAAGAATCATACCGTGAAGAAGGAGGCGATTTGGTCAGTCTGCACTGACCACAATCCCACCCAGGCCCTATTCCCATAACCCCATGCATTTACCCCAGTTAGTCCTCCTGACATTAAGTGTCAATTTAGCGTGGCCAATCTCCCTAACCCGCATATATTTGGGCTGTGGGAGGAAACCGGAGCACCGAGGGAAAACCCATGCAGACAAAGGGAGAATGTGCAAACTCCACACAGACTCCCATCGCATTTCTCTGTAGCCCTGCGCATATATCTCTAGATTTTCAAACAAGGCCCTTTGGAACATCATTCGGCCTGTTTCCAATACACATTCAAGAAGTGCTACTCATATCCCAAATAACCACTGACGAAAACGGATTTTGCTTATGCCACCATTGGTTCTTCTGTCGTTCGCTATAAAATAACATGTTCCAGTTCCAGACAACTAAACGGACGGAAACGTTTCTCTTCCACACTGGACCTTTATTATTTGATCACATCTCTTCAGCCATTCTTTTCTTAGGGAAACAACTCCAACTTCTCCAGTTTGTCCACGTAACTGAACTTTCAGGTTATTTCTTTTCTGCTGCATCTTTTCCGAAACATTCACAATCTTACTTAATTTCATGAGTCGCAAGTTGATTCAGTACTCCAGCTCATTAAAACAAATTTTGTTTCCCCATACCATGCATTTAGACTCTATGTCGCTATCAAGCTCTTATTTCTTATGTTCTTACGTAATCCTTACGGTCTATTGCCTTTCCAGTTCCATCAGACAAACTATAGCACTTCGAATATGACCACAACAAATATAATAAGTTATTTCTCAGCCCCTTCGCAAACCTGTCTATGTGTATTTTAAGCCCATCACTGCACTCTTAGTCTTTGTCAATGTTCTCAGTTTTCTGTCACCCATAAAGGTTGAACTTTCAGGTCATCCACAGCTGTGGTTCTAGGAACAGTGAGTTTGCTGTTCAGTGTAAAGGACATTTTCTGTTACTTTATATACAGGGATATGTATTGGCTCAGCGATAGTCCTTAGTTTTGAAAAGACAAAGTCATTTTTTCATTGGCGTGGGGAGTAGTTGAAAATCTACACTATATTTTAACCCCGTTTTTTCCTTTCATTTAATTCAGCTGGTCAATGGTTTAACTGTTAAACACATTCTAGTTTCGATTAAAGTCCGCCGTAGACTTCTGACTCCCAAGGTTGGTGATAGTTCAGTTGACCTCGAGATCGTGAAGCAAAGAAAATCCAGCATCTTACTGTTTGCTCTATCGGGAAATGTTATCCTGTTATGGGCACTATTCCTGTTCTATTGTTTTGTAGCCGATTTTATAATCTGAAATTCTTTCCTTTTTCTGTTCGCCTATATGTGCAGGAACTGGGAATTATGCTGCAACTCCTGAACTGCTGCACCAACACATGCATTTATGCAGTGACACAGACACAATTCAGATAGGACCTGAAGAATGTAGTGAAATTTCCATTTATTGGAATTGTGAAATTCATTAAACAGTGATCAGATATTCCATCATCACAGCTTCTTCCTCGGGTGTTCTAAAGAAAACCTTATCTACGTGAGACACACACGCGAGGTAACTTTTGTTTTTGCTGTCATAATCAAGTGATTAACAGAAATTCTCGTAACAGAATGGTGAAGAGTGCAGTTCAATTGTATAAATCTGGATTTACATTGGGTAAGCCCATTGATGCAGCGTGGACTGGTGAGATGGTGGAAATTAATCAAGTGTCATTGTGTTAAATTGGGGGAGAGATTATTTGTTGCAGCATTCAATTCCTGCTCCAGCTCAGCTCCTTCTCAAAGATAGGAGATGCCACCCTGACCCTATGCCAGCCCCCACAACACATCTCTAACCTGCTACTGGCACAGTTGTATTCGGAACCTACAAGCTGTTCAAGCAAAACATGTTTGGGCATCTGACATTGAACTTAAAAATATACTTGTTCATTGTTCAAGATTCCCTTAAGGCTAACGTGCAAGTTCAGTTGGCAGTTAGGAAGGCAAACGCAATGTTACATTCATGTCGAGAGGGTTAGAATACAAGAGCAGTATAAGGCTGGTCAGACCCCATTTGGAGTATTGTGAGCAGTTTTGAGCCCCATATCTATGGAAGAATGTCTTCGCCTTGGAAAGGGTTCAGAGGAGGTTCACACGAATGTTCCCTGCAATCAAGAGCTTTTGTATGAGGAACGTTTGAGAACTTGGGTCTGTACTCACTGGAGTTTAGAAGCTTGAGGGGGAATCTTATTGAAACTTACAGCATACTGCGAGGCCTGGATAGAGTGGACGTGGAGAGGATGTTTCCACTAGTAGAAAAAACCAGAACTAGAGGGCACAACCCCAGGCTAAAGGGACGATCCTTTAAAACAGAGATTGGAAGGATTTTTTTGAGCCAGAGGGTGGTGAAGATGTGGAACTCTTTGTCCAGAAGGCTGTGGAGGTCAGGTCATTGACTGTCTTTAAGACAGACATAGGTTCTTGATTGACAAGGGAACCAGGGGTTATGGCGAAAAGACAGGAGAATGGGCATGTGAAAAAATCAGCCATAATTGAATGCTGGAGCAGACCAGATGGGCTGTGTGGACTAATTCTGCTCCTATGTCTTACGCACTTATGGTCTTGGATGTGGTCTGGAGTCACATGCAGTCCAGACAGGATAAGGAAGGCCAATGTCATTCCTTAAATCGCATTAGTGATTGAGTTGTGCTTTTTATATAATTTCCAATTTACCGTCACTGAGATTAACTTTCAATTCCAGGTCATATTAATATGGTGACGAATGAGAATCATAGAATTATACAATCCTTGCAGTGTGGATGGAGGACATCCCGCCCATCGAGTCTGCACCGACCACAATCCCACACAGGCCCTATCCCATAACCCTACTTATTTAACCTACTAACTCCCGACAATAAGGGGCAATTTTGCATGGCCAATCAACCCAATCCACACATCTTTGGACTGTGGGAGGAAACTGGAGCAACGGGAGGAACCCCACGCAAACACAGGGAGAACGTGCAAAGGATATTGACTGATAAGACAAAAATAATTGAACACGAATAAGTGGAGTTTGCACTTTCTCCTCTGCCTGCGTGTGTTAACTCCAGGTGCTCCGATTTCACCCCACAGTCCAAAGAAAAGCGGGATAGGTAGATTGGCCCTAAATTCACCTTAGTGTCAGGAGGATTAACATGGTAAATGTGTGTGGTTACGGGAATAGTGCCTGGGTAGGATTGTGGTCAGTAGAGACTCCATGGGCTGAATGACCACCTTCTGTACTGTCGGGATTCAATGATTGTATAAATTAACATGGCTGATTTCAAACACCAGCGACTAATTGAAGAGGCAGCTCAGCGGGGGAAAAGGCAACGAATTTCATTCAAATTGTGCATGACAACGTTCCAACTCACTGTGGAAAATAAAACAGGAAGTGAGCGACCTCAAGGATGGGACTGCTGGGTTGGTCAGTTCCAGGGGATAAATGATCTGCCGGTGATCCGGAAGTGTTAGCGAATCTGAGGGATTTGGGAAGAACCAGAGAGACCATGTTGTCCTGTTTGCGTCGAGCAGTCTGGAAGTATTTGCAATTGGAGACATCTGGTGAGTCGGCCAGTTGCTCTCTGAAAGGAAGTTTGGGGAAGTCATGGAGGGTGGGTGGACCGGGGGTTGGTGTGTCTTTTTATTATTATTAATTCGTGGGACATGTGCGTCCATCCCTCGTTGCGCGAGGGCAGATGAGAGTTTGCTATGGGCCTGAAGTCACATGTAGGCTAGACCAAGTAAGGACAGCAGATTTCCTCCCGCAAAGGACACCAGTGAACCAGCTGGGTTTTTCCGACAATCGACAATGGTTTCATGGTCATCGGTAGATTCCTAATTCCAGATTTTGCTTTTATTGAATTCACATTCCACCACCTGCCATGGTAGGATTCGTACCCGGAACCCCAGAACTCCAGCTGAGTTTCTGGATTAATAGCCCAGCAATAATACCAGAAGGCCATCGCCCCCCCCCCCCGCCCCCATTGTTGCCAGTCGGAGTGGTCGGGGCGTTTGGAGTTCTTGCTCTAGGGAGAGCGTCGGGTGCCCTGGGTTTTGTGAAACAGCCAGTTACTCAGATACTCTGAGAGGGTTGTGCAGATACGTGGTGGCTTTGGTGGTTGAGTGGTTGTTCAATAAGGGTGCCACGTGGCCCTTTCTTCAGGTTTAGATGTGGAGCTCTTTCAGTACTCCTCGGGCACAACGTGGTTTGGAGTTAGTCGTGGCAACCCAGCTGCCCATTGGAAGTTTGAACTTCCCGGGGATTTGTTGTACAATCCTTCCCTGGGAATTACCTTGGAGGGGGCAGGTTCCAGGCCACAATTGGGGTGCACAACAAATACACTGCCCACTAGCCAGGATGCAAGTGTCCCATGTGTGGTTTTTTTTACATTAGAAAGAGACGGACATATGTACGGTTAAAATTCGGAATCGGAAATTGGGACCCCTCTTACAATAAAGGGAGAGTAGAAGATTTGAAAGTAATATATTAACAATATTGGCAATATGGAATGCACACCAACAATGGGAAATATTTAAAAGTGGTCAGCAGCTTGCAGGGAGATACATTCTGCTAAAATGAAAGGATAAAATGAAGATTGGCGGCACTATTTTTAAAGATACAAGCTGGATGCAACTGATGTTTGGAAAAGTGCATCGATTATGCACATGGATGGCAGATGAGAGCATAAGAAGAGAATATGTGAATTAGGATATAAAGGAAAGTACCAGAAGGCAATGAGGAGCAATTGCATCAAGAATGAAATAATAGTGAAATACAATTCACAGCAAATCTATGACAGCAAAACTCTGATGGGAAGAAGATAACGAATTAGTAAAACAGATGTTATCACAGGTAAAGATAAATATTGTTTTGTCAGTTATAAATTCACTTCGGTATCAAACTGAAAGTTAGACGACTTAGGCAACATTGAATTATAAATGGAGTAAATGCATACGTCCATAATAGGAACTACTACTGGAAGCTTAAAATAAACAGGCACAATGAAGGAAAAGCCGTCTGTGCAATGGATTTCATCCGCTAAGCAATGAAGAGTGTAGAAAATCATTGCAGATCCACTGATGTGCAAATCTGTCAACTGATTATGTCACAGAATCTCCACAGTGCAGAAGGGGGCCATTCAGCCCATCGAGTCTGCACAGACTCTCCGACATAACATCTTCCCCGTTCCCCATCCCCATAGCCCCACGTACTTAGCACACTAATTCACATAATCTGCGATTCTTTGAACTGTGGGAGGAAATGGAGCACCAGGAGGAAACTCACGCAGATACGGGAAGAATGTGGAAACTCAACACAGAGAGTCACCTAATCAGGCAGGTCAGGTGGTCCGGTAAGCAATGGGGAGGAGCTGTGGGGAAGCTGCAGAGTGAATGGAAAGTGATACAGACAGGTTTAATGGTAGGATAATACGTAGGAGAACAGAGATGGGCTGGAGTGAGATACACAAAGGTTAATTGCATGGACAACATGACGATAAATCGGCTGTGATGTTGGAAAGCCAGAGGGCTTGTAAAAATAGAAAGATCATGACGTGTTTGAACAGGTGAGAAACTCATAAGAGACTTTTTTGCGTGTATACAAGGGACAGAGAAAGTTCACTATCAGGTGCAGCAACAAAATCAGGAAAGCGTATTGTGTTTCTTGGATTCATACAGTGCTGAAAGAGGTCATTCGGCCCGGCGAGCCTGCACCAATAAAAATCACCATCCCTGTAACCCCAAGTATTCACCCTGCGAATCCCACTCATATTAAGGGCCAATCTACGACGGCTAATCAACCTAACACGCACATCTCTGGATAGTGATGGCATACCACAGCACCCGGAGGAAACCTACACAGACACGGGGAGAACATGCAAACTCCATACAAACAGTCACCCAGGGCTGGAATTGAACCCGGGCCCCCGACGTTGTGAGGCAGTAATGATAACCACTGTGCCGCCGTGCCACCCACACATTTCTGGCCATTATTTCAAGGAGGTGGGAGCGCAGAATTTAAATTAGAAGTCTTCTAACAGTTGCACCTGCTTTTTGTTTTGTTGAGAACAAATCGGGAACACTGTGTACAGTTTTGGTCTCCACACTTAAGAAAGGATAAACTTGCATTCGAAACAGCAAAAGGTTCACTAGATTGGATCCGATTTGAGCTGATTGTCATGTGATGATAGACTAAATAGATTGAGATGGTATTCTCTGAATTTTGAAAGAATGAGAGGCGATCTCTTTGAATCCTATAAGATTCTGCAAGGGTTTAGAGAGTAGACACAGTCTCGGGACTGAGATTGGGAGAAATTACATCACTCAAAGCGTTGTGAGTCTTTGGAAATCACTGTTCCAGAGGGTTGTTGATTCTTCATCAGGAAAACTGTATGCAATTTTGGTCTCCACGTTGAAGAAATGATAAAGCTCCATTGGAAACGGCACAGCAAAAGCTTCACTAGATTGGACCCAGTATGTGGTGATTGTCTTGTGATGAGAGACTTAATAGATTGGTGGGATATTCGCTGAAGTTTGGAAGAATGAGATGCGATCTCCTTGAATCTCCTTACGATTCTGAAAGGGTTTAGAAGGTAGACACAATGTCGGGGCTGAGATTAGGAGAAATTGTATTCTTCAAAGTGTTTTCAGGAAGGAATCCCAACTCCTCTTCATTCATGGGCTACAGTAGAGCAATAAAATCGACAGTCCCTGAGGAGGACTCGGACTCAGCTTGAATACGCCGAATCCTAACCACTAGACCACCATGGAAGACATTTACCAGATCTTTAACCTCACAGTGGTTATCATTATTGCCTCACAACTTCATGTTTACATGGCGCTTTGTTTTCATTTCAGCATTTTGTAAACCCCAGGGACAAGTCTTGTCAAAAGCAAATTACTGCGGATGCTGGAATCTGGAACAAAAACGGAAACTGCTGAACAACTTCAACAAGTCTGATTGCATCTGCAGAGAGTGAATAGAACCATTTTTTTTCAAGCATGAACGACCCTTCGTCAGAACTGAAGACAAATGAAATAATACGAGATTTAAACTGTCAGGGTGAGAGAAGAAGGGTCAGGTTAACAGCTATATCACAAGCAAAAAAAACGGAATTTAAATGGTGGTGATCATGGAAAAGAATGGTGCTGATAGCTGCCAATGAAGAGATCAGAATATGTAAATGGTGAACAAAGGCCTCCATATGAGATGTAACAAATGGCTTGATTGGCGCGGAAGGAGAGGGGGCAACAAGCTGGAGAGTGACATTCTAAACAAACAATGGAAGAAATGGAAAATTAAAAAATAATATGTGTATATATATATATATATGTACATATAAGAAGACATAAAATAATAAAAATGGGATGACGGTGGAGGAGAGAATTTATGCTCTGGAGCGTGGCAAATGCTGTGCCTTGGTTTAAGAAGGGCTGCAGAGAAGATTCTGGGAACAATAGGACGGTGAGCCTAACAGCTGTAATTGGTAAGTTGTTCGAAGGTATTCTGACAGACAGGATATACAGGCATTTAGAAAGGCAAGAACTGATTAGGGACAGTCAGCATGGCTTTGCGAGTGGATAATCATGTCTCACGAATTTGATTAAGTTTTTTGAAGGGGTACCCGTGAAGGGAGATGATTGCTTTGCATTCGTCGTTGCCTTCATGGACTTTAGCAAGGCATTTGAAAAGGTACCACATGGTAGGTTGTTGCATGAGGCTAACTCTCACGGGATCCAGGGTGAGGTAACCAAATAGATGAAAAAATTAGCTTGATGACAGAAGACAGAGGGCAGTTGTGGAGGATTTATTTTGTCAAACTGAAGGGCTGTGGCCAACTGTGTGCCTCAGTGACCTCTGCTGTGTCCACTGTAATTTGTCATTTATATTAGTAATTTGTATGAAAACTTAGGGAGCATGTTTAGTATGTTTGCAGATTACATCAAGATTGATGGCATAGTGGACAGTGAAGAAGTTTATTTTGGATCGCAGAGGGATCTTGATCAATTGAGCCAGTGGGTTGATGAATGACAGGAAGAGTTTAATTTAGGTAAATGCGAGGTGATTCATTTTGGTAGACCGAACCAGGACTTGTTCAGTTAATGGTAGTGCGTTGGGGAAAGTTCTCGAACAAAATTATCAATTGGTACTGGTTCGTATCTCCTTGGAAGTGGAGTCGCAGATGGACACGGTGGTGAAGAAGGCATTCAGCATGCTTGCTTTCATTCATAGAAATCAGAAAAACCATACAGTACAGAAAGAGGCCATTCGGCCCATCGTGTCTGCACCGACCACCATCCCACCCAGGCCCTATCCCAAATCCCTCGATATTTTACCCGCTAATCCCTCTAATCTACGCATCCCAGGACACTAAGGGGCATTTTTTTTAGCATGGCCAATCAACCGAACCCGCACATCTTTGGACTGTTCAGAACATTGTTCAGAACATTGAACACAGGAGATGGGACGTCTTGTTAAAGTTGTACAACACATTGTTAAGGCCTCACATGGAATGCTGTGTACAGTTCTGGTCGCCCTTTTATGGAAAGGATATTATTAAACTGGGAAGTGTGCAGAAAAAGATTTACTAGGAAGCTATCGGGTCTTGATTGTTTTAGTTATAAGGAGAGGCCTGGTAGACTGGGGCTTTTTCACTGGAGCGTAGGACGCTTAGGGGTCATCTTATAGAGCTCTATAAAGTAATGGGGGGCCTCGATAATGTATGAAGACGGGAATTGGTTAATGAACTTTGTCAGACTTAAGCATTAAGACCCGAACTCTGTGATTTTGTTAGAAACACTGCAGAGTTCATGTTTTCGTCAGTGTTCGGTGTTTTTCATGTCTGTACCAGATAAGAGGAACAGCTATTCTTGCTGTCTCCACTTATTATTCAGGAATGCGGTTAACCCAGCTCGAAATAAGCTAAACAGTCTCCATTTTCATGTACCTTTGTTTAACACGATGGAGTTGACATGTATGCCTTCTGTGATCGTATAATCATAGATTCATATATATATATATATTCATCATATGTTATTCATCTTATCCTGATATAAAGTATTATACAAACTAGTATGTATATCAGTTAACTTGTTTGTGCAAAACCTGTGACGTTGTTTCAAGGCTATAAATGACGAACGATCGTGGCCTTGGAGATTGAACAAACAAACAGGAAGATACTGCTGATGCAACAAGAATCTCACCATGAACAATGACAGACATCTTAGAGAATTGCAATGTAATGGGGGCGGGGCCCGGGACATATGTAAACTCTGTTCTTACTTGTGTTCGAAGAGAAGGCTGGGGGTCCACTGTTAGGAACCTCACATCTCCCACAATTGTGAAAATAAACCTGCACTTTGATCCACTAATAGGGTCAGAGGTTTTTCTTACCTACAACAATGTAAATAGTCAACATGTCTTCCGAAGGATAGGGGAGCCTAAAACAAGAGGGCATAGGTTTAAGTTGAGAGGGAGAGATGCAAAATGGTGCAAAGGGGCATTTTTGTTCACATAGATGG
The DNA here is from genome assembly GCF_964213995.1 of Mustelus asterias. Classification (NCBI taxonomy): domain Eukaryota; kingdom Metazoa; phylum Chordata; class Chondrichthyes; order Carcharhiniformes; family Triakidae; genus Mustelus; species Mustelus asterias. Next base: position 1,811,419 of record NC_135830.1, read on the forward strand.
TGGTGAGTGTCTGGAACGGGCTGCCGGGGTAGAAGTAGAGGCGGGTAAAATTTTGTTTTTTAGAAAGCATTTAGACAGTTACATCGGCAAGATTGGTACAGAGGGATATGAGCTAAAGGCGGGCAATTTGGACGAGCTTGATGTTAAAATCGTGGACAAGTTGAGCTGAATGGCCTGTTTCCATCCTGTGAATCTCGATGAAATGTAAGTTGTTGAACTCACTGTTCAGTCCAGAAGGTTGAAATGCCTAATTGGAAGAGCAGGTGCTGTTCCTACTGTTTACATTGGTGTGCATCTTGATACCATTGCATATGATCCCTTCTGTCACATTACTGATGATCACGAGTCGGCTGGTGGTAATTGGCGGCGTTGGGTTTGTCCTGATTTTCGTAAGTCGGGCATATTTGGGCAATTTGTCACATTGGCGGTCCGATGCCAGTGTTGTAGCTTCGGAAAAGCTTAGCTCTGCAGTGCAGCAATTCTGCAGCTCAATTGTTGAGCAACATTAACAGCATATTTTCAGGGCCAGGGCCTTTGTCGTTTCCAGTGACTTCAAATTTTATTCTTGAAATCATGTGCAATGGTAAAGTGTATCTGTTCCTCTCGGCTTCTCCCGCAATCCCTTTCTTTCTCTCTTTCTCCCTGTAGATCTGCCTCTGTCTTTCCCTCTCTAATCCCTCTGTCAGTGGCTCTAAAGCTTTCCTCTTTTTCTATTTTTTCTCCTTCATTCTCCCCCTGTCTGGGTGTAAACACGTTTCATTGAATTGATTGTGGAGAAATAGCCGTTGTTACAGGAGGGGAGAACCTGGAGTCATTTGTGTCAGTGTAAGCGGTAATATCTGACTCATGACACTCATTGAATCATAGAATCCCCACAGTGCAGAAGGAGGGCATTCGGACCATCGTGCCTGCACCGACCACAATCCCACTCAGGCCCGATCCCTATAAACCCACACATCCACCCTGCCAACTCTCTGATGCTAAGGGGCAAAGTAGCATGGCCAATCAACCTAAATTGCACAACCTAAATTTTGGGCTGTGGGAGGAAACTGTAGCATTCGGAGGAGACCCACACAGATACATGGAGAACGTGCAAACTCTACACAGAGAGTCGCCCGAGGCTAGAATTGTTGATACTGCGAGGCAATGTTGCTGGTACTGTGAGGCAATGTGCACTAATATTGTATCAGCATCTCCATTGACAGTGCTTTGCAGCATATCATTGTCCTTCTCTATCTGTCCTTGACCTGCTATACTTGAGACATTTCCAACTCAGACACTGAACGAACAATCTCATTCCTACTGATTTCGACAAATCTTTTCGGGATTTCGATTTCGGTTCGTTTCACAGCAGTAAATAACCATTTTGTGACCGGGATCCGAGCCCAGGCCACGGCAATAAGGGCTCCAGATCCTCATCATAAGACCACCAGTTGCATTTTTTTAAAAAAAATCACTTTGCAGCAATCCCTTTGCCTTTTATTTGTATATCAGACGATTTTTCACCAGCGACAAATTCTTCCTTCAAATTGTCATTTTCAGATGGACCGAAGACTTCAACCAATGAAAAGAGGGATTGCTGCTTGCTGGATAATTAAATCGACAACAAGGTGAAATAGTTCCACAAGCTGCTCCCATTTCCAAGACCCACCAACCTCATCATTGCGGATCCTGTTAAACTTGCAATGTAACACACAGCAGATGTTCATCACTGAAAGGAACTGACACAAATCATTGACTAAAAACTATCGTGTTGCATCTCTTTCTGCTCTTATCGCTGCCACTGTTCCAACTCCCTCTACCCTTGCTGTTCCCAGTGTCAATTAGCTGTTTGATGAAGAGAGAGACAGCTGGTGATCTCAGTTGAGCGGCACGGTGGCACAGTGGTAAGCACAGCTGCCTCACAGTGCCAGGGACGCAGGTTCGATTCCGGCCTTAGGTCACTGTTTTTGCGGAGCCTGCACATTCTCCCCGTGTCTGCGTGGGTTTCTTCCGGGTACTCTTGTTTCCTCCCACAGTCCAAAGATGTGCGGATTAGGTTGATTGGCCATGCTAAATTGCCAATGGGAATTATTGTCAGGGGGATTAGCAGGGTAAATATGTGGGGTCACGGGAAAACGGCCTGGGTGGGATTGTAGTCGGTGCAGACTCGAGTGGTCGAATGACCTCTTTCTGCACTATAAGGATTCTATGTTTCTCTCCCGAGCATTACCTGGAAAACAAGAACAGGGACTGTAGGTCAAAACGTATTGAGAAGAGCTAGAGTTTACAGATGGCAGAATAAAGAGACACCAGGATCTCATCTTCCTGATTCTCCCAGAGACTGATTACAGGAATGTACACAGTACCAATTATCCACAGTCACACTTTCCTTCCAGCCTTGTGCCCGTTGTCACACTGGCTTCCAGTGTGATGAAAGCAGATCTCTGATCACCTTCAGTTGTTCAGCTGATGGACCGCAAAGACTTTGAGAACAAGTTGATGCTAACACTGCTCTTTGAATGCCGTGAACCACTGTGAAAGACTGACACGATTAACGTGTTAATTTAATCAGTTAATTTTCAACAGGAATTTTCTCATTCTCCCGAAACCCCCTTGCGTGCTGTAAATTCTGCTATTTATGACAGCTTCACAATTATAGTTACAAACGTCACGCATTGTAATCTGATCTGTTCTATTTCTCACTCTGGTTTCAGTTTATATTGTGGTTAATAGCAGACAAAGCCTGTCCTTTCTCCTGATCTGATTAGAGTTTCCAATGAGGCGATCCTGTCCAATGGAATGTCTTATCAGAGTTGCCATGATGACCTCTCTGCAGTGAAAAGTCTGTTCAAGTTTGTAACTCCGACGGAACGTCTTTCTCCTACCAGGATATCAGACATTGTACTTCAATGCATTTTAAACATGTCAAAAGGGATTCATCGAGCAGAACAATGACAGTCAAATCAAGCACTCCACAAAACCACCCTAATATTGACCTGGATGCATCCGAGCTGCATATAGCCGTATTGAAATGTAAAATTCATAACTGGGTATAGCCATGGAGAAGCAGACCTGCCCCAAAATCTGTGCTGCTCTGTCACCGTCTACAATGAATACGTCGATTTGAATCTGTACACATGGGAGAGAACATGTTTGTGTTTTTGTTCAGGGCATCATGGCCATGATAATGCCCAGATTTGTTTTGATTTGATATAATATTGTCACATGTATTAGTCGAAGTGAAACGTATTGTTTCTTGCGCGCTATACAGACAAAGCATACATTTATAGAGAAGTTGACGAGAAAGTGCAGAACGTAGTATTACAGTATACAGTAGCTAGGGTGTAGAGAAAAGTCAAAAAGATTTAGAATGAAGTTTTCGAAGCACAGAAGGAGAGTAAAAGATAGAATTAGAAGGAATGCTGGGCACAGCTTGCAAGAAGTCGCCTCACTCCTACGCCATCTTGAAAAAGGAAACCGTGCTAATACCAGCTAACTCTGTATTTAGTGGCTGAACATGGTTCACTTTCACCCGCAGTGCTGTCTGTTAATATTGAGTTAGAATTTATGAATAAATATACCCGTGATCATACTTTACTCAGTGGTGACTTCCCTTCATATCCACGTGGGCTCCATGGAAGAAATCAATATTAACTGGAGTCAGGCAGCAGCTGCACGAATCTGCTTATTCCAATTAGTGTAATTAACGTAAAGTATCAGATCAGCAAACTATCTCCCAGAAGCCTGACATCAACTATATATTTGACAGTCCTGTAAACCAAGTTAGAATGTACTGAGTTCTTCGGATAGAAATGCATGGAACACCAAGAGGCTTGTTGTTTGAGATTTACTATCCATCCATAGCATCTATTGGGGTTCCCGGTAAGTTATCGTAGGCATTAAATTAGTAGTAGCCGTATCTCATTGATCGGCCAATTTGTCTTTGATGGGCATGGTATTCTCTTTCAAACAGTATAGTTCCTCTCCTCTTGCAGTCAATTTTGTTGCTTTAGCGATCAGGACGATAGCATTTCTCCAATTTTAATCTCTTTAAATTCCCTTTGACACGTTTATCTGCAACAATGGTCTTATTTATCCATTCGCAGTCCATTTTTTTCTCTTTGCCAACAATATTCCTTCACATGTCGTTTTCATTTACGAGATAGGACAGCGTTTATTGTCCCAAACCTACTACACTTTGTGGATGCTGTGGTGTTTCGTTAAACCGTTACAAATTCATCAATTTAATAAAATAAATTTTGTTATCCCTGATGTCATCTCACAATGTAAATGCACTGTTATTGTGTTATTGTAGCTGCTGCTGTTGGTGAATCGTCGCATTATTTTCAGTATGTAAATGTAGATCAATTATTCATTGCACTTGGAAGTGGCAGAATATTCCTCAAGAATGAATGATTCATTGAGTTTTGATGAACGGAATACTTACATGTTGAAGGTTATAACTGAATGTACTGAGCTATTTTTATCAACATATACAGTATAATTATGATTATCCAGCGAATAATTCTGCTTTTTCGTTCTTTTCACAAACCTATATGGGCCGGGTCTCTTACCTTGGTCTCTAATTCTCATTGCTTAAGAATGTCTTTTGGAGGATTGTTAGGTAACTCACAAAATGATGAATTGCTGAAATCACACTTCATTATCAGTTGCGAAGATATAACCTTGTAGTTTACAAGGCAGACTGAGTTGAAGTAGGAAACAATTTAAAAATGATGCCAGTGGAGAATGATTGTCGGACTTTGCGTCAAGTTGTTACAAATATTACTGGCAGCAAAGGACAAAAGGTTGATCATGTCTGTCATACGGATTTTCCATGTTAAAGGACTGGGTTGTGATCTCTAGGTCCATCTCAGAGAAACTACCCTGGACCATTGTACAGATGCATCTCATCAACATGTAATGGAACCATAAGATCCAAACAGTGCACAAGGGGATAATGTGCCTTTCGAGTCTGCACCGTCTCTCCGAAATAACATCTTCCCAAGGCTTCCATTCTGGTATTTGAGCCCATGTTCTCCAAGAATTATGATGAGTGTTTGGATTACTAATCTAGTGAATGGAACACGGGCTATTGTCTATCTACGTCGGGGAACTACCCTTGCAAACAGGGTTGAAGATGATCATGTTTGGAGCATGACTTATTAGACGGCAGCCAGGATAAATTTAGTCTTATTTAGCCTTTTTTTGGAAGAGGGAGAGGCCATCTAGAAACAGAATAGGCAAAGCAATCAAAACCACAGACATAGAAGAGAAAGATTTTAAACCGAAGGAGCGATAGATAGATAGATAGATAGATAGATAGATAGATAGATAGATAGATAGATAGATAGATAGATAGATAGATAGATAGATAGATAGATAGAGAGAGAGAGAGAGAGAGAGAGAGAGATAAAGAGAGAGAGAGGTGGAACTTGAAGAACAAAAGGTGAAAGACACTGGAGAAAATTCGTGCGCTGAAACCTTTATTGCTTTGTTATGGGCAGTGAAATCTGCGTCAACCTTATCCTTTTTCTATCACCGGAGAACTCACACAAAATTATCGTGATGTTTTCACCATGTTGCCAATTCACCAGGAATATATAGAACATAGAACATTACAGCGCAGAACAGGCCCTTCGGCCCACGATGTTGCACCGACCAGTTAAAAAAAAAAATGTGACCCTCCAACCTAAACCAATTTCTTTTCGTCCATGAACCTATCTACGGATCTCTTAAACGCCCCCAAACTAGGCGCATTTACTACTGATGCTGGCAGGGCATTCCAATCCCTCACCACCCTCTGGGTAAAGAACCAACCCCTGACATCGGTTCTATAACTACCCCCCCTCAATTTAAAGCCATGCCCCCTCGTGCTGGATTTCTCCATCAGAGGAAAAAGGCTATCACTATCCACCCTATCTAAACCTCTAATCATCTTATATGTTTCAATAAGATCCCCTCTTAGCCGCCGCCTTTCCAGCGAAAACAATCCCAAATCCCTCAGCCTCTCCTCATAGGATCTCCCCTCCATACCAGGCAACATCCTGGTAAACCTCCTCTGCACCCTCTCCAAAGCCTCCACATCCTTCCTGTAATGTGGGGACCAGAACTGCACACAGTACTCCAAGTGCGGCCGCACCAGAGTTGTGTACAGTTGCAACATAACGCTACGACTCCTAAATTCAATCCCCCTACCAATAAACGCCAAGACACCATATGCCTTCTTAACAACCTTATCTACTTGATTCCCAACTTTCAGGGATCTATGCACACATACACCTAGATCCCTCTGCTCCTCCACACTATTCAAAGTCCTCCCGTTAGCCCTATACTCAACACATCTGTTATTCCTACCAAAGTGAATTACCTCACACTTCTCCGCATTAAACTCCATCCGCCACCTCTCGGCCCAACTTTGCAACCTGTCTAAGTCTTCCTGCAAACTACGACACCCTTCCTCACTGTCTACCACACCACCGACTTTGGTGTCATCAGCAAATTTGCTAATCCACCCAACTATACCCTCATCCAGATCATTAATAAATATTACAAACAGCAGTGGCCCCAAAACAGATCCCTGAGGTACACCACTTGTAACCGCACTCCATGATGAATATTTACTATCAACCACCACCCTCTGTTTCCTATCCGCTAGCCAATTCCTGATCCAATTTCCTAGATCACCCCCAATCCCATACATCTGCATTTTCTGCAGAAGCCTACCATGGTGAACCTTATCAAACGCCTTACTAAAATCCATATATACCACGTCCACTGCCTTGCCCCCATCCACCTCCTTGGTCACTTTCTCAAAAAACTCAATAAGGTTAGTAAGGCACGACCTACCTGCCACAAAACCATGCTGACTATCACCTATCAATTCATTACTCTCCAAATAACTATAAATCCTATCCCTTGTAATTTTTTCCAACATCTTGCCGACAACAGAAGTGAGACTCACCGGTCTATAATTCCCGGGGAAGTCTCTGTTCCCCTTCTTAAACAATGGGACAACATTCGCTAACCTCCAATCTTCTGGTACTATACCAGAGGCCAACGACGACCTGAAGATCAGAGCCAGAGGCTCTGCAATCACTTCTCTTGCCTCCCAGAGAATCCTTGGATAAATCCCATCCGGACCAGGGGATTTATCTATTTTCAGACCCTCCAGAATATCCTGCACATCCTCCTTATCAACTGTAATACTGTCTATTCTACTCCCTTGCAACCCAGTGTCCTCCTCAGCTATATTCATGTCCCCTTGCGTGAACACCGAAGAGAAATATTGGTTCAATGCTTCACCAATCTCCTCCGGTTCCACACATAACTTCCCTCTGCCATCTATAACTGGCCCTAAACTTGCCCTAACCAACCTTCTGTTCTTGACATACCTATAGAACGCCTTAGGATTCTCTTTAACCCTATCCACCAAAGTCTTCTCATGTCCCCTTTTAGCCCTTCTAAGCTCGCTCTTCAACTCCCTCTTAGCCAATCTAAAGCTTTCTAGTGCACTACCCGAGTGCTCACGTCTCATCCGAACATAAGCCTCCTTTTTCTTTTTAACCAACAACGAAACTTTTTTGGTGCACCACGGTTCCCTAGCCCTACCAATTCCTCCTTGCCTGACAGGGACATACCTATCACAGACTCGCAGTAGCTGCTCCTTGAAAAAACTCCACATGTCGGACGTTCCCAGTCCCTGTAATCTCCTAGTCCAACCTATGTTTCCTAATTCTCTCCTAATAGCCTCATAATTACCCTTCCCCCAGCTAAAACCACTGGCCCGAGTTTCATGCCTATCCCTTTCCATCACTAAGGTGAACGTAATCGAATTGTGGTCACTATCACCAAAATGCACACCAACTTCCAAGTCTAGCACCTGGTCTGGCTCATTTCCCAGCACCAGATCCAATATAGCCTCACCTCTAGTTGGCCTGTCTACATACTGAGTCAAAAAACCTTCCTGCACGCTTTGAACAAAAACTGACCCCTCTAACGAGCTAGAGCTATAACAATTCCAGTCAATATTAGTCAAGTTAAAATCCCCCATAACAATTGCCCGATTACTTTCACTCCTAAGCAGGATTGACTCCGCAATCCTTTCCTCAACCTCTCTAGAACTTTTAGGAGGTCTATAAAAGACTCCCAACAGAGTGACCTCTCCTCTCCTATTTCTAATCTCCGCCCATACTACCTCAACAGATAAGTCCTCATCAAACCTCCTCTCTGACACTGTGATACAATCTCTGACCAATAATGCTACCCCTCCCCCTCTTCTACCTCCTTCCCTACTTCGACTAAAACATTTGAACCCCGGGACCTGCAGCATCCATTCCTGCCCCTGCTCTATCCATGTCTCTGAAATAGCCACAACATCGAAGTCCCAGGTACTGATCCACGCTGCAAGTTCACCCACTTTATTGCGAATACTCCTGGCATTGAAGTATACACATTTCAAACCCTGCTCCACCCCACCTCTGCAATGCCGTGCATTGCAGTCCCCATCCATGCATCCCTCACTTTCAGCCCCACTACTCAGGATCCCTCCCCCCCCCCGAATCAGTTTAAACCTCCCTGCATTGCCTTAGCAAATTTACCCCCCAGGATATTGGTCCCCTTCTGATTAAGGTGTAGACCATCCTTCTCATAGAGGTCACACCTTCCCCAGTACGAGCCCCAATTGCTTAAGTACCTGAACCCCTCCCTCCTGCACCATCCCCTCAGCCATGAATTCAAACCTTCCCTCTCCCTATTCCTCTCTAAACTATCCCGTGGTACAGGCAAGAGTCCAGAGATAACCACTCTGTCAGTCTTGGCCTTTAGTTTCCACCCCAACTCCATAAATCCCTGCCTAATATCCCCTTCCCCTATCCTCCCTATGTCGTGTGTCCCCACATGTACAATAACTTGTGGTTTATCTCCCTCCCCCCTAAGAGTCCTGAATACCCTGTCAGACACATCCCGGACCCCAGCCCCTGGTAGGCAACACACCAACCCTGAGTCCCTACCTTTAGTTCCGACCCTCCTATCTGTCCCCTTAATTGTGGAGTCCCCAATCACAAGGCCCAGTCTTTTACAGCCCCTAACCACCTGAGCTTTCTCACTCGGCTCACCCCCAGAGATCTGCTCTCTATGCTCAGTTGATTCCTCCTCAACTGTAGCCTCCAGCACCGAAAACCTATTATGGAGGGGAACCGCCCCAGGGGATTGTCTTCCCGATTGCTTCTTACCCCTCCTCCTGGCATTGACCCAAGCCTCATTTCTAGGAGTTACTATTTCTCTATAACTCCTATCAACTTCCACCTCCGCCTCCCGAATTATGCGGAGTTCCTCTACCTCCCCCTCCAGCTCCTTTACACGCTCCTCCAGAAGCTGCAATCTAATGCACTTCTTACAACTAAAATCTCCTGAAACACTACTGGATTTCCTCACCACATACATCCCACAGGAGATGCAGCATACTGCCTGAACTGCCATCCCTGAAGCCATTACCAGCAAGAAAAAAAGAAAACAAAAAAAAAAACTTCCCCACACTTATAATTAGGTTAGAGGAGGATGGAAGGGTGGGATCCTCTACCAGTGTAGAGGATCGGGTATCTCCTCTGCACCAATTTATAGGGCTAGGGGCCCTATTAAATCCAAACAATTGATATTAAATCCAAACAATATGCCAGGTCTGTTCGATTATCAAAGTGTTGGAAGGTTCCTGGAATCTAAATTTCTCTTTCTGCAGTTTCCATCTGGTCAGAGCATCTGTCAATTTCTCACAATCTTCCAGTCTTCACGGTGTCTTCCACAGTAACTGATGTACAGCTGCTGGTGTCACTTGCAAGCCATGCACAAGTTAATTATGAGAAGTTCGATCGCAGTGATCACGCAATTCAAGAGTGCAAGACATTCGGAAAAGTACTGTACGGCCAGAGGGAACATTTTCCAAATGAGATAATTCAATTTGCCATGTCTTCACTTAAGAGGAACGAGGGAAATTCTTGACGTTAATCAGCTTGAGTGGTTGGAGCTATCACCACGTTATTAAAATCATCCCAACCGCAATATCAAAAAACACTAACTATCCCTTCCTGAATTTCTGACTTTTTGAATGCTTTACTGAGTAAGTTGGTTGCCCAAATGTCCAAAACTGAAATGGTTTCACCGATTTGTACAATTAGGCCACTTTAGATCTTCAGCAGCAAATATTTTGTTTTCTTCTGAGTTTCTAATCTACTGTTACGCACTCGATTCAGTGTATTAATCTTTTCAAATTCTTTTCTGATATGTAATTTTTCTTGCCTAATTTATGTTGTCATTTTATGTTCAACTTGAGGATAAGCTTTCCTTCTGCATTGCGCTTCATTGTATTATTTTCCATACTGTTATTAATGCCTTGTTTCTGTTTTAATCCGGGTTATCATTTAAACAACAAACGACTGCCGACAGGGTGTGTGATATTTTCAAATCAGTGTCTTCTCAAAAGTGGAAGTTGTTCAAAGAAACTTACAGATCTGTTCAGTTTGTTGAATGTCAAGCCAATCAGATGCCTTTTCTGGCCCTCTAACGTGCACATATAATGTGGATTTTTCTCTCAGTCTCTCTCCATCTATTACAGCAAATTTGGCAGTAATTGTAATCCTGTCCCGAATGAGGTGCGGTCTTTCCAGGTGTATTACCATTTACTTGGTGTCAATGGCGACGACGGATCTCTTGGTCTTAATCACGTCTGTGATTTTCAACAGGATTACTGGAATGTTTTTCCCATTCACATTTCTGTCCATCACACCTGTCTGCTGTCTCCGCCTTGCCCTAATCTATGCAGTAATAGATAGTTCTGCCTGGTTAACAGTTGCTTTCACCTTTGATCGATTTGTAGCCATTTCTTGCCAAAAGCTGAAAGTAAAATACTGCACCGAGAGAAAGGCAATACAGATCATAGCGACCGTCTGTATTCTGAGCTTTCTAAAGAATATCCCCTTGTATTTTACATATGAACCGTTGTACATAGTTAATCATGTTCCCTGGTTCTGCAGCATGAAGCCAATATTTTACACTTCAACCGCGTGGGCTGCATTTGACTTGTTTCACTGCATTTTAACCCCTTGTCTCCCATTCACTCTGATTTTACTGCTCAATGCTCTGACAGTCAGACAAATTCTAATCACCAGTAAAGTCCGCAGGAAACTCCGGGCCCAGAACAGGGGCGAGAATCAGAATGACCCAGAGATGGAGAAGCGGAAGAAGTCTATTGTTTTACTCTTCGCAGTTTCAGGCAGTTTCATCCTGTTATACACATTATTTTTTGTAACATTCATCTATGTCAGAATCGCGAACGTTGCATATTTCTCAGGTTCTAATCTGAGTGAATCATCATTTATGCTGGAGGAATACGGATACATGCTTCAGCTTCTGAGTTCTTGCATCAACCCATTCATTTACGCAGGGACCCAGAGTCAATTCAGAGCCGAGTTAAAGAATGGGGTGAATTATCCACTGAATTTAGTTGTTGCATCATTTAAATGGAGAAAATAATAAAATGAAAGCATGGTTTGTGCATTATATTTCCATACTTTATTTTTGTCCAACTCCTCCACCTGTTCCACTACCAGACGTATAACCACAAGTTTTGATGTTGTTATTCACTTTGTGAATTTAAGAATGTGTAACCGACACTTCAATGGAACACAATTACTATTACATGTTCCCATTTAGATTCAAGTCCATTTCCTCGTGTTCAATCGGTTCTCGTACAGTTGCAACCTCCGCGACCTCCCTAAATAGTATCATAATGCATGTAGGAAGCAGAGTCCAATGTAGATGTCAGGTAGCCCTCTGTAATGAAGCAACATAAATAATCTCATGGACCGTGTAAATCTTGAGAGTAAGAAAGGCTTTTTGATTGGTCCAATTAACATCCGTAAGAATTTATTAGCACTCATTAGTTAATGACCCATAACCACATCATTGTAACCATAACCATAGAAAGAGAGGTACTCCTGAGAAACAAGATAAATTTAAAACAGATTGTTCACCTTCTTATCTTTCTGGAAATCCGTGAGGATGGTACACCAGTGCACCAGACAAAATGAGTATAATAAATTCAGAAAAATTGCCACTCTTTCAAATGTTTTCATTTAAAAATCTTATGAATGCACCTACCTCGCATTAAGTTAATCTTTCTCTACACTTTAGCTATGACTGTAACACTGCACTCTGCACTCTCCTTTCCTTCTCTATGCACGGTATGCTTTGTCTGTGTAGCATACAAGAAACAATAATTTTCATCCTATACTAATACATGTGACAATGATAAATCAAAAAAAAAATCAATTGAAAATATGTTTGTCAAATTCAATGAAAATCTCATCGTCATTATCGCCAGGTCTTTGCCCTCTAACTCAAATTTTGCTATCTCATTAGTCATAGAGTGCAAAATTAAATGGATCGTTGACTGATTATGGCAGATATTCTCCATCATTTGCTCTCCAATAGAGCCAGACAGAGTGACATACTAAACAAGGGTGGGCGAGAAATGATTTATCGACAATGGTCCAGAGATCAAGCTTTACTTGACTGAGATTTGATTCACCACCAATCGCTTCCTCCTTTACAGGGAAATCTCTGAAATCAGGTGACGATTCCAAATGTAGTCAGTCTTATAAGCATTTGGGGGAGGCGATGGCCTAGTGGTGTTTTCGCTGGATTATTAATCCAAAAACTCAGCTAATGTCTTGGGAACCCGTGTTCGAATGCCACCACAGCAGATGGTGAAATTTGAATTCAATAAAAGAAATCTGGCAGTAAGAATCTACTGATGACCATGAAACCATTCTCAATTGTCGGAACACATCTGGTTCACTAATGTCCTTTCGGGAAGGAAACCTGCAATCCTTCCATGATCCGGCAGACATGTGACTCCAGAGCCACAGCAATGTGGTTGACTCTCAACTGCTCTCTAAGAGCGACTACGGATGGGCAATGAATGCTGACCCGTCAACGACACCCATGTCCCATGAATGAATATTTTATTGAACTGACTTAACAATCATATTTGTAGTTCATGTGAATTTCAGAGGGGACAAAGGAGAAAAAAATGCAATCAAGTGAGAGCAAGAAGCGAGAGCACACAGGAGAAACAGAGACAAATCTTGGAGGAAACAGGCAGGCACCCGAAATATAGAACTGGTGGGATAGTGCGGCTAAGATTGTTTACTGTTTATTACATTTGATGGATTACAAAATGGGGCGCCGTCTCATTGTTAGAATTGGAACATTTTGAGCAGAGATGAAGAGGGATTTCTTCATTCAGTGGGTGGCGAAACCATTACCCCAGAGGACTCTGGAGGCTCAGTCGCTGGTGTGTTCAAGGCAGTGGTGGACACGTTCCTAATTATTGCACATTAGGAGATCTATGGGACAGTGAATGAAAAAGGCTTTGAAGACGATCGGCAAGAACAGATGCTAAGGGCTGAATGGTCTTCTCTGTTTCTATGTCCCTTCGTTCTTGAAAGGAAACGACCAGAAACTGGGAAGGTGCAACGAGGAAAGAGGAAGTTAACATACAAAACAGTCAAAGCTAATTGGAAGTTAAGGTCAGTGATCCATGAGCCAGAATGAATGTTGCCTTTTAACCTGAGGGATCGGCGTGTGGGGAATGTTCACCAGGGCATGGTTGAGGTACTCATGAGATACACAGCCATGGTGATCCGAAGTTACAGCACACATTGATTTACATAATGATGGAGAAGAACATACATAAGAAGAGAAAACTAATAAATAGGAACCGCGAATATTGACGGGTGAATGGGGCATTGACAGTAAGAAAAGCAACAGCATTAACAGAAATGGATGTCCACCATAGAATCATAGAATCATAGCATCGGTACAGTGCAGAAGGAGGCCATTTGGCCCATCGTGGCTGCACCAACCACAATCCCACAATCCCACCCAGGGCCTCTTCACACATTTACACTGCTGATCCCCCTGATACTAGGGTCGATTCAGCACGTCCAAAGCTCCTAACAGTGATGGGAAAAGTTTAGAAATGTTGTCCTTACCCGGTCTCGTCTACATGTGACTCCAGAGCCACAGCAATGTGGCTGACTCTCAACTGCCCTCTGAAATAGCCTAGCAAGCCTCTCCGTTCAAAAGCAACGCGGAATGAGCAATAAATGTTGGCCAGGCAGTGACGTCCGTGAATGATTTTTTTAAAGTAATTTAGTACGGACCCATAGTAACACAAAAAAGATTAAATGAACTAAACAGCCTCGAAGCAGTTAAGTCTGCTGGTGTAATGGATTGTGTCCATTAATTAATAAATAATGTAAGGAAAGGATAGCAGAAGTACTCATGTTTAAATACATCAATTACTACAATGTAGTGAATCTTCTGGAGGGAAACGAATATCATCAGATTTGCCTCGAGGAGCAGAATTAATAGCTTATCTTCACTGCTGTGGAATGATTATCCGGCCCAAGGTGCTATGGAAATCAGAGCGAGGTAAAACAACACAATTAGAGGAGCAATTAAGTGTGAATTGCATTTGGGGTTGAGCGCAAGGAACAGAGAGGCTGAAAATAAAAAATTAAAGCGTTGATCGCTGAGGAAGCAAACTTTTCTGGGGAAAAAATCAGCTTTATTATCACCACAGGTATAGATTGACTGGGTTCAATTTCGCAGTCAAACAAAGGAGAATCGATGCTTAGATGACGGGAGACAGAGGGGATTGACTGAAGAGTGTCTTGCTCGTGATCGTTGGTACTGAAAAACTCAGGAGGAATTGAAATATTGGTGAAAGCTAAGGCAGCCTTGTCCTTTGCCTTTCCAATAGTTCCCGTCATCCCTGCTGTCTTTGCCTGTGCCCACACAACTTTTTGTCTCCTATCTTCCACTCTGGGCATATTCATATGCTGCAATTATTGTGGAGATGTTGCTCTTTTGTGCTATTATCACTATTAGTCCTGCAACATTCATGAACTGCAATGACCGTAGATGCATTTCATTGTGCTATTAACACTTACTGCGGGTGCATGCATAGACTGTATTCAGCCTGTTGAAGTAGTCTTATCCTGTCATTGACAATTGTTGTGCTCGACTTCCTAGACAGTGATCACAGCGCAAATATAGTTTTCTTGTGTTGTTGACAATGTTTGGTGGATTTGCTGATAGCTATGAGGACCAGCAGAGGATACAGCAGGATATAGATCAGTTGGAGACTTGGGCGGAGAGATAGCAGATGGAGTTTAATCCGGACAAATGTGAGGTAATGCGTTTTGGAAGGTCTAACACAGATAGGAAATATACAGTCAATGGCAGAACCCTTAAGAGTATTGATAGGCAAAGGGATCTGGGTGTACAGGTACACAGGTCATTGAAAGTGGCAATGCAGGTGGAGAAGGTAGTCAAGAACGCATACGGTATGCTTGCCTTCATCGGCCGGGGCATTGAGTTTAAAAATTGGCAAGTCATGTTGCAACTTTATAGAACCTTAGTTCGGCCGCACTTGGAATATAGTGTTCAATTCTGGTCGCCACACTACCAGGAGGATGTGGAGGCTTTGGAGAGGGTACAGACAAAAATTTACCAGGATGTTGCCTGGTATGGAGGGCATTAGCTATGAGGAGAGGTTGGAGAAACTTGGTTTGTTCGCACTGGAACGACTGAAGTTGAGGGCGACCTGATAGAAGTCTACAAGATTATGAGAGGCACGGACAGAGTGGATAGTCAGAAGCTTTTTCCCAGGGTGGAAGAGTCAATTACTAGGGGGCACAAGTTTAAGGTGCGAGGGGCAAGGTTTAAAGGAGATGTACGAGGCAGATCTTTTACACAGAGAGTAGTGGATGCCTGGAACTCGTTGCTGGGTGAGGTCGTGGAAGCGGATACAGTAGTGACTTTTAAGGGGCGTCTTGACAAATACATGAATAGGATGGGAATAGAGGGATATAGTTCCTGGAAGGGGAGGAAGTTTTAGTTCAGTCGGGCAGCATGGTCAGTGCAGGCTTGGAGGGCTGAAGGGCCTGTTCCTGTGCTGTAATTTTCTTTGTTCTTTGTTCGTTGTTACTGTGCTGAGTCGCTGCAAAGTTATGTTGCTGTGAATTCAATTCGATTGTCACAAGGCTAGAGTCGCTCTGGGTCAATTCGCACTCCGTTATCAAAGCAAAAACCCAATAAGAACATAAGAACATAAGACATAGGAGCAGGAGTGGGCCATCTAGCCCCTCGAGCCTGCCCCACCATTCAATGAGATCACGGCTGACCTGAAGTGGATCAGTTCCACTTACCCAAGTAAGTGCAAAAAGAGGTCACAAGATGTTCCTGGCAGGCAGGATTAAGGAGAATCATAAGGCATTCTATTCATACGTTAGGAACAAAAGAGTTGTCAGGGAGAAAATCGGACCTCTCAGGGACAAAGGAGGGGAATTATGCTTAGAACCCAAGGGAATAGGGGAGATCCTAAATGAATACTTTGCATCGGTATTCACGAAGGAGAGGGGCGTATTAACCGGGAGTGTCTCGGAGGGAGGTGTTGACCAGTTAGAGAAAATCTCCATTACAAGAGAGGAAGTGTTAGGTTTTTTAGGGAACATTAAAACTGACAAAGCCCCAGGGCCTGATGGCATCTATCCTCGACTGCTCAGGGAGACGAGAGATGAAATTGCTGGGCCTCTGACGGAAATCTTTGTCGCTTCTTTGGACACGGGTGAGGTCCCTGAGGATTGGAGGATAGCGAATGTGGTCCCGTTGTTTAAGAAGGGTAGCAGGGATAACCCAGGAAATTATAGGCCGGTGAGCTTGACGTCCGTGGTAGGGAAGTTGTTGGAGAGGATTCTTAGAGACAGGATGAATGTGGATTTAGAACGGAACAATCTCATTAGTGACAGCCAGCATGGTTTTGTAAGAGGGAGGTCGTGCCTTACAAATTTGGTGGAGTTTTTTGAGGAAGTGACAGAAACGGTTGATGAAGGAAGGGCCGTGGATGTCGTCTATATGGATTTCAGTAAGGCATTTGACAAAGTCCCACATGGCAGGTTGGTTAAGAAGGTTAAGGCTCATGGGATACAAGGAGAAGTGGCTAGATGGGTGGAGAACTGGCTTGGCCATAGGAGACAGAGGGTAGTGGTCGAAGGGTCTTTTTCCGGCTGGAGGTCTGTGACCAGTGGTGTTCCGCAGGGCTCTGTACTGGGACCTCTGCTATTTGTGATATATATAAATGATTTGGAAGAAGGTGTAACTGGTGTAATCAGCAAGTTTGCGGATGACACGAAGATGGCTGGACTTGCGGATAGTGAAGAGCATTGTCGGGCAATACAGCAGGATATAGATAGGCTGGAAAATTGGGTGGAGAGGTGGCAGATGGAATTTAATCCGGATAAATGCGAAGTGATGCATTTTGGAAGAAATAATGTAGGGAGGAGTTATACAATAAATGGCAGAGTCATCAGGGAGTATAGAAACACAGAGGGACCTAGGTGTGCAAGTCCACAAATCCTTGAAGGTGGCAACACAGGTGGAGAAGATGGTGAAGAAGGCATATGGTATGCTTGCCTTTATAGGACGGGGTATAGAGTATAAAAGCTGGAGTCTGATGATGCAGCTGTATAGAACGCTGGTTAGGCCACATTTGGAGTACTGCGTCCAGTTCTGGTCGCCGCACTACCAGATGGACGTGGAGGCGTTAGAGAGAGTGCAGAGAAGGTTTACCAGGATGTTGCCTGGTATGGAGGGTCTTAGCTATGAGGAGAGATTGGGTAGACTGGGGTTGTTCTCCTTGGAAAGACGGAGAATGAGGGGAGATCTAATAGAGGTGTACAAGTTTATGAAGGGTATAGATAGGGTGAACAGTAGGAAGCTTTTTCCCAGGTCGGAGGTGACGGTCACGGGCTCACGCTGAGAGGGGCGAATTATAACTCAGACATCAGAGGGACGTTTTTTACACAGAGGGTGGTGGGGGCCTGGAATGCGCTGCCAAGTAGGGTGGTGGAGGCAGGCACGCTGACATCGTTTAAGACTTACCTGGACAGTCACATGAGCAGCCTGGGAATGGAGGGATACAAACGATTGGTCTAGTTGGAACAAGGAGCGGCACAGGCTTGGAGGGCCGAAGGGCCTGTTTCCTGTGCTGTACTGTTCTTTGTTCTACCCGCCTGATCCCTATAACCCCTATTTCCCTTACCGATCAGGAATCCATCTCTCCGTGATTTAAACATATTCAACGAGGTAGCCTCCACCACTTCAGTGGGCAGAGAATTCCAGAGATTCACCACCCTCTGAGAGAAGAAGTTCCTCCTCAACTCTGTCCTAAACTGACCCCCCTTTATTTTGAGGTTGTGCCCTCTAGTTCTAGTTTCCTTTCTAAGTGGAAAGAATCTCTCCATCTCTACCCTATCCAGCCCTTTCATTATCTTATAGGTCTCGATAAGATCCCCCCTCAGCCTTCTAAATTCCAACGAGTACAAACCCAATCTGCTCAGTCTCTCCTCATAATCATAGAAATCATAGAAACCCTACAGTGCAGAAGGAGGCCATTCGGCCCATCGAGTCTGCACCGACCACAATCCCACCCAGGCCCTACCCCCACATATTTTACCTGCTAATCCCTCTAACCTACGCATCTCAGGACTCTAAGGGGCAATTTTTAACCTGGCCAATCAACCTAACCCGCACATTTTTGGACTGTGGGAGGAAACCGGAGCACCCGGAGGAACCCCACGCAGACACGAGGAGAATGTGCAAACTCCACACAGACAGCGACCCGAGCCGGGAATCGAACCCGGGACCCTGGAGCTGTGAAGCAGCAGTGCGAACCACTGTGCTACCGTGCCGCCCCTCAACACCCCTCATCTCTGGTGTCAAGCGATGAACCTTCTCTGCACTCCCTCCAAGGCCAATATATCCTTCCGCAAATAAGGGGACCAATACTGCACACAATATTCCAGCTGCGGCCTCACCAATGCCCTGTACAGGTGCAGTAAGACATCTCTGCTTTTATATTCTATCTCCCTTGCGATAAAGGCCAACATCCCATTTGCCTTCTTGATCACCTGTTGCACCTGCAGACTGGGTTTTTGCGTCTCATGCACAAGGACCCCCAGGTCCCTCTGCACAGCAGCATGTTGTAATTTCTTTCCGTTTAGATAATAATCCAATTTGCTATTCTTTCTTCCAAAGTGAACAACCTCGCATTTGTTAACTTTATACTCCATCTGCCAGATCCTCGCCCACTCACTCAGCCTGTCCAAATCTCTCTGCAGACCTTCTACGCCCTGCACACGATTCACTTTTCCAATTATGTTTGTGTCACCTGCAAACTTTGTTATCCTACACTCAGTCCCCTCCTCCAGATCGCCTATATAAATGGTAAATAGTTGAGGCCCCAGTACCGACACTGCGGCACGCCACTAGTTACCATCCGCCAACCAGAAAAGCACACATTTATTCCGACTCTCTGCTTCCTGTCGGATAGCCAATCCCCAATCCACGCTAACACCCTACCCCCAACTCCGTGTGACCCAATCTTCTCCAGCAACCTTTTGTGAGGCACCTTATCAAACGCCTTTTGGAAATCCAAAAACACCGCACCCACTGGTTCCCCTCCGTCAACCGCACTCGTCACATCTTCATGAAAATCCAACAAGTTCGTCAAGCACGACTTTCCCCTCATGAATCCATGCTGCGTCTGCTTAATCGAACCATTCTTATCGAGTTGGCCTGCTATTTCTTCTTTAATGATGGATTCCAGCATTTTCCCAACTACAGACGTTAAGCTAACCGGCCTATAGTTCCCTCCCCCCCCCCCCCCTTGTCTATTTCCTTTTTTAAACTTAGTGCGTTTTCGGCGCTGTGATTGACGTTCAGTTATCTCACTATTATCCGTGTGCAATCGTAAACCAATTATGCTATTGGCACCGTTACGATGCGTGATTATTGCATTACCACTTTGGTGTAAACCACTGCCTTATTTTTCGCTATAGTTTGTTGCTGGATTATCACCTTGTTATCCTTTTTATAACGTTGAAAATCCTGATATTAAGGTATTGATCGTGAAATCGATGGAGTAATTCGCATTTATGATTCATTATTTGAATAGATTGCACCTTTGAATAACGCCAAAGCGAATCAAGTGAGTGCATATATTGAAAAAAGCAAAATTTGGCAAAAGGTTGTTGACAGATTTATAAATAATGTATAGTGGCTCTTTTGTGAATATTCAACATTTTCACATCGCTGGCAAAGGACATATAGTTATAGATCTCAATCTCTCACCATCGCTGCTGGTTCTGCAGGTTCTCCTCTCTCTTATTGTTCATGGCTGAAGATGTAATACTGCAGATTGCAGAGGTCCGGGGCTTATTATTTCCTTGTGTCAAGTGATATTGCAGACAAGTGAAGATCTTCATTGGTTTCTCCAAGTTGAATGAGGTGCTAGAGCTGCTGACGTCTTTTTCATCCAAGGTACATTTTTAAAATTTCTAATATTCACCAGAAGGTAATTTTGAACATTTATCTGACTATTCCATGCATCACTGAGAAGATGCCATATGATGGGAGGGTCTTTCTGCGATTGAATCCTCCAAAGATGCCAGTTAATTGATCTTCAGATCCACACTAAAAGTTCGCAACTACTATGATGTGAAGCTATCAGACTTCACACTAAGTCCTACCCACGATTTTTTTCTGCAAAGTCAGAGAAAGGCTCATTGTCGGTTGTTGCTTATCTTCGTCTTAACAAACTGAGTACCAGCATTCCCAACTGTGAATAATCTTACATGAACTGACTGGATGATGCCTCATTTATAACTCAGCATTCGTCCGAAATTCCAAACTTACTGTTGGTTCAAAACTTACCAAGTTCAAAATTTTCGAAAAATCATTGCAATTTTGTGTTGTCCTCGTCTATCTTGGTGGTGATTCGATGTGTTTTCAATGCTTTTCCTCTTGTAGAATATTTATGTCACCGACTTAATTTGCTACCAACTCAGGCTGTTATTTTAAAATCAACAAATTTTCCCTGGTGTGAGGAAAGTTTGGCATGTTTGCATAACGTCACGCAGGTATAATTTGAAAAGAAAATCCTACACAAATATGTTTTTTTCATGATTTGATCCAATAATGTTCCTACTCTCACTCTGCTCTCTCTATTATAGCTTTCTTGGAGGCGATTATGATCCTGTCTCGAAAAATATACATTATTAATTGGTACACATGGCGGTGAAGGATCTTCCAACCATTATCACCACTGTGGTCTTAAAGCAGATTGCTGTTTTTCTATTTCTCATATAGTTTCAGTCCAACACTACAAAATGCAATCTCCACATTGCCTTAATGTGTGAAGTTATAGGCAGTCCTGTTTGGTTGACTGTTGATTTCACCTTTGATCGACTTATGGCCATTTGTTGCCAGAAAATGAAAATAAAATGTTCCATGGACAAGACAGCAACATGGGTGATCGAGGCTGTCTGCAGAGAGTGTTGTCTAAAAATACTTCTGTTGCTCTATATTTTTTTAACTTTTGTACACAATTAAAATCATATCCTGATTCCATGTTGCAAGGTCTGTATTTCATACACCACCAGCATACAATTCATTCCATTAAACTGATGTGTGATGAGCTTGGATTGGTACATCGCTGGGTCCAAAGTTTCTGAGTGTGTGTCCATGAATTCCTTTGCCACACTCACCGGATCGTTTCCATCTGTATATTCGTCACATCAAACCTACCAAAACAAATCCCATTTATGCCAACAATCTCTTTGCTATTTATAACGAAATTTGTGTCCATGTCAATATGATACTCAATCAACCACAAGCTTTAATTTTCTGCAGCAACGTTTGATGTGGCAACTCAGCAAACGTTTTCTGTATTGCACACATACATGACATCCATCAGTTCACTTTATCCACAGCACATGTGATTCATTGAAATAATTCTGATAATTGCATTAAACCCATTTTCATTTGACAAAAAATGTTGACTCTGCATAATTGACTTGATTTTTTTTTACGTGCCAGGCTCCACCATATTTAATAGTGGCTTCTAATTCTTGCCCTCTGACAGATGGCAGGCTGGCTGGCCTGTCACACTCCACATTCAGTGCTGCTGCATTTTGCGGATTTACTTTTTACTATTTTACAAACTAATTGAACCTTCCAGGTTTCTGGGAAATTTTGGAAATTTAACATCAATGCATCAAACATGTCACTGGCCACTTGTGTCAAACCATTCATTTGAAGTTTCTGAGGTTCCAAATATTTTCTCAGGCACCTTACTACCAATTTGCTCAATACCATTACCCTGCTGATGGTAATTTTCCTCTGTCCATTTCCTGAGACGCTACTTGTGTCCTCTGTCGTGAAGACCAATTCAGAATACATGTCAGAGAACAGCTAAATTGCCGCTTATCCATTATAGACCCCCAAATAGTCAGCGGGAAACTGAAGAGCAAATATGTGCGCAATTTGCAGAGGGCCGTTAAATTGCAAGAAGGTAATTATATTCGGCGACTTCAAATTTCCCAACATTAATTGGGATAGCCATCATGTTAAGGGCATAGTTGGAGTAGAGTTCTTAAAACGTGTACAGGAAAATATTTTAGGTCAATATGTAAACGATGCAATAAGTGATGGCGCAATGCTGGACCTAATACTGGGGAATGAAGCCAGGAAGGTGGTTAACGTGTTGGTGGGGGAGCATTTTGGTAGTCACATCATGGTTCAATTAATTTCAGCAAAGCCTTTGACAAATTCCCACATGGGAGACTTACTAAGAAGACAAAACAACATTGTTCAATTCAAATTTATTATGGACACACAAATAGACAAGTTGCAGAAAATGGTTTCGGATATGGGAGAATAGATTTAAACAAAATAAGGCAAGATCTGGCCAAAGTAGACTGGAACGAGTTACTTGTGGGGCAATTTATAGAAGAGCATTGGGGAGAGTTCAAAAACGAAATGGAAAGGGTACAGGCACAACATGTTCCCTCCAGGGTAATACAAAGTTATAACAAACCCAGAGAACCATGGATGACCAGAGAAATTCCGGATACAATGAGAAGGAAAAGTTATGCCTTGAACAAGTGAAAGGGGAATACATATGTTGAGGCATTAGTGGAGTATAGAAAATGCAGGATGGAGCTTAAGAAATGAATTAGGAGAGCAAAGAGGGGATATAAGAAAACTCTGGCTGTTAAAAGTAGGCAAATCATAAAATATTCTATAACTATATGAATGGGAAGTGGATAAGCAGAAAAGAATAGGACCCATTAATGACCAAGGGGAAAATCAATGGGTGGAGGCAGAGGAAATTGGTCGGGGGTTAAACGAATATTTCACATCTGTCTTCATCCACAAGAATGAGACGGTAGTTATTGAACTCGGGGAGAGAGACTATGAGGTTTTAGATAAAATTATCACAGGGAGTGACAAGGTATTGGAGATATTGGCGGCCTTAAAAGCGGACGAATATTCACGTCCGGATGAATTGTGTCCCAGGCTGTTGTGGGAGGCGAGGGCGTAAATTGCAGAGGCTCTGATCGAAATTTTTAATTCCTCCCTGGCCACTGGGGAGGTGCCGGAGAACTGGATAACAGCTAATATGGTCCAACTATGTCGAAAATGTTGTCGATATGAGACAGGGAACTACAGATCAGTGAGTCTCACGTCTGTGGTTGGGAAACTGCTCGAAAAGATCCTCAAGGAGGGAATCTATCTCCATTTGGAGAGGCAGGGTTTGATCTGCGATAATCAGCATAGTTTTGCCAGAGGAAGGTCATGCCAAACTAATTTGATCGAATTTTCTGAGCATGTAACCAAGAGTGCAGATTAGAATAGTGTGGTTGATTTCAGCACAGCCTTTGACAAATTCCCACATGGGAAACTTACTAAGATAAATGCACATAGGGTACAGGGTGATCTGATAAGGTGTGTGCATAATTGACTGAGCGGTAGGAGACAGGGTAATGACAGATGGCTGCTTCACTGGAAGCCAGTGACCAGTGGCGTCGCACAGGGATCCGTGCTGGGCATCCTATTGTTCGACAGTTACATTAATGACATAGATAACTATTTGGGGGAAGGATCAGTAAGTTTCTAGATGACGGAAAGATTGGCCAGATGGTTAACAGTGAGGTTGAGTGATTTGGGTTACAGAAAGATGTGGAAGATATGGTCAAATGGTTGGATAAGTGACAGATGGAATTTAACCCTGTAAAGTGTGAGATGATACACTTTGACAATGAAGTATCCAACGAAATAAATTACACTGGGAAGATCCGAAAATCAAAGGCAACTTGGCATGTTTCTCCATAAATCTCTGATGATGCAAAGGCAAGTTATTAGGGTCGTGAATAAGGGATATTGCACACTCGCCTTTATCAATCGGGGTATAGATTTCAAAAGCAGAGAGGCCATGATGGAATTGTGTAGACCTTTTCTGAGCCGCAGCTGGAGTACTGTGTGCAGTTTTGATCTCCACATCATAGGGAGCATGTGGCCTTTCCACCTTCAGAGATCTATGGAGAAACGTGCCAATTCCCTTTGATCTTCGAAACTTCCGAATGTAAGTCCTTTGGAATGAAGTGATCGCACTGGAAGAGGGTGGGCGGGGGAAGGGGGCGGGGGAGGGGGGCGGCGAACGGGGGAGGGTATGGGGGGGGGGGCGGGGTGGACAGGAAATTCACCAGGATGTTGCCTGGGATGGAACATCTAAGTTATAAAGAGAGGTTGGAGAGCCTTGGGTTTTTCTCTCTTGAGCAGAGAAGACGGAGGGGCGACCTGATTGAGATGTTCAAGATTATGGTTGACATGAAGATGGTGGATGGGAAACAGCTGTTCCCCTTAGTTAGGAGGGGAAAGGTCAGTTACGAGTCAAAAAATGAAAGTGAGATTGGGAGGTTTAGGAGGGATTTGAGGAAAACATTACCCAGAGGATGGTGACGGTTTGGAATGTATTGTCTGGGAGGGTGGTGGAGGCAGGATGCCTCACATCCTTTAAAAAGTACCTTCATGAGTGGTTGGCATTTCATAACATTCAAAGCTATGGGTCAAGTTCTAACAAGTGGGGTTAGGTCAGCAGGTCAGGACACTTCATGCAGATACAGACTCGATAGGCCGAAGGGCCTATTCTGAACTACAGTTTTTTGTGATTCTGTGATTTTGTGGTTAATTTACCTGCAAAGTGTTCATTCTCAGTATCAATGCCCCAGGCGCAAGCAATTTTAGATGCAAGCACACTTTATTACGTCTTTTCTCAAAGGAATCTCTTCATCTTTACTGTGCAAGCTGTCGTTTCGTTCATACTCAAATTTTCCCTCTTTCTTCCTAATTTTCTTATCCTTTGTTGCTCTTTATACCGCTTAAATCTTCTAATGTGCCCCCACCTTTGTGCAATCGTACAAGCTTTCATGGTTAATATTACCTTTAACAATTTTAGCAAGCCTACCATGATGGCCATCCCCTTCGATTTTCCCTTTCTCATTGCAATGTGTCTATTCTGTGTATTTTGAAATATTCCCTTAAATATCTGCCACTGAACCTTTACTGACATATCCCTGAACCCTAAGTGCCAGTTTGCCGTAACTTGCTCTGTTTTCAAGCCGTCCTTTTGTCCTTCTAAATTTTAAAACACTACTCTTTGAACTTAATAAGCAGGTGCATGATAATGGGAAATATGTTTTCTTTCAAAAATGGATAATCGATGGTCAAACCAAGTGTCATCGAGGAGGTTAATGATGCAAGCCTTTTGATCTGTTCAATCTGGCTTTCTAAAATCCTTAACTACACGACTTCCGATCTGGATATAACGATATCGACAGCATAAATGTGAAACATTTACAATACTAAAGGACTAATTCGTAAACCTTCAGTATATTGAAACTCGAATGTTCAATCGTCTGAGAGAATTTTCAAAGGGAATTCTGAGGAAATCTGTTTTCTTCCTTTTTTGGACATCTACACGCAGGAATGTTGACGAGAATTCACAAGAAGAGTGGTTACTTTTCCGGATGGAACAATACTTATCGATTTGTTAGACTGGCGAAAACGATGTTGATCAGTGAAAGAAGGATTTAGCCATGTGGGTATTGTGTAGACTGCAGCAAAAAGGCAACTGTTGTTGGCATGATCCTCATGGCGACCTGTAAGCCAAAGGAAAACAATTTATCGAACGACCACAACTAAACATCTGAACAAAATGTTACTTTTGGTAACGTTTCATTCAAGAATTTATTAATATCACGACAAATGAAACAAACATCCGCAGGAAACTTTCAGTTAATATACATAATAGACTGTGCAGTAGATTTTAAACTTGAGACATCACAAAGATAGAACTCTCGGTTGTAGTCCACAATCCATTTCATATAAGAACAAAGAAAACTACAGCATAAGAACAGGCCCTTCGGCCCCCCAAGCCTGTATATAGCTGCACAAAGCACTCTTTCGATCTCACAATTCCTCTACGTTCTGAACAGAATTCCAGATTATTTTCTGATGAGGATAAAGCTTCCAATTTTCATTCGACAGCTGATCCGAAACAAGTCAATTTCAACAGCATGGTCTTCACCCACATGGCACAGTTCTGCAGACAATTTTCAGCCCTGGTATTCAGTGGCACATTGGTTACCATCGCTGCCTCACAACGCCAGGGATCCGGGTTCGATTCCAGCCAGGGTCACTGTCTGGGTGGAGTTTGCACGTTCTCCCTGTGTTTGCGTGAGTTGCATCCCGGTGCCCTGGTTTCCTCCCACAGTCCAAAGATGCATGGGTTAGATGGATTGGCCATGTCAAATTGCCCCTTAGTGTCAAGGGACAAGCTAGGGTATGTGTATCAGGCCTGGTGGGATTGTGGCCGGTGCAGACTCCATGGGCCAAAGTTCCTCCTTCTGCACTGTAGGATTCCATACATCCAACAAAACATCAGTTCATTCAACATCTATAATGGCTTTGTTCAGCGGGATCTTTTATGGTCATTCTCCATCTTTGCCAATCACCGAAACATGCTCAGTCACTTGAAATGTATTTACCCCTATTCCCTGATGTGGCCATGTTGCTGAGTCAGTCTGCCTATATTGCGGCACTGGGCGATCCGAGGTCGCATGGGTCCGTGTCTTTTATCAATATGATCAATGCAAACCAGTTTCCATTTTACTTCCAAATTCCTGTAATTTACTGTCTAGCCCGTTAAAATACACTAAAGACTCATTCACAATGTCAATAATGGAAACCAAAACGGAAAGTGTTGCATTTTGCTCTGATGCAGGGTCATCTAGATTCGACACTTTGGCTTCATTCTCTCTCCACAGATGCTGTCAAACCTGTTGATATTTTACAGCATTTTCTGTTTTTGTTCCAGATCTGCATCCGCAGTATTTTGCTTTCATCTTAATAAATAAATGGAGCCTGTGGTACATGGATAAACAATCCTAAAATAGGGTTATCACCGAGAATGCGAAAAATGAATGGTGAAGTAAGAGTTCGACAATCAGTTGAACAATTGTAACAATTCGAAAACGGAAATTCAACAGTGGGGTGGATTGAGTTTTGACTGGTTGTCAGCAAAGTGAGGTGCAGTTATTTATATATCACAAGTAAAGCTGCAGACATCTTGTTGCTTACATTTGGGAGAACCAATTAAATGGTAAGGAGGAGCAATTAAATGGTAAGGGACGAGAGGAGACAACAGGATTGAGGTTTTGGTTGGAGGGAAATGATTACGCAAATTGATCAAGTTCTGAGTTAGAAAGAAGAATGGGGAAAGGAGATGTGATTTCTGCTTCTTAAAATTCTCAGTAATCTGTGCTGTCCAGAACAGTTTAAATGATGACACACTTCAGTAAGTTGGAAGAGGATTCGCTCTTGGCTGAAGGGCTGGTTCGTCATGTCAAGTGACACCAACAGCGTAGGTTCCATTCACATTCTCTCTCTGGTTCTTCATGAAGGCCTGCATTCTCAACATTGTTCCTTGACTGGAGTGTGGTGATCATCACGTTAAAATACTGCTACCCCCTTAAAAAGTTCAGCAAAGCCTTTGACAAGGTCCCACAGAGGAGACTTGTAGAGAAGGCAAAATCACATGGTGTGCAGAGTAATTTCATAAAGTGGACTCAAAATTGGCTCAGTTGTAGGAGACAGAGCCAGATGACAGAAGTTTGTTTTAATGAGTGGAAGCCAGTGTCCAATGGTATACCACAGGGACATGCCTTGGGCCTTCTATTATTCGTTACTTATATAAATGACATTGATGACGATGTGGGGATAGGATTAGTAAGTTTGTAGATGAAACAAAGATTAGACAGCTAGTTAACAGTAAGGCCGAGTGTCTTAGACTACAAGAAGGTGTAGACGAAATAGTCAAATGGACAGATAATTGGCAGATGGAAATTAACCCTGAAAATGTGAGGTGATACACTTTGAATTGAATAATTTGACAAGAAAGTACTCAATGAATGGTCGGACACTAGGAAGTTGATTGAAACAAAGGGACCTTGGCGTGTTTGTCCACAGATCTCTAGAATCAGAAGGCCATGTTAGTAGGGTGGGGAAAAAGACATGGGACGCATGCCTTTATAAATCGAGACATATATTACAAAAGCAGGACAGTCATGTTGGAGTTGTATAAAAGTTTGCTGAGGCAACAGTAAGAGCATTGTGTGCTGCTCTGTTCGCCACATTAAAGAAAGTTGTGATTGCACTGGAGGGGGTGCAGAGCAGATTCACCAGAATGCTGCCTGGGATGGAAAATTTAAATTATGAAGAAAGGTTGCGTAATCTTGGGTTGTTTTCGTTGGAGCAATGAAAACTGAGGGGCGACCTGATCGCCGTGTACACGATTATCAGAGACGTGGAAAGAGTTGATAATGAGCAACTGTTCCCTTTGGTTGAAGGGTCAGTCACTAGGGGACAGAGGTACAAGGCGAGGAGCAGGTGGTTTCGGAGGGATTTGAGGAAAATCGTTTTTACCCAGAGGTTGGTGATGGTCTGGAATGTGCCGCCTGGGAGGGTGGTAGAGGCGGGTTGCCTCACATCCTTAAGTGTCTGGATGAACACTTGGGTCATCATAGCATTCAGGGCTATACGCGAAGTGCTGGCAGATGGGATTAGGTGGGAGTTCAGGTGCTTCTAATGTGTCAGTGCGGACTCAATGGGTCGAAGGGCCTCTTCTGAGCTGTTTGATTCTATGATTCTAACGTGGAGAACAGTCAATAGCAAATTCACCTTGAAATAAAATCGAAGTGCATCAGCAGATCAGAGTTATATATCTGAATTGAGTGCACAGATCTCCAGGATCCCGAGGTTGCTGAGAACCGACGAGGCCTCAGTTTTCATGGCAAAAATGCTGAGGATATTTTTGAAATTTAAATTTTGGGCCTGGCAGCTTTTCCTATGTAGTGTTATTAGCATACCATCCATCATGGCCTCAAATCGAGAGACTTTACATTGGGAGGCGAGACATGAACTATGAGGTGAGCAATAGATTTATGGTGATAGATATTTCGTTTTGCTTTTCATCAATACTATCACTTAAATAATTTAACAATCACGCAAAGAGTGTACTTCAGTCCATTCTTTTACTTCAATCTGAATTTACACTGGGTTCCTGCATTAATAAGTGGGTTAACATAGGAACTCAAAAGCTGGAGCATAAACCCCTTTGCTCCACAATTAAATTTAATTCTTTGTAATTTGAACGGGAGAAGTAAGTAAGACTGGCAATTCGAACATGCAGAAAGGTTATAAAATACAACGAGTATAATAGAATGAAACTCCCTGAGATTGTGAACAGTAACACAATGGACTTCCTTCTACTGTCCATCTCTGAGTCACTCTGATTCTCGCTGTTGCTCTGGGACCGTGGTCTTCTCCGGGCTCGACTGGCTGCCAGTATATGTCTGACGGTCAAAATATTGAGCAGCAAGATCAGAATGACGGAGAGACAGGGGTTTAAAATGTGATGAAGCCAATCGTATGCAGTTTATGCAATTGGCTCATAAAATTCTGATTTCACGCTGCAGAACCAGAATATATTGCCAACCATGTACAAAGGTTCCTCTATAAGATACAATAAGGAGATTGTTACACAGCTCAATAGACAAACCGTTCTGATTACCTACCTCGCCCTTTTCTGGGTGCAATATTTAATTTTCGCCTTCTGACAACAGATGGCCACAAAATGATCCAGGTGAAAACGACGGTTAGCTAGACAGAACTGTCTATTGCTGCATATACTAAAGTAGAATGGAGGCTGCATACTGGCGTGATCGACAGGAAACACAATGGAAAACGGATACCAGCAATTCGATTCAGTATGCCTGCAGTGATAATGACCAACAGATCTGACACCGCCATGGACACCAGGTAGGAGGTAACACATCTGGAGAGACCGCACTTTCATCTACACAGAATCACAATCACTGTGAAATTGGCTGTAATAAGAGAGAAATATTGAGAGAGAGTCTGAGAATGCATGCGTGAGTGAGAAATTACATGTGTGCGTCACGGTGGCACAATGGTTAGCACTGTTGCCTCACAGCACCAGGGGCCCCGGTTTAATTCCAACCTTGGGTGGCTGTCTGTGTGGAGTTTGCATGTTCTCCCTGTGTCTGCGTGGAGTTTCCACTGGTTGCTCCGGTTTCCTCCCACAGTCCAAATATGTGCGGGTTAGGTTGGCCATGCTACATTGACCCTCGTGTCAAGCGGATTACTAGGGAAAATATATGGTGTTACGGGAGTAGGGCATGGGTGGGATTGTGGTACAGTCTCTATGGGCCGAATGGACTCCTTCACTACTATTGGGATTCAATGAGTCTATTCTAAGAGAACAGTTTGTTCCTATTCGTTCCATAACAGATTGCTTAAAAATGCTGCTTGCAGCTTATAGATTTGCCCTGCAATTTCCGATTAGACATTTTTTTTAACGAATTGGCACTGCTTGTCTTCATATAATTACCCGAACTTTAAGTAAGACAATCCAACAACCTTGAAATTTATCATATTGGAGATCATAGAGAAGCAGAAAAATATTGAATCAACTGCACAGAATCATAGAATAATATAGTGCAGAAGAGGAGCTTCGCCCATCGAGTCACACCGACCGCATGAAAGGCCCTCACCTGCCCACCCAATCCCACTTGTCAGCACTTGACCCATAACCTTGAATGTTATGGCGTGTCAAGTACTCATCCAGGTACTTTTTAAGGGATGTGAATCATCCCGCCTCCACCACCCTCCCAGGCAATGCATTCCAGACCGTTCCCACTCTCTGGGTGAAAAACGTTTTTCTTCAAATCCCCGCTAAACCTCTCACCCCTCACTTTTAACTTGCGTCCCCTTATAACTGATCCTTCAGCGAAAACAACAGCTGCTCCTTATCCAACTTAGCAACCATAATGCATAAATATATGACAGAAATATTTCAAGAGTGTACGCAAAGAAACAATCAACAATGAGCGTAAAGTGACAAATGCATGGGAAGAAGAACTTGTGTTTAAATCTCTCTATATTCTACCGAGGACCACAAGCCAAGTTATTTGCTGAATTTTGTAAATGTATCCACTTTTGGAAAATTTGACTGTTGAGCTGTTGGACAATATTTTGAAACAGGGCTATGCAAATGGACAAACAACACTTTAAGGATTTGCAGTGGGATGTTGTTAAAATTGCAATTCTCATTCCAATTGCGTTCTTGGTCACGAGATTGGATTTCCGTTCCGATCTGCCAACCAGCTTTAACAGATAATGAGATCCCAGTTCAAGGAAAGGTTCCTCCCCCGAAGCAGCACTTCCTCATTACTGCATTGTCATGTCGGGATATATAACAGACCACATTGTTCAGTTACATATCATTGAAATCATTTAGGCAGATACGATGGATGGAAATATTCTTTCCCCGAATCGGAATATCACTGTTGAAGAAGGGAACAGTTTGGGAAACGAACTAATGTTAGAAGCGGAAAGAAAATCTCGGGCACAGTAGCAGTCACTGTAGGAATATTAGCAACAAATAATGTGGAAGACAATAGCCAAGTGGAACCATTGAGAGTTAGAATCAGTGATTCTGTTAATTCAGGCTAAATAGAGTTTCATTACCGAAAGTAAACGTCAAATCCAATGCTTCTATTTCTGTCAAATGCCTTATAATGTCTCCTCGAAAATGTCATTAATTTGATTGAAGTATGAATTAGTGAGTCATTGAAAAATATCAACCTGTGACTCATTCGCGAATGTTAGTCACTGTCAGCAGGACAATGATCCATGTCAAAGAAAAGAGCAAAGAAATATAGAGCACAGGAACTGGCCCTTCAGCTCTCCAAGCCTGTGCCGATCATGATGCCCTAACTCGACAAAAGAAAAAACATTCAGTCCTCAATCAATCTGTCTCCCTGTATTCCCTCCCTATCCATGTACACATCCAGATGCCTCTTAAATGTTGTTGATCTGCTTGCTTCCACCACCTCACATTAAATGATATAGGAAATGCAGCAAGGATTGGAAACAAGGAAAATGTATTGAGATGGCCCTGTTAATTAATTATTATATGAGCACAATAGAGAATGATGTTCTTAGTTCAGGAAACCAAAATGTCAAAACGTTTTGAGGAGAGTTGAGTTCTGGTGAAGGCAACAAAATAACATTTGTGGGAATTCCTTACAGGCCCCCGCATTTTAACTACAAGGTAGGATGAGCATGGAAGATGAAATAATTGGAGCTTATCAGAAAGGTACGGCAATATTAAAACAAAGGACGAACAACAAAGAAAAATTCAGCACAGGAACAGGCCTTTTGGCCTTCCAGGCCTGTGCCAATCATGATGTCGAAACTAAACTAAAAATAATAACCTTCTGCCCTTAGTTGGTCCGGACCCCACTGTTCCACCCCCCCCCCCCCGCCCCCCCCCCAACTGTATGCGCCCATCCAGATGTCTCTTAAATGTTGCTAAAATGCGCCCAATTCCACCATCTCCTCCTGCAGCCCGTTCCAGGCTCCCACCACTCTCTGCATGAAAAACTTTCTCCCGCACATCTCCCTTAAACATTCCCCCTCTCACCTTGCACCTGTGCCCCCTTGTAATTCACACTTCCATCCTGAGAAAAAGCCCGTGACTATCCACCCCATGTGTAACTCTCATAAATTTTAGACTTCTATCAAGTGTCCCCTCATCCTCCGTCTTGCCAGTGAAAACAACCCTAGTTTATTCAATCTCTCCTCATAGTCGACGTCCTCGAGACCAGGCGACATCCTGGTGAACTTTCTTTGCACTCTCGCCAAAGCTTCTACGCACTTCTGGCCATGTGCTGATCCGAACTGCACGCAATACTCTAAACGTCGCCGAACCAAGGTGTTACGTAATTGTACCATGATTCCCCAACTTCTGTATTCAGTGCCCTGGCTGCTAAAGCCAAGCATGTCACGTGTCTTCTTAATCACTCTGTCTTATAATTCTCACAAAATTACAGTATTAATAATAAAATACAACTGCATATATACCTTAATAACGGTGTGAATATTAACCCAAAGGAACTGTGTCAATAGAACCACCAAGCTCCAGTAACGCAATAATAATTATGTGATAGAACATAGAACATAGAACACAGAACATAGAACAGTACAGCACAGAACAGGCCCTTCGGCCCACGATGTTGTGCCGAGCTTTGTCTGAAACACAGATCAAGCTATTTCCTCCCTATCATCCCGAAGTACTCCATGTGCCTATCCAATAGCTTCTTAAATGTTGCTAAAGTTTCTGACTCCACTATCCCTGCAGGCAGTCCATTCCACACCCCAACCACTCTCTGAGTAAAAAACTTACCTCGGACATCCTTCCTATATCTCCCACCATGAACCCTATAGTTATGCCCCCTAGTTCCCGCTCCATTCACTCGAGGAAATAGTCTTTGAACGTTCACTCTATCTATCCCCCTCATCATCTTATAAACCTCTATCAAGTCTCCTCTCAACCTCCTCCGCTCCAAAGAGAAAAGCCCAAGTTCCCTCAACCTTTCCTCATAAGACCTACCATGTGATAATTAACTCACATGATAATATTAAAAACACAACACTAGACTGTGTTTAGACTTTGATAACAGTGTGATAATTCAGCACAGTAACTATCTCACAAACATAACACACTATTTTTCATCGTGTGATAATTCATCCGAAGCAACTTTGACAATGAAACAATTATTAATACTTGCATAGTGATTAGAGCGTAATTATCATAATGACATTGACAACAGCACAAGAGATTTACATTTACACAATGTTGACATTGCGAAATTTCACCGAAAGTAGCAGTCTCAGTAGTAGAAGTCCGAAACACGTGTTGGTTAGGTGGTTTGGTCATGCCAAATCCTCCCTCAGTGTAGCCGAACAAGCGCCGGACTGTGGCGACGAGGGGATTTTTACAGCAACTTCATTGCAGTGTCAATCTAAGCCTACTGTGTCTAATGAATAAACCTTAACTTTAACTTTAAATAATGCAATAGAGCGACATTTACACTGTGCTAACTGTGATAATTCACTGAGCGTAATGGCACAAATAACATTAAAGTACATACAACAAAGAAGAAGTGCAAGCAAAGGAACATAAATGTACCGTTAAAGGAGCGACATTGTAGTGTTACAAAGAAGAAATATGAACTAAAAACTTCAGAAGTCAGATGCTTAATTGGAAAAATTATTGCCCATACAGCGATAAATTCAACCCAAAAATGCAGAATGTTGTAATTAATTGTGCCATTAAAAGGGAGAAATTGTATCATAAAGGAGGCAATAGAAATGCTTTTATAAATAATGATTAGCCTTAAAGTGGACCACTTACACTGTAAGTGACCATAGGTTGAACCAATTAAAGAGAATAGATCGTCCTGTTAAAAGGGAGAGTGATCTGACTGAAAGAAAGGTATGATGTCGATACCATGGAGTAACAATTTTTGTAAACAACAGCAATGACGTTGCTCATCACAATATATTACCTAAAACTCCGATAACTGCAAGAACTGGATAGTAAACAGCAGACTATCTGATATTCTGTGCATTTCGTTTTGAAGCTCTGAACGCGATCTGCACTGCACTGAACGATTGCCACATTTATACATGATATTCATTCCGAGGAGATGAGCTGATGCATGATTCAAAACTAACATGAACAGATTACAGCATTTCGTACAGGGCTTCTGTTTGTTGATGGAGAGAATTAGTTTTTAAAGAACACTGTCCCTGCATTCAACTGAAATGCACAAAGTTTACAGCATTGTTGCACTACATTTCTCAATTCAATGTAGCAAGTTTCTATCCAGTTCAACCATTTTCAGTATCGACAGTTCTTGTCCAGGATGGTTCCTTTCAGTGTTAACTGGTAAACCCTGAGAATATGCAATATTTACAAGTCCATTTACAGAGGACAAATCTCCTGTTAAGTAAAATTGATTGGGCACGTTCAGTACATCCGATTGTGGCAAGGCCACTTCAGCACGGTTACGTTGTACACGGGACCAGGCGAGCATACATTTGTCGATTGTAGAAAGATAGTTCAGTACTGTCATAGATAATCTGAATTGCCCATATAAAAATATTATTCTTTGTATAGGCAGAACCATTTGAACAAGTTCACATCATTTGTCACAGGTTAATTTGACACTGTTAGGTTTCCTATGGACTTTTCCTATTTTCGAAATATGGTAATAATAGGTACAGTACAATTCTGAACGCTTTGTTTCAATTCCACTGTACGAAGTATTGACAGTTAAACTCAATGTGTTCTGTACAAATTCTGTATGGTTGGAATAAATGTGCACTGAACCCATTCTGTACATATTGCGGCAGCGTGCATTGCAGAGATTATGCACGGTAAGTATCAGTGTGTACTGTATCAATTCTGTATGATTACTTTCAACGTGTAGTGTATCAATTCTGTACGGTTGTAATCAATGTGCAGTGTATTAACACCGTACAGTATAATCAAATTGCATTGTATCAATTCTGTATCGTTATACTCAATGTATACTTTATCAATTCTGTACAGCTTTTATCAATGCGCATTGTATCGAATCTGTTATTATCAACGTGGACAACATCAATTCCGAATAGTTACTATCAATGTGCACTGTATCAACTCTGTACCGTTGTTATCAATATGCACTGTGCCAATTCTGTGCAGCGAGTATCAGTAGCAATTCTGTACGGTAAGTATCATTGTGTACTGTACCAATTATGCATGGTGAGTATCAGTGTGTACTCTACATTTTATGTGCTGCCATTATCAATGTGCACTATGCCGATTCTGCAAGCTTAGTAGTAAGGGACACCATCATTTCTGTAAGGTTGGTTTAAGAGTGCACTCGGTCTATTCTGTACAGTCAGCACTGTAACAATTTTGTGATTTTTTTTAAAGACGCACAAGTTCTGCATGGTTAGCATGATTCTACAATGTACCAATTCTGTGCAGTTAGCGTCATTCTACACTGTACCTGTCTGTGTGTTTAGTAATATTCTACACTGCACCGATTCTGTACGGTTAGTATCATTCTGCGCTGTGCCTATTCTGTACTGTTAGCGTTATTCTGCACTGTACCAATTCTGTGCAGTGAGTGTCATTCCGCACTGGACCGACTCTATATGATTAATGCCAATGCACACTGCACCAATTCTGTACAGTGTGTGTCAATGTGATTTATACAATTCTGTGCGGGTAGTGGCAATGTGTAAAGCACCAGTTCTGTATGGTTATTAGCAGCCTGTGTGAATGTGTGTGATTTTGGCAGTGTGTGTGTGTGTGTGTGTGTGTGTGTGTGTGTGTGTGTGTGTGTGTGTGTTCTCTGTGTGTATTCTTATGCACACAGTTATGTCTATTCTTGCTTACGTATTGTCAGGGTGGCTCAATATTCTTCTTCCTGGATATGATTCAGTTCCTCTCTGCTACTTTCTCACGTGATGCCATAAGATTTCCCCTGACTTACTATCTATTAACACGTGGGAATGCGATAGATGCAACAACGTTCATCCATGGGCGGCAGAACATCAAATAAAGAGTTATAAAAATAACAGTTAGAAAAATTCAGTGAAGCAGGAAGCATGATTGATGGTCTTTGTAAGAAAATGAGAGCTAATCATTATCTTTAGTGCCCTGCTTGAAACTGTGAAATAATACAAGAGTACAACGTTCAGAATTGATCCAATTAAAGACTATTTACAAGCCTGAGTATTGGTGTAAGTCTTCTTGTGACATGCTGGAGCAGTAGAAATTTGACTCATGGGCATTTCAAAAATCAACGGACATTTACAGCTATTGAATCTTCATCAAGGAAATCGAAGATACGGAAGGAACTATTCAAGTTATATATTTAGTACTTAATTTTTTTTAATGTAGCTGCCCGTGCAATGTGCATTTCTTCTACAAGTTAATGAAAGAGCAACACTAACTACACACCTATGTACGTTATTAGATGTTATGCAATTTCATACCTCCTGAGGTAGTGAATGGAGCTTTCTAAGCTCAAAACTTCCTTTCTGCAATTCACTATATTTACAAATGGATGCAGATTTGTGCAATCGATTTAGGTCTTTCAGTCTCTATCTGTCTCTTTATGTAGATTCTCTTGAGGCTTAAACCTGTCGGTCTATTTTGTTTGTCTATGTCAGTCTGCCTCAATGACTAACTCGTACTGTTATGAAAACAAATCTAGTCTTAAGCTGTACAGGCCCATTGAATTTTGAATTGTAGATTCGATAAACTTCGACTTATCCAGCACTTCACATAAAGACTGACAATACTCAGGCTTGTATAAATCTATAAATGAAACAATTCTGAACTTTGTGATCTTGTATTCTTTCACATGTTCAAGAAGGATGTTAAATGTTACACAGCAGTAACATTCTGCCGTCCAAGTCTCATCTTGGTGAACATTTTAAATAAAATGCAGTTTTAAGTGGGATTCGTTTAATGTTTCTGTGCCTGGAAGGGTGGAACCAATCACTAGGACAATGCAGGCCAAAGTTGGTTGTATGTGTGGGTGTTGGTTACAATTCCAAAGTTGATGCTTTTGTGCTTTTATGGGGTTACAGCGTGATTAATATATATAACCAGTAGGGGTTGCTTAGCAACTGGAGACCCTTGCAAGGATAAAAATCTCTTTCAGGTTTTAGCTCTGGTTGAATTTGTTGGAAGTTGAATACAGGACTCTGGGTGTGAGCATTTCTGAATCCTGTTAGAAGAAAGACTAGACAGTACAGCAGTTGTAAAAAGCAATCTCTCTAGACTACGAGTTACTCTCCAGATAACCAGGCAATTTGGCCAGAAGGAATTTTGTAAGGTGAAGTAATATACCGGAAGGGCGACCATGGTCTCCAATTTGGATAATAAATCAATTAAGTTGTATTTTTCCAAATAGTTTTTGAAAGTACATGGACTAAAGATCAACTGTGCTATCATCTATCATCAAACAATTCAGTTATTTCAGTGATCAACGAAACAGAACTTGGTGGACATAAATTCCCTTTAGAAATTCATCAGCTTCTGAGTGGCAATTCGTTTATTTTCTGGGAGTATTACGACTTACGGTTTACACACTAATGATTTCAGGATGACAGGACTACTGTTTCCTATTTCCCCTCCACACCTTCTTTTGAAAATCGATGTTGCTTTTACATACCTGAAGTTTGCAACTCACCTTTCCCAAACTAAAGTCTAAAAATATGCTTTCCCCAATTTTGAGAGAAATGTATCGCAGGACGCGACTACCATGAGCAGTAAAGTTGGTTATTCTGCTTGGGTTTTACGAATGTTGAAATGTATTAGGTCAGTTTTGCACACATTCCTCTCTGTTGTTACTGAATGAATAGTGAAATTACTTTAACACTTTCTGCTCAGGATTGATGACTTTGGGGAAAATGGGTTTGCTTCATCAGCTATTTGATAATTTGATGCAAAGTTTTTTTTTCTAATTCAGAGAGTCATCGGCTTTAGAGTCAAAGACTCATACAATCTATCGCGCGAAGACAGGCCCTTCGAAGCAAACTGGTTGATGCCGATCAAAATGCCCACCTTAGCCAACCCCATTTGCCTGCATTTGATCCATACCCCTCTAAACCTTCCCTATCATGTATCTGTCCAAATGCCTTTTAAATGTTGTCAATGTTGAAAATGACTGAGTGCATTCACTCTATCCTTGCCTCTCATGATCTTATGCAGATCTAGCTTCATCCCTCAGTCTCCTTAGCTCCAAGAAAAGAGTCTTAGCCTGCACAATCTCTCCGAATAACTCCGTCCCTTGAATCCTGGCAACATCGTCGTCAATCTCTTCTGCACTCTCTTCAATTCAATAACATATTTCCTATAGCAAAGAGATCAGAACTGAACACAATACTGCAGGTGAAGCCTCACCGATGTTCTGTACAAGTTCAGCACAACTTCTCAACTTCGATACTCAATGCCCTGACTGATGGAGAGAAACATGCCAAAAGTCACCTTCACTGCACTTTCTACCTGCGAGTCCACCTTTAAAGACCCATGCATCTGTACCCCAGAGTCCCTCTGTTCCATGATACTGAGGGACCTTTATTCCAGGATTCTCTCAGAATATCTGCTTATTATTGATAAATCTTGTCTTTCGCTTACTTAGTACCTCCCTACCATCAATACCATTCTAACTGCCGGTCACCGCAGCCTCCGTGTATTTCACATCACAATCAGGAGTGTAGGTCTTGTGGTGCAGTGAGTACCG
Source organism: Mustelus asterias (assembly GCF_964213995.1). Lineage (NCBI taxonomy): Eukaryota > Metazoa > Chordata > Chondrichthyes > Carcharhiniformes > Triakidae > Mustelus > Mustelus asterias. The sequence continues at coordinate 1,851,108 of NC_135830.1, forward strand.
CCCTTGTCTTTGAGCGATATGTTCCAGATTTAAGCCCTAAAGTAGGGCATAATGGCCTCACAATTTGTGTTCATATCCTGATCAATCACATTTAGGGAGAGACGATGGCCTCATGGTATAATCTATTAACGCAGAAACGCAGATAATATTCTTGGGACCTTTATTCAATCCCGCCACTGCAGCCGGTGAAATTCGAATTCAACAAAAAATATCTGGATTTAAAAATCTATTGATGGCAATGAAATCATTATTGATTGTTAGAAAAAATATCTGGTTCATGAACAGGCAGCACGGTGGCACAATAGTTCACATGGCTGCCTCAAAGCGCCAGGGGCCTATGTTCGGTTCCCAGCTTGGGCCGCTGCCCGTGTAGAGTTTGCATTTTTTTCTCCGTGTCTGTGTGGATTTCCTCCGGCTGCTGCAGTTTTCTCCCACTGTCCGAAATACGTGCTTGTTAGATGCATTTAGCCATGCTAAATTCTCCCACAATGGACCCCAACAGGCGCTGGAGTTTGCGACTAGGGGATTTTCACAGTAACTTAATTGCAGTGTTAAAGTAACCCGACCTGTGACACTAATGAAAAACTAATGTCCTTCAAGTATTGAAATTTGCCATCCTCACCTAGTCTGGCCTACATGTGACTCCAGGGCCAAAGCAATGTTGTTGATTCTGAACTGTCCTCCAAGAGTAATTAGGGATGGGCAATACATGCTGATCAGCCAGCGGCAGACATGTGTCACGAATGAATATGAAAAGATATCGTGCATGAAACCACAAACCTGCCAGCACACATCAATGACAGCCAGTAATGCTGTAAGATATTGCGGGACAGCTAAGTGATGGAAAGAATGCTGCACTCGCTACTATCACTAACATTGCAACATGTGCGCTCTCCGTCTAACTACAAGACCCTATAGACTGATTGCAATGTTATGTACACAGGGGTTGCGATGCTAGGCAATTAGGGTGGTGATGGTGGTAGGGAGGAACTAAAAAAACTACAAGTAAGGTATATCAATAAAATGTACTTTGCCGTATTTCCTTGAAAGAAACTGACACAAAAACAGCTGAATTATGATCAGCCCTGATACTTTTATATTACAGCTTTTAAACGCAAATAAATTCAGAGCTCTCTTCTGATCCAAACTGATGTTTCTACCGGAGAATCCGGTCTCAGTTTGGACTCCGGGTCAATGGAACATAACTTGTGTGTGCTTTATTTTGATTGACGGAGATGAACGGAGTCACGTGAATGCCATTCACATTTAACAGAATAATGAAACGTTAATGCAACAAGAAAACATTAACAATAACAGCCTATTCGCTCATTGCCACCATATCTTTAAAGACATATATAGTGTGACGACTAAGGGATTTTCACAGTAACTTCATTGCAGTGTTAACGTAAACCTACTCATGACACTAGTAAATAAATAAAAACCTAACGTACATCATCTACAAAATTGTCATGTTCTCGGCAAGTACACAGATCAAGTAAATCAATAGGCAATATCTGGTCAGGCACATGAAACCAATTGGCAAAAGCCGCCCAATGAACCTTCGACGGATTTCTCATTAAATCTCCCAAGATGTTTGTTCAGCATTGTGATCAAAATGCTCTTACTCTAACACTGGCACCACACACGAGTGTTCCCAATCTCCGCTCTCAGAACACAAATATGTGGGAGAATATTTTCTCAAACAATACTTCACTGAAGATCCACTATCAGTATTTAAATTGCTCTTTTAATTATTCCTCTGCCTTAGATTACCATGCGCATTCAGGCTTCCTGTTCCCAGCCTCGCCAACAGAATACCGCTGCTTCACATAATTGACCAAGCTTCTGATTTTCCTCTGATTCACTATAAACCTGTATATTACAGCTGGGCTTTACTTCAAAACATCTTGTCTGTTTTTTAAACTTTAACTTCAGCTAGAATTCCTGTCTCAATTTGTTTTTCTTGGCTCATTTAACATAACTGTCTCCCTCAGACTTGCCTTTTGTCCCAACACATTTTTTTTGTTTCTGATCTTCTCTTTATTAGCGGGGAAGTTTGATTTCTCCAGTTCCAGAGTTAATTCCTCCTGGGTCCTGTTTAAAACTAGACTCAAATGTTATTTCCAATCTAGGGTGGCGTCTGATAGCTAAACAACATCCTAGGCTTTCTTTCAACCTTCTTTGTATCCACGTCTTAAACTCGTATTTCCATACTTGCATACATATAAGCCGAACTGATGCCGTTAACATTTTAAAATACAAAAACACTTATTTTAACTTAAATAAGCAAAGAACAAATAAAAGTACAGCACAGGAACAGGCCATCGAGCGTGTTCCGATCATGATGCCCTAACTAAACTAAAAAAAAATACTCTGCCCTTACTCGGTCTGTATCCCTCTATTCCCTCCCTATTCATGTACCCATCCAGTTGCCTCTGAAATGTTCCTCTTATGTCTGTTCCGCTAAGTCCACTGGCAGCGCGTTCCAGGCACCCACCACTCTCTGCGTGAAAAAATTCCCTTCGCACATCTCACTTATATTTCCCCCCTCTCACCTTGACCCTGTGCCCGTTGTATGGATGCATCCACCCTTGGAAAAAAAAAACCTGCTGAATATCCACCCTTGCTATTCCTCTCATAATTTTTTCGACCTCTATGAGGTCTCCCATCAGCCTCCGTCTTTCCAATTAAAAGAATCCGAGTTGATTCAACCTCACCTCACAGCCAACTCCCTCGAGACAGGCAACACCCGGCTGAACCTTCTTTGAACTCGCTCCAAAGCTTCCATGTCCTTCTGGTAGGATGGTGACCAGAACTGTACGCAATATTCCAAATGCGGCCTAATTAAGGTTTTAGCCGCAGCATGATTTTCCAACTCTGGTACCCAATGCCCAGGCTCATGAAGGCAAGCATACCATATGTTTTCTTCATCACCTTGGCCACTGGCTTTGCCACGTTTAGGGAAGTGTGGACATACACGTCCATATCCCTCTGTATGTTAATGTTCCTAAGGATTTTGCGACTTACAGAATTATTCGCACCTAAATTACAACCTCCAAAAGGCATCATCTCCCATTTTTCCGGACTGAACTCTATCTGCCATTTCTGGGTCCAAGTCTTCAGTCTATCTACATCCTGCTGTATCCGCTGACACTCCACAGCACTATCAGTAACTCCATCAACAGAGAGACAGAACGTCTGTGAAAGATCTGAAGCATAGAGTCAAATTCAGATCAACTATATTTGTTTCTAATGAATAATTCCGCCTTCCATTAGCTGAAGATCAATCTCATTCAACAGTTATACATCAGTACAAATCTCTGCCAAGTACCTCAGCCAAACATATGTTGCTTAATAGCATGGTAATGTCTTACTCGTCTTTCTAAGTCTGGAACTAATCTCCCCTCTTGGCACTAACGACATCCCTATTGTCTGGTAACGGCAGACACTACTGCAATGTCAAAATGGACGTTCTCACCGACTGCCAAATTTAATAGGTATGCTTTCCTGCGTCCAGTGGCATATCTATCCTTGTGTCTGGGAAGTGAATGGATCTATTCATTAAAGTTGCAACATTCTTGCCCTCATAGGAATTCCCGATAAGGCTGTTGCTGACTAACGGATTCCCAGACCTTTAGATTTAAACTAATGACTTTTACCACCATGCCGTTCGGTATATTTGCTTGACCAAAGTTAACAGTACATTAATACATTTAAAATATCAGTACATATGCTTTAAAGTCATAGTCAATTGTTTCATTATCTTACTGCATTCACATGCGTGATAAACGGTTCATTTTAGCTTTCTTAAGAATCATTTAACTCCTTACTGATTTATTGTCCTCTGAAAGACTGCATTCTGCATGCAAATCTTATGAAGCTGGTTAAGAATACCCTTCCAAGGCGAGGAAAAAGGAGCATGCTGTGTCAAAAAAATATGGCATTTCTGTGTGGAGATGCCGGCGTGGGACTGGGGTAAGCACAGTAAGAAGTCTCACGACACCAGGTTAAAGTCCAACAGGTTTATTTGGTAGCTCAAGCTTTCAGAGCTCTATTCCCGTAACCCCTCAGATTTACCCTTCTAATCCCCCGAGACTCAGGTCAATTTAGCATGGACAATAAACCTAACCCACAAATCTTTTCATTCACCATCAACATTTATCGCTGCCTCAGAAAAGCAACCAGCATAATCAAGGACTCCACGCAGCCCGGACATACCCTCTTTCACCTTCTTCCGTCGGGAAAAAGATACAGAAGTCTGAGGTCAGGCACTAACGGACTTAAAAACAGATTCTTCCCTGCTGCCATCTGACTTTTGTATGGACCTAGTTGGCATTCAGCTGATCTTTCTCTACACCCTAGCTATGACTGTAACACTACATTCTGCACTCTCTCCTTTCCTTCCCAAGGAATGTTATGCTTTGGCTGTTTTGCATGCAAGATTCAATACTTTTCACTGCCTACTCAATAAATGTGACAATACTAAATCAAATCAAATCAAAAACCACTATCTGCTTTTACCAGACAGGCAGGCTTTCTAAGGAAGCACCAGGGCAACGTTGACCAATTGTGGACGACCACACGGCAGCTTGGATTCTCAGTGTTGATCAGGTTAGCTGGTTTGTCGGTCTTCCAGAGAAAGTTGCCTTAGGATATCATATGGGAAATCGATGATAATACACAACCGTTATGTGTGTGGGCCTCCTCGGGCCAAGTAAAAGCAGGCAATGTTTGCATATTGGGTGGCGACCGCTTGGGAGCACGTGAGATGGCTCATGAAGTCGGCTCAGGTGCATTTCCCGAGAACATTCAGCGTCCTCGCCACTGGGCTCCAATTCAGTTGTGATCATGGAAAACGTGAAATTGGTGCCGGTGAGTCCGTCCGCAGCACTGCTGCAGCTCTCATCCCTATGAGACCGTCTTCTAATGGGCATTCCGTTTCAAATTCTTATCCAAAATGCAAATTCAAGGAACTGTAAATTATTCTGTATTACCACATCAGATAGTTGCTTAAATTGTTCCAGTTTAACTTCCAGTTCTCTTCTCCGTTCTAATTTGGAAATTGTATTTCCCCATCAGCCTCGAGTTTTCTTGAGGGTCAGTTAGCGATGGATCAGCAGCACGTTGGCACAGTGGTTAGCATTGCTGCCTCATAGCGCCAGGGACCCTGGTTCAATTCCAGCCCCGTGTGAATGTCGATGTGGAGTCTGGAAGCCCTCCCCGTGTCAGGGTAAGTTTTCTCCGGTTTCTCCGGTTTCCTCCCACAATCCAAAGATGTGGGGTTAGGTGGATTGGCCATGATAAATTTCCCTTAATGTCAGGGGACTAACATTGTAAACGAGTGGGGGTTATGGGGATAGGGCCTGGGTGGGATTGTTGTCGGTGCAGTTTCGATGGGCCGAATGGCCATCTTCTGCACTGCAGTAATTCAATTATTCCATTAAATGATGAGTAGGGCAGGTAAGGGTCGAGTCAAGGGATATTTTGGATTCTTTTTACAATGCAGATCACCCTGCACGTTCTTACACTATACTCCATTCACCAACTTCGTTCTTCACTTAACCTGTCTATGTTGCTTTACTCCATGTCTTTGTCCACTTCACATTTTACGCAAATAGATGCAGTTAAATAAATTCGCAGAGGCGTAGGCCGTTAGGCCCCTCGAGTCTCTCCCGCCATTGGTAACAGCATGGGTGATTATTCTGCTGGCTCTACCTTCATGCATACCTCTTGTACACTTTGAATCCATTTGTCAAGCAACAATCCATTTAACTAATCCTCAAGTGTTCAATGGCCCTGCATGCATTCCCACCTGGGGAAAACAATCAAACGGACGAATGGTCATCCGAGAGAGCACAAATCTATATTTATCAGTATTAAACAGGAGAACTACTATTTGGTAGGATTATCCACTCGTTCCAGCATCATTCACAAGGGGAGACATCCTTTCAGCATCCTCCATGTTTAAGCTTATTGTTAATGTCATAGGTAGACTAACATTAACACTGCACTGGAGTTACTGTGAAAGTTCCCTACTCGCTACACTCCAGCGCCTGTTTGGGTACACTGCGGGAGAATTTAGCATGGCCAATGCACCTAACCAGCACGTCTTTCGGACTTTGGGTGGAAACCGGAGCCCCCGGAGGAAATCGACGCAGACGTGGGGAGAACGTGCAGACTCCATACAGAAGTGTCTAAGCTGGGAAGTGAACACCGGTCGCTGGCGCTGTGAGGCAGCAATGCTAACGATTGTGCCCACCGTGCTACCCACGTCAGCGCAGAATGTTATATCGCCAAATATAGTCATGTCTGATTATTGCAAACCCAATAACAACATATCCAACCTGTCAAAATATCTATCACAGAAAATAGTTGAATGGGCCTAGTCCACGTTGCTTTCAATGCAATCATTAATTTTCTTATATTAGGAGGCGGGAAGCGTGCACAGGGGTGGCCTCACCAACAGTGGCAATATATTCAACTTTACATTGAATTCACCTTGCAATAAACAACAACGTTAACACTGTTGCGTCACAGCGCCAGGGACTCGGGTTCGATTCCCGGCTTGGGTCACTGTCTATGTGGAGTTCGAAAATTATCTTTGTATCTGTGTAAGTTTCCTCTGGATGCTCCGGTTTCCTCCAATGGTTAGGTGGATTGTTCATTATTAATTGCACCTCGGTGGGAGGAGGGCTAGCTACGATGAATCCACGGGGTTATGGGGATAGGGCCTGGGTGGGATTGTGGTTGGTGCAGTCTCGATGGGACAAATGGCCCCCTTCTGCAAAGTAGTTTTCTATGTTCCATTTGCCTTCATAATACTCCCTGTATGTGCAGGCTAACGTCCAGTGATGCATAGGCTATAATATTATGATCCAATTGTGCTGCAGTGTTCTTCAATGTCTCAAATCTCTTGCTATTTGAATAATATGTTTTTCCATTCTTCCTGTCAAGGTGGACAGATTCACTTTCTCAGCACGTTATATTCGAACTACCTGCCTGCGTCTTATCAAAGCATTCAGTAAATATGCATTGGTTCACCATATTCAAGTATTTGATACAGTTTGTAAATAATTGAGACCACAGCACTGATTTCTGTGGTACTCCAGTAATTCCATTTTACCAACTTGAAAATAATCCGTTATTCTTTCTGTTTCCTGTCAGGTCAAGAATCCTGCATGTTTCTAATGTGTTAGTCGACATTGAAGCGTGAGCTCTAATTTTCTGTTGTAACATTTGATGTTGCACCTTGCCAATTGTTTGTGGAAATATAGGTACATTGCATCTACAGGTTACAATGTAGTTACAATTTGCAAGTAACTGATTGTATTTATGCTAACTGTCATAGTAAGAGTTGGAATCATGCATTTAAGATATCTATACAAGACTTATAATAATTTCACGTAACCACCGTGTTAACGTAAACCAGTTTCTACCATCTGTCTCCTGGAGTCGAGACTTCCAAACCTGCTTAAGTAAGTCTCGGTCTGGCTGTGACCTCATCGTGATACAAGGGCTTTAATGCAGTGGGAAGGTGGTTTCTCATTGACTCTTTAATGTATAGAAATGAGTAAATTCCATTGATTAATATCAGCAGAATGCCCTTTAAGTTGTGGATAATAAAATCCTGAGCAGCCAATTGCAATAGATAGCTGAAGGGGCTGCAGTGATTGTCACTTCCTCTAACCCTTGTACTGTGACAGGAAACGAAATTTCCAAACTCATCAATAAGCAATAATTGGTTAATCAAAAAGAAAACCCAAATCATGCGGAATTTTGCCGTATTGATTTCAAGATGGCGATTTCTCTACATCCTAGCTCTGACTGCAACACTACATGTTGCACTCTCTCGTATCCGTTTCTATGAACGGCATGCTTTGTCTGTATAGCGTGCAAGAAACAATACTTTTCACTGTATGCGAATACAAGCGACAATAATGAATCAGATCAATACAAATCAAAATATGAGGTGAAAATTGTCATTGGCAGAATAATGAAACTGTGTCAAAACTGTGCGGATAATAATTGTCAAAAAGGGAAAACTAATATTTAGGGATAGAGACAAACACAACATTAATGGTAAGAAATTAACAGTAATTAATAGTAACTGCTCATATTGATATTGAAAACAGTTAGGCGTGGTGGCAATGTTTAGCACTGCTGCCTCGCGGCAAGAGGGACCCGAGTTCGATTACTGGCTTGGGTCACTGTCTGTGCAGAATCTGCACATTCTCCCCGTGTCTGCGTGGGTTTCCTCCGAGTGCTGCACTTTCCTCCCTACAGTCCGAAAGACGTGCTGGTTAGGAGCATTAGCCATGATAAATTCTCCCTCAGTGTACCCAAACAGGTGCCGGAGTTTGGCAAGTAGGGGATTTTCACAGTTACTTCATTGCAGTGTGAATGTAAACCCACTTGTAACACTAATAAATAAAATTACACAAAAACTTTTAAAAAGCCCACGATAGAGAAAGCTAATGCATCTGTATCTTGAGCAATATAACGGAGAAGCAGACACATTGTGTTACAATTTTATAGAGATTTGATAGGATGACACTTAAAGCATCGTGAACACATTTTGTTCGCAAAAGAACTAATGTATGTCGGTACTGGAGGAGGGGCAAAGTGGTCCATCAGTATTTTAATGGAACAGAGAGAGAACTCGGAGAGTTGTCAACCTGTGGAATTCTGTATCACAGAAAGCTTTTGGGGCCAGTTCGTTAGAGATGTTCAAGAGGGAGCTGGACTTTGCCCGTGCAGCTAAATTGATGAAGAAGCATGGAGAGCAACCAGGAGTGGGATTTGGTAGTGTGTGATCAGCCATGATCATATTGAATGGTGGAGTAGCTCGAAAGACCGAATGGCCCACTCCTGCACCTATGTTCTATGTTTCTATGTATCTAAGAGGAAGTACATTTCAGCAAAAAGTGAATCGGCTTTGGTTATTTACTCCAGTAAGTACAATGTCGAACGATCACTGATATTAGTATTAAAGGTTAGTCAATTTGTTAACAAAGTGAATGTAGAGTAAAATGTTTCCACTTGTGGAGGTATGAGAACCAAGGGGCATTACAACAAGATCAAAAATGGTTTATTGATAGAAATTCAAATACAACGTTTTCGCACAAAGCATGTGTATTTTATTCGGGCTGGAGTTTTCTTTTTACTGAAAATCATTAAAGGTTTGAAGGGAATGTTCGGGAAGAATTTAGAAACATTCAAAGTAGCAGGTCATGTTGCTCAAAAGGCTACTAAAGCAAACGGGATTCTGGGTTTTACAAGTAAAGATTAAAATGAGGAAATCAAAGATGTCAAGTTGAAACTTTACAAAGATTGGTCTGGGCACAACCAGAGTATTTGGCAACACTCTTTAGGAAGAATAAAATGCTTCAGAGAGGGAGTGGAGGAAATTTACAAACATGGTTGAAGGAAAGAGGGACTCTGTTATGGCTATTAAATGGATAATTCTTCCTGAAGAAGGGAAATGTTGAATGGAGATAATGAACACAATGTGACTGCAGTTAGCCAGCAGCCGTTCCCATTGACATCGCAACCCAGACCTCACAGAATTGAGGGGAACAACAAAGTAACCTAAGGCAATAAGATTAAACGAGCGGGTAGGATCTGCAATGCAATGGCTGAAAGTGTGGTGGTGGTAAGTTCAGTCGTGGCGTTCACCAGGATGTCCGGTAAGTATCTGAAGATAAAAAAATGCACGGTTGCAGCGTAGTGCCAGGCTGATTTTCTCTTGAAAATGGTCGTCGCAGACAGGACGAGCTGAATGGTCTCCTGTGCCCGAACTATTGTATAATTATAAAGTATTATCATTCGTTTATTAGCCACAAGAAGGCTGACATTCACAGTGCAATGAAGTTACTGTGAAAATCCCCTCGTCGCCAGACTACAGCTCCTGTTTGGGTATACTGACGGATAATTTAGTACTGCCAGTTCACGTAACTTGCACATCTTTGGACAATGGGAGAAAATCTGAGTACCTGGAGGACACCCACGCAAACACAGGGAGAATGTGTAAACTCCATACAGACAGTCATCCAAACTGGGAAACGATCCCGGGTCCCTGGCTCTGTGAGACGGCAGTGCTAAACACTGTGCCACCATGCCGCCGATTTCTTACTTCTATAAACTAAATGAGTAAATAATAAAATAAATTAACAGTAATGTTAGAAACAAATGAGTGACTTTGCTGGAAATCAACTTTGAAATCGACCTGTTGAGCTGCAAGGCAGAAAGGTATTGTACTTATTGTGCTACGAAATATACCTGTCCATTTCTCGCTCTTTAACCAATGCTCTGCTTCACCATGCCAAATGAATTGCATTAACGTGTGTGCATATAATTACTTCGGTCTTATTTTTCTCTTGATATTTTCATGACATTTTAATTGTAGTCTATTTCAGGAAGCGCACTCATGAAAATGAATTGTTTGTTCAATTCTCCACAACTAACATGCTCATGGGTGTTACCTAATTATATTGCCACTGATAAATAAGGGATCATTTCTGTCACAGCGCGCACATTGGAAACAGCTCGAGTAAACAGACTCACAGAGAAAATGCACTCACCAGCGAATGGTCCTTTATATGCCATTTACTATCCTGTCCTTGCAGCGATTGGAGTTCCAGGTGAGATATGAAGGTAACTCTGCAGGTTATTGGTGAGCTCTCTGTGCAGCATTATTTCGAATGTGTTTTCGAAATTAACACTTTTGGCGTGTTTAGTTTTTCGATGAACCAACTTTCTATTGTTGATGCTGTTTTACTTATTTTTATTCATTTGCATTACCAAAAACCTTTCAACCAGAGCAGCGCCATCTGCATCTTCAACGAGCTTATCTGTATGGTTGACATATCATATATGCATACATATACATATGTATATTGGATTTGAAAGTCACCATCAATGTGAGGGAACATAGTCCTAAAACTGAATTTTCAATAACCCTTCAATTGTTCCTGAAACCTGACGCAGAACAAATAATCCGACTCAAACAGGTATTGCATATTAATGCTACAAACTTGTCTAAGCATTGACATAGATTGGGACAAATCTATTCTGACGCTGAGTTGATGATAATAGTTTTAGCCTTCTGAACACTTACATTAACACAACACGGATCTAAAAGCGACCTGATCAAATTACTTTCACCCTATGTAAATGCTGACATATTTAACACAGCACAGATTAAACATAGATTGAAATTACGACTTTAATGTAGACTAAATGCTGAGAATGTTTGGGCAGGGCAGGAAAACAATTTGGCTCTGACAGGCATCTGACAATGTATGGTGGCACGGTGGCACAGTGGTTAGCACTGCTTTCTCACAGCGCTGGGAACGTGGCTTCGATTACTGGCTTGGGTCACAGTCTGTGTGGATTTTGCACATTCTCCACGCTCCGGGTTCCTCCCAAACTCCAAAGATGTGCGAGTGAGGTTGATTGGCCAAGCTAAATTGTCCCTATTGTCAGGGGGACTAGCTCGGGTAAACGCATGGGGTTAAGGGGATATTGCCTGATAGGGCCTGGGTGGGATTGTGGTCGGTGCAGGCACGATGGGCCGAATGGCCTCCTCCAGCACTGTAAAACATTATGATTCTTTTCACCGAAAATTATGCCCTGCCTCAAGAAGATACGAAAGCTTACAGGAGGCTGACGTTGGAACTTGTCTGTGCTTTGCAGCTGTAAGTTACGACATCAATTTTAATCCAGTGTTCAAAATTCCTTTTCAGCTATATGTATAGCATTCACAGCTTCAGGGATCTTCGTCAAAACGAAACTCACTGCGTTCAATCAGCTATAGGTTCCGCAGGGAAACGGTTCCAGCTAAACTGAGTTTGATACTAATGCTTTCAGCTGATTTGTTTTCCCTCATAGTCGAAACAAGTATATGGTGTATCTCCATATTTCAATTTCCTTTCATAGAATCCCTACAGTGCTGAAGGAGGCCGTTCGGCCCATCGAATATGCACCAACCACAATCCCAGCCAGCCCCTATCCCTGTAATCCCACATATTTACCCTGCTAATCTCCCTGACACTAGGATCAATTTAGCATAGCCAATCAACCTAACCCTTTTTCGAATGTGGGAGGAACCGGAGCACCTTGAGGAAACACACGCAGACACGGGGGAAATGTGCAAACTCCACACAGACAGTGACCCAAGGCCGGAATTGAACCCGGATCCCTGGCGCTGTGAGGCAGCAATGTAAAACACTGTGCTACCGTGCCACCCGAATGTGGATGTCGGAAGAACTGTGACATTGTTTTATTTTAAAGTTAAATTCCTGTGTAAGCTTTCATTGTATACTTACAAACGCTAATGGCTTTTGCAATTCAGGGATTACCCGCCCAATAATTCAAAGAAGTATTGGCAAGACTTTGTAAATGGGTAAAGTGGTAAGTTCTCGGTATTTTCAGTTCCAAATCAGTTGATTTGTTTAAAAGAAAACAGGAGTACGTATCTGAACATCACCAGTGCATTGATGTATATTGTGTCATATTGTGTATGTAACTGAATGAAGCCTGTGTGATATGTATTGTTTATGTAGTTTTGTGGCTATCACGTTTGTGTACCTACAACAATTCCCCTGTTAAAACCCGGATGCAAATATTGCCCGTTGGTGTCGGTGCATTTTTCTCACTTGGCGTTGTAATTCAGGAGGTCCTGGTTTGAAATTGCAGACGATCTTTATGCTGTTATTCCCTGTTATGGATGGCACGAAGGCACAATGGTTAGCACTGCTGCCTCACAGCTTTAGCGGCCTGAGTTCAATGGCTGACAGTCTATGAGGAGTTTGCACGTTCTCGCCGTCGCTGCGTGGGTTTCCTCTGAGTGCTCCGGTTTCCTCCTACAGTCCAAAAATGGTTAGGTGGGGGATTGGCCATGTTAAGTTGTCCTTTAGTGTCCCAAGACGCGTTGATTAGAAGAATTGCCCTGGTTAGAGTTTGTGGTTTGGGGGGATGGGGTCAGCGTGGAGAGGGCCTGGGTGCGATTCTCTATCAGAAGGTCGGTGCAGAATCGATAGGCCCATTTCGTTCAATCTTCTCCGACTATTCTATTCTCTATTGCAAATGCTTAAGCGACTCATTTATTTTTTCTATTTTTCCTTATATTAATATTCCAGATATTGCTTTCTACAGTCAAGCATGATTTTTGTGTTGCTATTCAGAACAACAATTCAAAGGCCTGACTTTAGGGATCCAGTTAGCTGAATAGGCAGGATAAGTTAATGGCGTGTTACTTATGGCAGAAAGCATTGAGGGCAGAAGTTAAAGAGATACTATAATTAAATAACTTGGCATTAATAGTTAATATAAAAGGAAAAGGAGAACAAAAGTTGCACTGAGTGGCACCTTTAATATATAGAGCTGTTGTGAAGTACAATGTAATGTGGTAAAAATTGGTGAAAGCAGATTTAAACGTAACTTTCAAAAGTAAATTGGATAAGTGATAGGACTGTGGCACAGTGGTTGGCACTGCTGCCTCACAGCGCCAGCGACCCGCGTTCAATTCCAGCCTTGGGTTTTTCTGTGGAGTTTGTACATTCTCCCCGTGTCTGCATTGGTTTCCTCCGGGTGCTCCAGTTTCTTTGCACAGTTAAGAGATGTGCTGGTTAGGTGGAATGGCCTTGCTAAATTGCCCCATAGTTTTAGGGGGATTAGTGGGTTAAATGCATTGTATTATGGGGAACGGGCCTTGGAGGGAGACTCTGTTGAATAGACGGTGTAGACTCGGTGGAATGAATGGCATCGTTCTGCACTATAGGGTTTCGATCATTCTATGATTCTACATTCCTGACGGGGTTGGAGAGCAAGACTAATGGCAATGTAAGAACATTAAAAAACATAAGGACATAAGATCTAGGAACAGAAGTAGGCCATGTGGCCCCTCGAGTCTGCTCCGCTATTCAATAAGTGTGTGGCTGATCTTTTCGTGGACTCAGCTCCAATTACTCTAATTTCTGGAAGAACAATCCCATGCACCAGACCGAAGCATAATATCTCACCAGAAAATGACACTCCCGACAGTGCCACATTCCATTGGCACTGCACTGGTGTTGTTAGTTTTGATTACTTTTTTCAAGCTCTGGAGTGGGAGTTCAAACCACAACACAGTGAATCAAAGGCGAGAATCGTACCAAACGAGGGAAGGTTGACAAGCCAGGTCACGTTTCGTGCTGCTCTCGTTGCTTTGATTTCATTTTGTTTGAATCCAGGGCCACAGTTCTGATCGATGCATCTTTCTTAATCTGTTAGTTCACCGAAAAAGGAAAATAAGAGGACTCTTTCCAAGTAGTCTCTGCTTCATTCCTAATTCGATCACCCGTTACATGTCCAAATTGAAATTCTAACAGGAAATTTATCAGTGTTCAGATACAATTTAAATGTATTTATTAGTGTCATAAGTAGGCTTACATTAACACTGCAATGAAGTTTCTGTGAAAATGCCCTAGTCGGCACACACGCATGCCTGTTCGTGTCCACTAAGGGAGAATTTAGCACAACAAATTCTCCTAACAAGCACGTCTTTCGGACTGTGGGAGGAAAGTGGTGCACCTGGAGAAACCCACGTAGACACGGGGAAAACGTGAAAAGTCCATACAGATGGTGAATCAAGCCAAGAATTGAACGTGGGTCACTGGCGCTTTGAGGCAGCAGCGCGAACCACTGTGCCACCTCCATGTTAAGTCTCGACGACTCATTTCTAAAATTGGCTATGACATTTGCCTTTTAAGTTGTGTCAGTGCTCAATTCATAGTTCAAGCTACATTGCTACTGAGCAATAGTTCTGAAGCATTGTGTCTGGCAAGGTACAAGGCCATTTCCAGCTGTAACTAAAGAATGCCTTATGGGAGGTGATGAAGGGACAGTGATACGTCTTCCAATGACCCAATCACATGATGAGGAGCGTCTGAAATATCTGTATTTGCCAACAGTGGTGCCAACATCTTTATCACAAAGAATCTCATTATTGGTCATTGTGAGAATTAAGTTGTGGCGAGGTGCAGTGGCAGAATGGCCGCGTGATTAACTGAGTTCTCAACAATTGCATTTTAGCCTCGTTCCCTTTTTAGCTACGTGTGATGCTCCAGACACCTTAATATTCGAATATCTCAAAATTTCGCAAATTTCTTTAATACAAATTCTGTTTACTTCACATAATCTATGTTAAAGTTAATTGTTACTCAATCATTACCTCCAGACTACCATGTTCAATTGCGTTCAGTTTTCTTTCTTGGTGCCAATTTCAGAGGGATGCAAATTCAGGTCCTGTTAGCATGAAGCGGTTTCTCTCGTTACTCATTTTCCTTACTCAGTAAACCTGCATCGAACGGATGCATATTCATTTAAGAAATAGAGTGGCACGGTGGCAATGTGGTTCGCACTGCTGCTTCACAGTGCCAGGGACTTGGGTTCGATTCCTGGCTTTGTTCATTACCTTTGTGGAGTTTGGACATTCTCCCAATGCCTGTGTTGGTGTCCTCCACAGTGTGAAAGAGCTGCTGGTTTGGTGTATTGACCCGAACAGGCGCCGGAGTGTGGCGATGAGGAGAACTTCAAAGTGACTTCATTGTTGTGTTAATATAAGCCTTACTTGTGACTAATAAATACATTTTTGAGAGCTTGTAAATATTGTACCAAAACCGGATGAAACAAAACCGTTGACAGCATTATAACCTATTACTATTTCCTCCATTTTGCAGTTAACATCATAGCAATTGTGACCCTGATCCGTGGAGGTTGCGGTCTCTCCAGATGTGTCACTCGGTACCTGGTGTTCATGGCAGTAACGGATTTGCTGGTTATCATCACTGCCGTGATTTTGAATAGAATAGGCGGTATCTATTTCAGAAACAGCTTCCTGTCCATGACATTAACATGTACTGTCAGTACTGTACTTATTTATTTCTCCCGAGACTCTTCTGTCTGGTTAACGGTTGCTTTCACCTTTGATAGATTTGTGGCCATTTGTTGCCAGAAACTGAAAACAAAATACTGCACCGAGCAAACAGCAGCTGTGGTTATATCAACAGTCTGTATCCTCAGCTGTTTGAAAAATATCCCCTTCAGCCTCACTTATGAGCCTTTGTACACAGTCAATAATGTGGCCTGGTACTGCAACCGGAAACCGATATTCTATGCTTCACCTCTATGGACAGCGTTTGACTGGTTTGATCGACTTTTAACCCCATGCGCTCCGGTATTCCTCATCATATTGCTCAATGTGCTCACTGTCAGACACATTTTAGTGACGAGTAGAGCCCGCAAAAAACTCCGAGGCCAAAACAATGCGGAGAATCAGCTAGATCCAGAGATGGAGAGTCGAAAGAAATGCATCGTTTTACTCTTCTCGATTTCAGGCAGTTTCGTACTCCTGTGGTTAACCTACGTTATCAATTTCTTGTCTGTTCGAACAACAAATACAAGCTACTTCACGGGATTCAACTTCAGTAGCCCAAAGTTTATTCTGCAGGAAAGTGGAAACATGCTTCAACTACTGAGTTGTTGTACGAACACATTTATTTATACAGTGACTCAGAGGAAATTCAGACAGCAGTTATGGAACACTATGAAGTATCCACTGAAATTAATTCCCAAGATCAACACTGAAACAACCAATTGAAACACACAATCGCATAAAATTGCTAACCTTGTGCTCTTCTCTGTCAACGCTCCATAGTTGTCTGAGTTCCTCGCCACTATACTACCCTGGTTAAAGTGGTAAACCGGCCTTCATTTCCCAATGATCTGTCATTTGATTAGATTCGACTTATTATTGTCACATGTATTAGTATACAGTGAAAAGTATTGTTTCTTGTGCGCTATACAGACAAAGCATGCCATACATAGAAGGAAGCAAAGAAATTTGGAACAATTCTGGGCAAAGAAATGGCAGATGGAGTTCAATCCTGATCAATGCGAAGTGATGCATTTTGGTGGGAATAATGTAGGGAGGAGCTACACGATAAATGGAAGAACCATAAAGGGTGTAGAGACGCAGAGGGACCTGGGTGTGCAAGTCCACAGATCTTTGAAGGTGACGTCACAGGTGGAGAAGGTGGTGAAGAAGGCATATGGCATGCTTGCCTTTATAGGACGGGGCATAGAGTATAAAAGTTGGGGTCTGATGTTGCAGATGTATAGAACGTTGGTTCGGCCGCATTTGGAATACTGCGTCCAGTTCTGGTCGCCACACTACCAGAAGGACGTGGAGGCTTTGGAGAGAGTACAGAGGAGGTTTACCAGGATGTTGCCTGGTATGGAGGGGCTTGGTTATGAGGAGAGATTGGGGAAACTGGGGTTGTTCTCCTTGGAAAGACGGAGGATGAGGGGAGACTTAATGGAGGTGTATAAAATTATGAAAGGCATAGATAGGGTGAACGGTGGGAAGCTTTTCCCCGGGTCGGTGGTGACGTTCACGAGGGGTCATAGGTTCAAGGTGAAGGGGGGGAGGTTTAACACAGATATCAGAAGGACATATTTTACACAGAGGGTCGTGGGGGCCTGGAATGTGTTGCCGGGCAAGGTGGTGGAGGCGGACACACTGGGAACGTTTAAGACTTATCTAGACAGCTATATGAACGGAGTAGGAATGGAGGGATACAAAAGAGTGGTCTAGTTTGGACCAGGGAACGGCGCGGGCTAATTGTTCTTTGTTTCTTGTTTCAAGGCTTCATTCTATGATCATCTTGCTGGTGCCAGTACAGAGCGAGACTGCGGATAGTTGGGAACCTGTCTCGGGGGCAGCGAATTCAGATGGTGTTCGTAAAGCAGAAGTGGAAATGAATAGGGTTGGGAAGCATCTTCTGATCAGGGCCAGTGTGATCTCCTGGACTCGTTTCGATCGCCACAGGGGGTCGGAGAGGAATTTCCCAGATGTTTTTTTCCCCATATTGGCCCTGGGGTTTTCACTCTGGGTTTTCGCCTCTCTCTGGAGATCACATGGTCTGGAATGGGGGGGTGGGGGTGAGTTAATAGGTTGTCATGAACAAAGCATCGTAGCTGTGAGGGACAGCTCGGTGGATAGGATATTAGTATGTAGATAGGCTGGAAAATTGGGCGGGGATCCTGGATTCAGGATTCAATCCTGGACAGGGGAGCGGCGCGGGCTTGGAGGGCCGAAGGGCCTGTTCCTGTGCTGTATTGTTCTTTGTTCTTTGTTCTTTGAAGAGTACTCCTGCTTGAGTACTGCTGGGGGGGACAGCCCGCCTGGGGGAAGCAGCAGTGGCCGTGTCTCCACAGTGGAGTCCAGCCCTGTAACTCAGAGGGCTAAGGAAAAGAGGAGGAAGGCGGTATTAATCGGGGACTCGATGGTGAAGGGGCAGACAGGCGTTTCTGCGGAGGTAGGCGGGATTCTCGCAATGGTGGTCTGCCTCCCTGGGGCCGGAATCCAGGATGTCGCTAGTCGCGTCCCGGAAATCCTGAGGTGGGAGGGAGAGGAGCCTGAGGTAGCGGTACATATTGGTACCGCTGATGTGGGTAGGAAGGGAGAAGGGGTCATGAAAAGGGAGTACAGGGAATTAGGGAGACAGCTGAGAAAGAGGAAAGCAAAGGTAGTAATCTCAGGATTACTGCCTGTGCCACGGGAAGGTGAGGGCAGGAATGGAGTGAGGTGGAAGATGAATGTGTGGCTGAGGGACTGGTGCAGGGGGCAGGGATTCAGGTTCCTGGACCATTGGGACCTCTTTAGGGGCAGGGGCGATCTGTATACAAGAAACGGTTGGAATTGAATCACAAGGGGACCAATATCCTGGCCGGTAGGTTGGCTAAGGCTACTGGAGAGAATTTAAACTAGATAGGTTGGGGGGAGGGGAGCTAGAAGAGTTGACTAGGATCAAGGAACTAATTGATGGGGGGGAGGATGCAGGGGTAAGGGGAATTACAAAATTAATGGTAGAGGAGTGGGTGCAAGTGAATGAAGGCGGTAATTTAGATAAGGGAGTAGAGGGAGAGGGTGTTCGCGACTAATCAAAGCGGGTCCAGATAAAAGCTGGAATAAGGACACTTTGCCTGAATGCACGAAGCATTCGGAACAAGGTAAATGAGTTGATGCTGCAAATCAGCACAAGTGGGTACGATCGAGTGGCCATTACAGAAACGTGGCTGAAAGGTGACCAGGACTGGGAGATGAATATCCAGGGGTATCAGGCGTTTAGGAAGAATAGACAGGAAGGAAAAGGTGGTGGGGTCGCGCTATTAATAAGAGATAATATCAGGGTAGTACTGAGGGATGACATAGGCTCTGAGGAACAAAACGTGGAATCATTATGGGTAGAGATGAGGAATAGTAGAGGGAGAAAGACACTAGTAGGTGTGGTATATAGGCCCCCAAATAATAATGTTGAGGTAGGGAGGGCTATAAACAAGCAGATAAGGGATGCGTGTAAAAACGGAACGGCAATAATCATGGGGGACTTCAACATGCACATTGACTGGCAGACTCAAGTCGGTAAGGGTGGAATGGAGGAAGAGTTCTTAGAATGCTGTCGGGATAGTTTCCTTGAACAGCATGTTACGGAACCGACGAGGGAACGAGCTATTTTGGATCTGGTATTGTGTAACGAGGTAGGTAGAATTAAGGAACTTATTGTGAAGGACCCTCTTGGGTCTAGTGACCACAATATGGTCGAATTTCTGATTCAGATGGAAGAGGAGAAAGTTTGGTCCCAAACCAGTGTCCTCTGTTTGAACAGAGGGAAATATGATAGGATGAGGGATGAATTGGCTAAGGTAGACTGGGAGAGCAGGCTGGCAGGTAGGATAGCTGAGGAACAGTGGAGGATTTTTAAGGAGATCCTTTTCAGTTCTCAGCAAAAATATATTCCAGCAAAAAACAAGGATTGTAAGAAAAGGGAGAACCAGCCGTGGATAACGAAGGAAATAAAGGAGAGTATTAAAATAAAAACAGCTGCGTAGAGTGGCCAAAAATAGTGGAGAAACAAGTGATTGGGAAAAATTTAAGAAACAACAAAGAGAGACTAAGAAAGCGATAAAGAAAGGAAGGATAGACTATGAAGCTAGGCTAGCAATTAATATAAAAAATGATAGTAAAAGTTTTTATAAATATATAAAAAGGAATAGAGTGGCTAGAGTGAATGTTGGACCCTTGGAGGACGAGAGGGGGAGTTAATAGTGGGAAATGAGGATATGGCTGAGTCTTTAAATAAGTTTTTTGTGTCGGTCTTCACGGTGGAGGACACAAATAGTTTGCCAAATATTAACGATAGAGGGTTGGCAGCAGGAGAAATACTTAATACAATTAATGTTACCAGAGAGGCAGTGCTGGGTAGACTAATGGGACTGAAGGTGGACAAGTCCCCGGGTCCGGATGGAATGCATCCCAGGGTATTGAAAGAAATGTCAGAGGTAATAGTGGATGCGTTAGTGATTATTTATCAAAACTCGTTGCATTCTGGGGTAGTGCCGGTTGATTGGAAAACGGCTAATGTTACGCCGCTGTTTAAAAAAGGAAGGAGACAAAAAGCGGGTAACTATAGGCCGGTCAGCTTAACGTCTGTAGTAGGGAAAATGCTGGAATCCATTATTAAAGAGGAGATAGCAGGGCATCTGGATAGAAATGGTTCGATCAATCAGACGCAGCATGGATTCATGAGGGGAAAGTCGTGCTTGACGAACATGTTGGATTTTTATGAAGATGTGACTAGGGCGTTGATGGAGGAGAACCGGTGGATGCGGTGTTTTTGGATTTCCAAAAGACGTTTGATAAGGTGCCCCATAAAAGGCTGCTGAAGAAGATTAGGGCACACGGAGTTGGGGGTAGTGTGTTAAAGTGGATTGGGGACTGGCTATCCGACAGGAAGCAAAGAGTCGGAATAAATGGGTGTTTTTCCGGTTGGAGGAAGGTAACTAGTGGCGTGCCGCAGGGATCGGTACTCGGGCCGCAACTGTTTACCATTTATATAGATGATCTGGAGGAGGGGACGGAGTGTAGGGTAACGAAGTTTGCAGACGACACAAAGATAAGTGGAAAAGGGAATCGTGTGGAGGACGGAGAAGATCTGCAGAGAGATTTGGACAGGCTGAGTGAGTGGGCGAGGATATGGCAAATGGAGTATAACGTTGATAAATGCGAGGTTATACACTTTGGAGGATATAATAACAAATGGGATTACTATCTCAATGGAAACAAATTAAAACATGCTACCGTGCAAAGGGACCTGGGGGTCCTTGTGCATGAGACGCAAAAGCCCAGTCTGCAGGTACAACAGGTGATCAAGAAGGCAAATGGGATGTTGGCCTATATCGCGAGGGGGATAGAATATAAAAGCAGGGATGTCTTGATGCACCTGTACAGGGCATTGGTGAGGCCGCAGCTGGAATACTGTGTGCAGTATTGGTCCCCTTATATGAGGAAGGATATATTGGCATTGGAGGGAGTGCAGAGAAGGTTCACCAGGTTGATACCGGAGATGAGGGGTTTGGATTATGAGGAGAGGCTGAGGAGATTGGGTTTGTACTCGTTGGAGTTTAGAAGGATGAGGGGGGATCGTATGGAGACTTATAAGATAATGCGGGGGCTGGATAGGGTGGAGGCGGAGAGATTCTTTCCACTTAGTAAGGAAGTTAAAACTAGAGGACACAGCCTCAAAATAAAGGGGGGTCGGTTTAAGACAGAGTTGAGGAGGAACTTCTTCTCCCAGAGGGTGGTGAATCTCTGGAATTCTCTGCCCACTGAGGTGGTGGAGGCTACCTCGCTGAATATGTTTAAAGCGCGGATGGATGGATTCCTGAGCGGTAAGGGAATTAAGGGTTATGGGGATCAGGCGGGTAAGTGGTACTGATCCACGTCAGATCAGCCATGATCTTATTGAATGGCGGGGCAAGCTCGAGGGGCTAGATGGCCTACTCCTGTTCCTATTTCTTATGTTCTTATGTTCTTAAGAGAGAGTGCAGAATTTGGTGTTACAGTCATAGCTGGGGTGTAGAGAATGATCAAGATAATGCCATTCAAACGTCTGTTGGCAGCAAGGAAGAAACTGTTCTTCAGTCGGTTGGTATGTGATCTCAGACTTTTGTATCTTTTTTTTCCGACGGAAAAAGTTAGAACAGAGAATGCCCGGGTGCGTAGGGTTCTTGACTATGATGGCTGCATTTCCGAGGCAGCAGGAACTGCAGAAAGTATCAGTGGATGGGAGGCTTGTTTGACTGATGGACTGGACATCATTCACGACCCTTTGTATGTTCTTGAGCGACTGAACAGAGCAGGAGCCATACCAAGCTGTGATACAACCAGAAAGAATGTTTTCTATGGTGCATTTGCGGAGGCTGGTGACAGATGTAGCGGACATGCGAAATCTCCTCAGTCTCCTGAGAAAGTGGAACATTTGTTGCCGTTGGTGACTCATTTACTTAAAGAAGTAAGGTACCGCAAGTTATTTTTTGAGAAAGATTGATTCTTCTCATGGACGCTGTCACCTGTCAGCTGTGGTACTGCATCGTGAAACGGTTGTGAGGTCAGATCTCACACTGTGGAATTCGCTTTCGGAAGTCGGATCAAAAACTGATCAGACACAGGTTTCTCCGCAAACCTTCCTTATTGCATCAGAGGAGAGATCGCTAGAGCATGCACATCAAGCATGGGTTTGTGAGTCTCTGTCTGGCTTACAAAACAGTTTCAGTTAAACACGACGGAGATGCATCCACATACTTCTGTTAGCCAATAAGGGCATGGCTGTATTGTTACATTTTGATTATATTACTTTCAAGAACAAAAGGCGATAGCCACGTAAGGACATGGCTATTAAAGTTTCTGATTAGATTACTTTCAAGAACAAAAGGCCAATCGATAAGGCCCTGCCCTCCGAAGCCAGAACCACAATTACCTATTAGCAGTTTCTTTAACGTGATCATTAGTTTCGGTGAGCCTTGTCGCCCTCGCCTCAGGCCCTTTCCATAACCAGTTTATCCCTCAACTGATTGCGTGTTACGCATCCCAATTTTAACTCTTTTCTCTTCTCGATCTACCTTATACACATTCTCATTCCCTCCTTTTGTCATTTCATGACAATCCTCAGTGTCAATGAATGGGTCAAGGGCAGGGGTTAGGGGATCGCATTCGGTTATGTTAACGAACAAGGCCCGTTTTCCAGGTAACAGATCCTGCAGCGAGGGCGAGAGCAACGATAAGATCCCACTTTATAACAATCAAAAAGTGTTGGGGGGGAACAGTTAGAAAGTCCAGAAAAAGTCTGAGGTCCTGGTTTTTGAAGTTGACAGGTCTTTCTTCATTAGTCGTTCTGGATGAGGTGTCATCAAGCTGTCAAACGCTTATAGTCACTCAGATGTATCCATCTTTCCTGCCCTTGCACCTTCACCGCGGTTGGGGTCTGCAGCAGAACTTGGAAGGGTCGTCTCCAGCGAGGTCTTAGTTTGGGTCGTTCCCAGTCACGAATCAGCACCCAGTCCCCGGTTTCGACTCCTTCCCAATCTCCGTCCTTGTCGGGTGAAGGCCTGGTAGACTCCTTCACCTGAGTGTGTAAAAACTTAAGAGACATAGTCAATTGTTTAAAATATTGCTGTAGTTGGTCAGACATGACATGTAGATCTATCTGGGGAGGAGGAGATGTAGCGCTATCCCATGGGGTTCTAGGTGAGCGCCCACATATTATCTCAGCGGCATTTAAACCGGTACTGGTATGGGGGGTAATGCGCATATGATAGAGTGACAATGAGAGGACCTTTAGCCAATTCAGTCCTGTCTCAAGGCTGAGTTTGGTTAGGTTATCCTTAAGGATTCCATTCGCGCGTTCGACCATCACCGCGGCCCTTGGGTGATGGGAGCAATGGAATTGTTGGTTAATTTTAAGCACAGTGCATGGTTCTTGGTTGATCTTTCCAATAAACTGTGGCCCATTATCGGAAGAAAGTCTTCGTGGTATCCCCATGCTTACGGTCGTGAAAGGGAAAAGACAGGGTATATAAATGGGGCCTGAACCGTTTATATATATATATATATATAGAATTAACAAATTGCAACACTGGTTTGGGGTAATGCTGCTGCGGGAAACACAGTCTGAATGGCCCAGGGGTTACAATTCAGTGGCCAGGGGCTGTCCAGCGATTACTGGAACCGAATGCAAGTTAAAGGGAAAATCCCACCGCGGAAATTCTTATGGGAATCAGAGCGCAACTTTCGGCTGCTCAATAAAAACAGTTAAAATCGCTCCTCCAATTCCGCAGACCGAATGCACTGGATGGCAATGATAAAAACTCCATTAGGAAGGCAGAGGGGGGAGTGCACAAACCAAGGTCCCTGTCCATTTGATAAAACTGCCTTCACCCAATTTTGAAAGTACAAATATTCTCAATTTTAAAAAAAAATCCCTTTGAAGATTTTGCGCTGGTAAAACTTCCCCAAATATTGTTCCCATTTTAAAACAAATAAAAACTGGCGCTTAAAAGAAAACCCCAACATCAAGTTGGTGGGTCCCACCCCTTTCGGAAAGAGAAGTCATTGCCACTTTCAGCGAGAAGGCGCAGGATTTCCCCACCCCCTCAAAGAGGAATGAGAGAAAAAGATTCGAGGCTTTAAAACCCGGGATTCCAAGTCATTTTTTAAATTAAATGAACGGGATACGGCCGGAGGAAAAAGTTGTGCCATCAAGTTCCAAGGAAAAAAATAAATGGAATTGCGCATTGTGGCGAGTGGGTGCGTTGCCCCTTTAAGAAAAGACGGGCAGCATCACGTGACGCCACCAGTTCCCCATTCAACTCAACGGCGGCGATCCCCGGCGTCCGGGAGTCTGAGAGCACTTAAAAGGACCGCGTCCCTCTCAAAGAAACAACACCCATTCATCGCTCAGTGGCTTTTTAAAAAAGGTAGAATCAAATCTTCAAGCTTGACACTGTCCCTGGTTTGACAAAAACTGTTCCAATTCCCCCCCTCCCGCAAGGTGCCATCCACTCAAACATCCAATTCACAGAGGGTGGGGGAAAGAGTCAGTGACTCCTTTGAAAAAATGCCTTCAATAAAAAGAGACTGTCAACGATTTTTAAAGTTGCTGTTCTCCAAAAAGAAATAAGAAAGAGCACTTTCAGTCTTTTTTTAAGCGCCAGTTTGCACTGTGCTTTGCTTTTACAGTGAGTAGAGCAGCAGCTTTCAGCTGTTGAGCGTTCCCAGAGTTGGTGAGCCTCCTAAACAACAACCGCCAAAATAATTACAATCAAACTGCAAAGTGAATGCATCATGAAGTTTTTTCCTTTGAATGATGCGTTCCAGAACCCCTCCCCCCACACTGATGCAAATTTACCTGAACACATTTGCTTTTAAGACGATTGATGAAATGCATTCGAATCCCTGTAGATTTTCTCAGCAAATCCACATGCTGGTCACAACCCTCCTGGTGTAATTGGAACTGCTTCAGTTAGTACCGTTAAGAGATACAGTCCAGAAGTGGAGGCACTAAATGCATGCATGCCAGCATGCATACGGGCGGCACGGTAGCACAGTGGTTAGCACTGCTACTTCACAGCTCCAGGGACCTGGGTTCGATTCCTGGCTTGGGTCGCTGTCTGTGTGGAGTTTGCACGTTCTCCTCGTGTCTGCATGGGCTTCCTCCCGGTGCTCCGATTTCCTCCCACAGTCCAAAGATGTGCGGGTTAGGTTGATTGGCCATGCTTTAAAAATTGCCCCGAAGTGTCCTGGGATGCGTGGATTAGCGGGTACAATATGCAGAGATATGGGGGTAGAGCCGGGGTGGGATTGTGGTTGGTGCAGACTCCATGGGCAGAATGGCCTCTTTCTGTACTGTAGCGCTTCTACGTTTCAATTGCATCAGTCCTAGAATTAGCGTGCACGTTACATTATCCAATTCATTTGTATCCCTACCTTTTTTAATGTAACCGAGGACGTGCTCTGATTGGCTTTACATCCTTGCATTCAGCAGGCTTACAATTTGAAAACTGGTGACTTTTTTATTCAGCCACTTTGTCAGCCCGAGTCATTAGTGCAGGTTTTGGCTGCTTTTGTTTGTAGCTTTCGTTTCATTAAAGGCCGTGCAGTTCTATTAGATTTCAATCGTTACAGGGACTCGAAACCCCACGAAAGCGAAGTTAACTGCCTAATTCCCAGAGCACTCGAACCTCTTTCTTGTTTACCCACTTATTGCTTACTATGGACTCCAACCCTTTGGTATTGGCGAGGACTCGAACCTCTTTCTTGTTAACCCACTTATTTCTTACTCGGGACTCGAACCCTTTGGTATTGGCTCGCCAATTGTACTGAATAAACCTTTGGACTCTAACCTCCAGGCACATGTGGGGGACTCGAACCCTCCACTTAAATTGTACTGAATAAACCAGTGGACCCTAACCTCCAGGCACATGTGGGGGACTCGAACCCTCCACTTTCTTGTTACCTGTGTCTCTCTGACTGTCTTATGTCCAGATTCGAAGAGCCCGAAGGATAGTTACTAATTCGCCGAAGGGATTGAGATAGAAGCACAGGATGGTAGAGAGGGACGCAGGTTAATCTTACCTTGTGACGCCGTCCGTCTCTGTCCTCCCTCGCCCCGTCTCAATCGCTGACGCCGGTCGACCAGTACTATGCGTTTGGGCTCCTGGTTGGCTCACCCATTGTGGAATTCGCTTTCGGAAGTCGGACCAAAAACTGATCAGACACAGGTTTCTCCACAAACCTTCTTTGTTGCATGGGAGGAGAGATCGCTAGACCATGGGTTCGTGAGTCTCTGACTGGCTTACAAAATGTTTTTAACTTTACACGACGGAGATGCATCCACATACTTCTGTTAGCCAACAAGGGCATAACTGTACTGTTACATTTTGATTAGATTACTTTCAAGAACAACAGGCGACAGCCACGTAAGGGCATGGCTATTAAAGTTTCTGATTAGATTACTTTCAAGAACAAAAGTCCAATCGATAAGGCCCTGCCCTCCGAAGCCAGAACCACAATGACCTATTCGCAGTTTCTTTACCGTGATCATTAGTTTCGGTGAGCCTTGTCGCCCTCGCATCAGGCCCTTTGCATAACGAGTTTATCCCTGAACTGATTCCTCGTTACGCATACCAATTTTAACCCTTTCCTCTTCTCAATCTACCTTATACACATTCTCAAAACGAGGCTGATGTTCCGTGCTATGGAAGGGCTGTATCATCAGTAGCTCTCCCTGATACTAAATCAGGGTCAGTTCTCACCCTCGGTTGAAATATGTTAGTGGGTTTTTCCGAAAAGGTGACAATTAGACTCAGGAAATCAATGTCACAGTACAAAAGGTAAAACATTGTATTAAAACCAGTGAGAAGTCTCACAACACCACGTTAAAGTTCAACAGGTTTATTTGGCAGCAAAAGCCACGAGCTTTCGGAGCGCTGCTCCTTCGTCAGATAAGCGGGAATTCTGTTCACAAACAGGGCATATAAAGACACAAACTAAATTTACAAAATAATGGTTGTAATGCGAGTCTTTACAAGTAATCAGGTCTTAAAGGTACAGACAATGTGAGTGGAGAGAGCGTTAAGCACAGGTTAAAGAGATGTGTATTGTCTCCAGATAGGACAGTTAGTGAGATTTTGCAAGCCCAGACAAGTCGTGGGGGTTACAGAAAGTGTGACATGAACCCAAGATCCCGGTTGAGGTCGTCCTCATGTGTGCGGAACTTGGCTATCAGTCTCTGCTCAGCGACTCTGCGTTGTCCTGTGTCGTGAAGGCTGCCTTGGAGAACGCTTACCCGAAGATCAGAGGCCGAATGCACGTGACCACTGAAGTGCTCCCCAAAAGGAAGAGAACACTCTTTCCTGGTGATTGTCGAGCGGTGTTCATTCATCCGTTGTCGTAGCGTCTGCATGGTCTCCCCAATATACCATGGCTCGGGACATCCTTTCCTGCAACGCATCAGGTAGACAACGTTGGCCGAGTTGCAAGAGTATGTACCGTGTACCTGGTGGATGGTGTTCTCATGTGAGATGATGGCATCCGTTTCGATGATCCGGCACGTCTTGCAGAGGTAGAACCAGTGATCCATGGGAGACGTTATGTCGATTGTCACTGATACAGAATATCCGAACCTCTCAGCGAAGTTCTGAAGTTATCAACAAAAACAGAAAACTTATACATTTTATGCGATTTACCGCCATTCATTAGTTTCGAATTAATTTCATTTAGTACACAGAATCAATACAAATCTCTGTCAGGTATCTCAGCATTGTACCTGCCAGCATGATGGTATTTCATTCGTCCATAAAACCCAGACATTAAATTCCTTCTTGGCAAAAGCTACTTCACTGTTGCCTGGTGACAACAGACACAATCATAGGGGTCAAAGTGGACGATCCCACCGGCTCACTGCGAAACTGAATAAACATGTGTTCCTGCGTCCAGGGGCATACATATTCTGTGTTTGGGCTATGACTGGACCTATTCATTATGTTGCAAAATATGTTCCCTCATAAGGATCTTCCTGATATGACCTTTGCTAGCTAATTGGTTCCCAGGCCTTTGGCACGAAATCTTTTATCTTCCCCATCATGCCTATCGGAAACTTGCAATGTCCAAAGCTAACGAACACAGTACAATGCTTGAAATATATTTAGAATTTCGGCTGATATGTTTTAAAATCATAGTTACTTGTTTAATTGTCTTACAGCATTCACATATGTGTAAGCTATCCTCTTGTTTTAAGAATCAGTTAGCAATTTACAAAGAACAAAGAACAAAGAACAATACAGCACAGGAACAGGCCCTTCGGCCGTCCAAGTCTGCGCCGCTCATGCGTCCACTAGACCATTGTTTTGTATCCCTCTATTCCCAGTCTGTTCATGTGGCTATCGAGATAACTCTTTAATGATCCCAGCGTGTCCGCCTCAATCACCTTGCTTGGCAGTGCATTCCAGGCCCCCACCACCCTCTGTGTAAAATACGTCCTCCTGACATCTGTGTTGAACCTTGCCCCCTCACCTTGAAACCGGGACCCCTGTGTTCGTCACCTCCAACCTGGGAAAAAGCTTCCCATTGTTCACCCTATCTATTCCGTTCATAATTTTATACACCTCTCTTAGGTCGCCCCTCATCCTCCGTCTTTCCAGGGAGAACAACCCCAGTTTACCCAATCTCTCCTCATAGCTAAGACCCTCCATACCAGGCAACATCCTGGTAAACCTTCTCTGTACTCTCTCCAAAGCCTCCACGACCTTCTGGTAGTGTGGCGACCAGAACTGGATGCAGTATTCCAAATGTTGCCTAACCATCGTACTATACAGCTGCAACATCATATGCCAACTTTTGTATTCTATGCCCCGCCCAATAAAGGCAAGCATGCCATATGCTTTCTTCATCACCCTCCACCTCTGCTGCCACCTTTAAGGATCAGTGGACTTGTACACCCAGGTCCCTCTGTGTGTCTATACTCCTGATGGTTCTGCCATTTACTGTAAAGCTCCGCCTTACATTAGATCTCCCGAAATGCATCACTTCGCATTCATCTGGATTAAATTCCATCTGCCATTTCTCCGCCCAATGTTCCAGCCTATCTATATCCTGCTGTATTTTCTGACAACGTTCATCACTCTCCGCAACTCCAGCAATCTTCATGTCATCCACGAACTTACTGATCACACCAGTTACATCTTCCTCCAAATTATTTATATATATCACAAACAGCAGAGGTTCCACTACAGAGCCCTGCGGAACACCACTGCTCACAGACCTCCAACCAGAAAAAGTCCCCTCCACTGCTACCCTCTGTCTTCTATGGCTAAGCATGATGTGGAGATGCCGGCGTTGGACTGGGGTAAACACAGTAAGAAGTTTAACATCACCAGGTTAAAGTCCAACAGGTTTATTTGGTAGCAAAAGCCACACAAGCTTTCGGAGCTCTAAGCCCCTTCTTCAGGTGAGTTGAAATTCTGTTCACAAACAGAGATTATAAAGACACAGACTCAATTTACATGAATAATGGTTGGAATGCGAATACTTACAACTAATCAAGTCTTTAAGAAACAAAACAATGTGAGTGGAGAGAGCATCAAGACAGGCTAAAAAGATGTGTATTGTCTCCAGACAAGACAGCCAGTGAAACTCTGCAGGTCCACGCAACTGTGGGAGTGACAAATAGTGTGACATGAACCCAATATCCCGGTTGAGGCCGTCCTCGTGTGTGCGGAACTTGGCTATCAGTTTCTGCTCAGCGACTCTGCGCTGTCGTGTGTCGCGAAGGCCGCCTTGGAGAACGCTTACCCGAATATCAGAGGCCGAATGCCCGTGACCGCTGAAGTGCTCCCCAACAGGAAGAGAACAGTCTTGCCTGGTGATTGTCGAGCGGTGTTCATTCATCCGTTGTCGCAGCGTCTGCATAGTTTCCCCAATGTACCATGCCTCGGGACATCCTTTCTTGCAGCGTATCAGGTAGACAACGTTGGCCGAATTGCAAGAGTATGTACCATGTACCTGGTGGATGGTGTTCTCACGTGAGATGATGGCGTCTGTGTCGATGATCCGGCACGTCTTGCAGAGGTTGCTGTGGCAGGGTTGTGTGGTGTCATGGTCACTGTTCTCCTGAAGGCTGGGTAGTTTGCTGCGGACAATGGTCTGTTTGAGGTTGTGCGGTTGTTTGAAGGCAAGAAGTGGGGGTGTGGGGATGGCCTTGGCGAGATGTTCGTCTTCATCAATGACATGTTGAAGGCTCCGGAGGAGATGCCGTAGCTTCTCCGCTCCGGGGAAGTACTGGACAACGAAGGGTACTCTGTCCACTGTGTCCCGTGTTTGTCTTCTGAGGAGGTCGGTGCGGTTTTTCGCTGTGGCGCGTTGGAACTGTTGATCAGTGAGTCGAGCGCCATATCCTGTTCTTATGAGGGCATCTTTCAGCGTCTGGAGGTGTCTGTTGCGATCCTCCTCATCCGAGCAGATCCTGTGTATACGGAGGGCTTGTCCGTAGGGGATGGCTTCTTTAACGTGTTTAGGGTGGAAGCTGGAGAAGTGGAGCATCGTGAGGTTATCCGTGGGCTTGCGGTACAGTGAGGTGCTGAGGTGACCGTCCTTAATGGAGATGCGTGTGTCCAAGAATGCAACCGATTCCGGAGAGTAGTCTATGGTGAGCCTGATGGTGGGATGGAACTTGTTGATGTCATCATAGAGTTGTTTCAGTGATTGTTCACCATGAGTCCAAAGGAAGAAAATGTCATCGATGTATCTAGTGTATAGCATCGGTTGAAGGTCCCGTGCGGTGAAGAAGTCTTGTTCGAACCTGTGCATGAAGATGTTGGCATATTGAGATGCGAATTTGGTCCCCATGGCTGTTCCGTGTGTCTGGATGAAGAACTGGTTGTTGAAGGTGAAGATATTGTGGTCCAGGATGAAGCAGATGAGATGTAAAATTGCATCTGGAAACTGGCAGTTGTTGGCGCTGAGCACTGAACCGGGGTATTGGGTTCATGTCACACTATTTGTAACTTCCACAGTTGCGTGGACCTGCAGAGTTTCACTGGCTGTCCTGTCTGGAGACAATACACATCTTTTTAGCCTGTCTTGATGCTCTCTCCACTCACATTGTTTTGTTTCTTAAAGACTTGATTAGTTGTAAGTATTCGCATTCCAACCATTATTCATGTAAATTGAGTCTGTGTCTTTATAAGCTCTGTTTGTGAACAGAATTTCAACTCACCTGAAGAAGGGGCTTAGAGCTCCGAAAGCTTGTGTGGCTTTTGCTACCAAATAAACCTGTTGGACTTTAACCTGGTGTTGTTAAACTTCTTACTTCTATGGCTAAGCCAGTTCTCCACCCATGAAGCTCGCTCACCTTTTATCCCATGAGATTTAACCTTTTGCACCAGCTATTATTAGATATGTCAGTATCTTAATGTATTCTATCTAAAAACCGAGAGAAATGTAAAATAATCACTTTTATTTGTGAATGATAAAGGAAAAGCAGACAAATGCTCCATCGCGATGAACGAAGCAAATATCAGATAAATCTGCCTCAATTTACCCGACCAGGCGCCGTAATGTGGCAATTAGGGGATTTTCACAGTAACTTCATTGTAGTGTTAATGTTAGTCTACTTGTGACACTATTACATAATTCTAAAAAATATTTGTTTCTTTCTTTGTTGTTTGTGGATATTCAATGCGCACACATTCATTGCTGTGTTTCTCTACATAATAGCAATAGATGCATTTCAACAAAGCCTATAATTCAATTTGTTTACATGTCTCAGGACTCAGTGAACAAGGTCCATCGGTCGCTATTGTTTAATCCCAACTCGCGGTGTATTCCTGTGAACAGAGAGCTGTGATTTGTCCCTCCAGAATTATCAAAGGTCAATGCTCTGGACAAAAGGCAATGTTCAAATGATCAACACTGGGGCTAGCAATATTCCCTTTTGAAAGTCAAACAATAGTGCATCGCCCTTTCTTGGAATAGAGCATCTAATTATGCATTTCTCGTTCACTCTCCGACTTCCAATCATAACCTTGATGTAACTAAAGAGCTATCAGCGCCAACCTGAAATATGGAAACAGAGAATCGCTGCAATGCAGGAGGAGACCATTTGGCCCATCGATTGTGTTCTGACCACAATGCTATCCAGGCCCTGTCCCCATCACCCCACATATTTACCCTGCTAGTCCGCCTGAAACGGAGGGGCAAATTATCATGGCCAATCCCACTGACCCGCATTTCGTTGGCACAATGCTGCCTCACAGCTCCAGGCACCTGGATTCCATTCCCAGCGTGGGTCACTGTCTGTGTGGAGTTTGCATGTTCTCCCTTGTCTGCTCAAGTTACCTCCGGGTGCTCCGGTTTCCTCCTCCAGTCCTAAAATGTGCGGACTAGGTTCATTAGCCATGCTAATTTGTCCCTTATTGTCCTACGATGCGGAGGTTGGAGGTATTCGTGGGGCAACCTCGTGGGGTTATGGGGACAGGGCCTGGGTGGGATTGTTTCAGTACAGACTCGATGGGCTGAATGGCCTCCT
Source organism: Mustelus asterias (assembly GCF_964213995.1). Classification (NCBI taxonomy): domain Eukaryota; kingdom Metazoa; phylum Chordata; class Chondrichthyes; order Carcharhiniformes; family Triakidae; genus Mustelus; species Mustelus asterias. Next base: position 1,884,071 of record NC_135830.1, read on the forward strand.
TCTGCACTGTCGGGATTCTATGATGATCTTTGGAGGCAACCGGAGCACCGGGAGGAAACCCACTCAGAAACTAGGATTGAGTGCAAACTCCACACAAAGAGTCAACTGCTGCCGGAATTGAACTCGTGTTCCAGGGGATGTCAGACAGCAATGCTAATCACTGTACCACCGTGTCACCAATTACACTTGCGAATCACAGAGACGTACATTTTGCTCCACATCACAGATTGTTTTCACCTCGAATTGACATAACAGTTGGTGAAGGATCAACCTGTGTTCGGTAAAGTGCACTCATCTCATTTCAAACGGAAAGAATCAAATTATGCAGTGAGATGACAGTGACAGCATCTGATATCAATAAAAAAAACAACACAGTTCGGCCTCCAGGAACAAGGGCAAAATATAACCCAATGTGTGTAAGGCATGCATCTCTCCACTGTTGTGGAGTCAAGCGTACCAAAAAAGTCAGATGGTTGTTGTTGGTGGCCGATCACCGAAATCCCAGGACAGAAAATGCCCAGTCCATTTCCACTTGCTTCACTAATGACATTCCCGACACAATGTGATGAGAAGTGGCGAAATTCATCAATGATTGGGGTGGCACAGTTGCATAATGGTGAACACTGCTGCTTCATAGTGCCAGGGAACCGGGTTCAATTCCGGTCCGAGGTCCCTGTCTGTGTGGAGTTTGCATGTTCTCCCTGCTTCTGCCTGGGTTTCCTCCGGGTGCTCCGGTTTCCTCTCACAGTTCAAAGACGTGTTGGTTAGGTGGATTGGCAATGCTAAATTGCCGTTTAGTGACGGGAGATCAGCAGAGTAAATAAGTGGAGTGACTGGAATAGGGCCTGAAGGATTGTGGTCATTAGAGGCTCACCACTATGCAACTGTGCCACCCCAATCATTGATGAATTTCGCCACTTCTCATCATATGATGTCGGCAATGTCATTAGTGAAGCAAGTGGAAATGGGCTGGGCATTTTCTATCCTGGGATTTCGGTGATCGGCCACCAACAACAACAATCTTACTTTTTTGGAACGCTCGACTCCACAACAGTGGAGAGAAGCATGCCGAACACACATTGGGTTATATTTTGCCCTTGTACCTGAATGGCCTTTATCAATAATGTAGGGATTCTATTATTGCACCATTCCCCATATCATTTTCTACTCATACATTGCATTATTAAACCAGTTGTGCCGTGTGCAACAAGACACGGATAATATTCATATTTATTTGGCATTTATGAATGTTATTTTTTAACTTAGCGCACGCTTCTTTTGTCGTGATTTCTGAGCATGGAGTCTAAAACTGTAATGCTCCTTCACAGTTTGCAGTGTAAAGGGCAACATGATGGGACATTGGTGAACATTGCTGCCTCACAGTTCCAAGGACTCAGGTTCAATTCCGGCCTTGGGTGACCCTCTGTGTGGAGTTTGCACGTTATCCCCGTGTTTGCATAGGTTTCCATCGGGTCCCGTGGTTTCATCCCGCTCTCCAAAGATTTGCAAGATCTTTGCATTGGCCATGTTAAATTACTCCAGCATAATTAAGCACCTCACGGACACAGAACATACTCTCTTGGGGAAAAAATACATATCCCTGAGAACACGTAACAAACCATTCAGCTTGTGACGTCGGCCGGTTAGCTCAGATGGCTAGAGCATGGTGCTAATAGTGCCAAGGTCGCGGGTTCAATCCCCGAACTAACTACATGCGTTAACTCGTGTCGGCAGTTTGTGCCGTCCTTTCGACAGCACAGGCTGATTCGCTTTGCCTACTTTCAAACGGACAAGGTGCAGCTTTTTTTCTCCTTGATAACTTTTAAAGTGGGAAAATTTCTTCCAACCATTCTGGCAAATTGCTCATCTTTTCAAACTTCTGTGCCACAAACCGGGAGGACGAATGTGGAAGGTTACGAATGTGGAAGGCCGGAAAGGCGTATTCTTTGCAAAGAGTGGAATGGGGAGAAAGATTGAGCTTCATCGAATTAAATTCACAACGGAGTGTTGACATAATGTTCTTCATTTGGCTACGAAATCGTTTATGAAAGCACTGGGATCATGCTCAGGTGGTAACATCTGCAGTTTGACCTCAGTACGGAGCTTTACGGCTGATGCTGGCTGGTCACCACTCTTCAGAAAAGACATGAGGAACGGGACAGGTGACACTGCCTGGGAGGTTTACAATGAAAAAATAATTCCGTTATGAGGCGGTGTTGGAGAAGTTCGGGTAGTTTCACGAAGAACATAGAAAATCGAAGATGTCCCAACTGTGATTTTCCAGCTGATACGGGATTTCGACAGAGTAAACAGTCAAAATACTCACTCTCCGCGCAGGTGAAGAACTGAAGTTGTCAGATACAAATTTGTTGAGAACACATCTGGAGAGGACAGACGGATCGGCAGCAACTTCACGCATAGTTGGTGGGATATGTAACCATTCCACAGGGAAAAACGATTGAAGGTGCCATCCTTTCCAACGAGGGGGAGTGAATCGGAAATAAGAAATAGGCAGTCAGCAGGATTCGAACCTATGCGGGGATACCTCAATGGATTTCTAGTCCATCGCCTTAACCACTCAGCCATGACTACACGGTCGCCGTCGTCAAAAATCATACTGATATCCACTCAATAATTCTTACACCCGGCCTCCTTGATGTGATATTGACCTCTTGTGATTGATACTAATGCCATTAATTTCTTTGCTGATGTCATGCGTCTGTGTTATTTCCCCATGTCGGCTCAATTTCATCTGTCGTCTAACGTCCTTTTCTTGCGGATACAGCAGATGGGTGGATTGAAACAAACATTTGCAAGCATTCTATCTCTGTCCATACACTCAGAACTGGATGGAACACAAACTTTACATCCCAAAATAGCTCCCTTCAAGGCGCGTTCGGAAAACAAGCTTTTGAATGTGCAAAACTAATGCAGATATATTAGAGTATGTGCGGATTCGGAATCCAATCCGGCTCTCCCACATGGTGGTGACATTTGCCGTTTCTGAATCACCAATGGACAAATTTGAATTGAGCCCTTCGGGAATATCTTTCTGTTCACTGAAGATGCAAATCCCGCAATTATTGATCCAAAATTTAAGATGAGCTGGGGCCGGTTAGTTTATACTGCTGGAACGTGTTGCCCTCTTTTTAGGTCAAACCAAATAAACAAACTCAGATTAAATCAGGACAAAGTAAAAGGGGCAGCTCCCCAAAAAGGAGGGGGAACAGCCCGAACAGAAATCAAAGTACAAAGGAAACTTAAAAACATCAAATTAAAATGTGATTATTAGGGTCAATAATGCACCCCTACCCCTGCGGTGCCCAGCGGGCGCGGAAAGCGTCAACCGCGCCCGTGGACACCGCATGCTCCCTCTCCTGGGACACCTGGCCGCGAACGTAGCCGCGGTCGAGGGGAAGACAGTCAGGATGGACGGGCCCCTCGATCGCCCGCTGCCTGGAACGGTAAATGGCGCGTTTCGCCAGGCCCAGGAGCAGGTTCACGAGGAGGTCACCATCCCTCCCCTCCCCACTCCGCACCGTGTGTCCGTAGATCAGGAGCGTGGGACTGAAGTGCAGACAAAACATCAACAAAAGGTACTTTCGGAAAACATAAAGGGAGTGTAGCCTTAGACACACGACGTAGACATGGTCCACGGACTCAACGAGGCCGCAGAAAGGGCAGTTTTCGGAGCCCGTGAACCAGTGAATACTACGGTTGTGCGGAACTGCTGCATGCATCACCCTCCACCCCAGGTCCCCGGCGTAATTGGGGGAGAAACGGAAGTGAGAAATACGTAGTCAGCAGGATTCGAACATGCGCGGGGATACCCCAACGGATTTATAGTCCACCGCCTTAACCACTCGGCCATGACAATACGACCGCACGCGTCAAGATTCATACTGATATCCACTCAATAATTCTTACACCCGGCCTCCTTGATGTGATATTGACCTCTTGTGATGGATACAAATGCCATTAATTTCTCTGCTGATGTCATGCGTCTGTCTTCTTTCCCCATGTCGGCTCAATTTCATCTGTCGTCTAACGTCCTTTTCATTCGGATACAGCACATGGGTGTATTGAATCAACCATTTGCAAGCATTCTATATATATCCATATACTCAGAACTCGATGGAACACAAACTTTCCATCCCAAAATAGCTCCCTTCAAGGCGCGTTAGGAAAACAAGCTTTTGAATGTGCATAACTAATGCAGATATATTAGAGTATGTGCGGATTCGGAATCCAATCCGGCTCTCCCACATGGTGGTGACATTTGCCGTTTCTGAATCACCAATGGACAAATTTGAATTGAGCCCTTCGGGAATATCTTTCTGTTCACTGAAGATGCAACTCCCGCAATTATTGATCCAAAATTTAAGATGAGCTGGGGCCGGTTAGTTTATACGGCTGGAACGTGTTGCTATTAACGCTGCGACTGAGAGTTCAATCCTCGTACTGTCCAAATGCGGTGACCTCTGTCTGTGGAGCCCGGGTTTACGTTCTGCTCAGTGGCAATGGCTTTTTCGAACAGCCTGAGTCGCTTCGCGTACTTCTGTACACTCACGATGCCGTTGACAATTTTTCAACTGGGAAAAAGTCTGCCTCCCATCCTGACAAATTGTCCATCTTTTCACACTTCGGTGCCACAAATCTGTCGGTAACATTTGAGCAAACCTTGGCCGCTCTGCAGCGAAACACATACGGACGACCAGTCACCTGGATGTCAACTGTGATCCTTCCTCTCATTCGCTTCAATGTTTTGTCAATATTCACTTCAGCCAACCTTGTTGCAAGAAATCATACCAGTTTACTTTGAAGCACTGTATTCAACCGATCAACACATCGCTTCAGACCAATTAATAATGCGTTTCACACCTAATTTACGCAAATACTGAGTTTTTTCAGAAGAACAGCTATTCGTCTGGAAATTTCGAAACGGGCAGTTAGCTGGTCGTAACGCTCAACACATGAACCGCTAAACATTGTCTTCAAGATGTGGCAGAAGGGTGTCTCATGTGATGCTGATGACAGCGAAACACGTCTGGATCGGAAGAAAATTCCTTCAGAAAGCATGGATGGAAGGTTCATTGAGGAGCAGCGGTGAGGCAACGTATAATATCCCTGGCAACGAGCACGATGCTTTCTTCCAATTTATTCTCATTCCAATTCCCACAGGGTGCCTCGTTATGAAGTCACGCACGAGAGAGTAAGCAAAAGATAAAATACCAATTCGCTCACCGCAGTGTGAAGCGGGACCTGTGACATGGGGCTGCTGTGTGACTGTTACTGATAGAAAGAGGTGGAACCCAAGGGCAGTTGGGCTGTGTTTTGTTCAGCCATTCAAAACTTGATGAATTACTCGAACCGTTAAATCGTGTTGATTGACAGCCTTTCGGGAATATATTTCAGTTCACTGAAGGTGCAACTCACAGAATCATTGATCCAAATTTCAAATTGAAAGGATTCAGGTTAATTCTGCTCTGAAACACACACCCGCATTTTGCAGCCCTGGCTGCCAGACTTCCAGATGGAGCAAATATTCCACAAATGGCAAATGCATCCAGTCTGCCAAACGGCTCCATTTTGACAATATTCCGACTGAATTTCGCAACATATTTTACGATTTTAGCAGAACAAAATATTTCAAATAAAACCGGGGGGTGCACATCAAATGCACATTGTGATTGCCCCAGCCAAATCCTATGAAAGTCATTTAAAAAGAAAATGCCATTCCATCAGGTTGAAGATGCGCGATCAGTCAGCAGTCAAAAATGTAAACGTCTGCACTTCATGATGGAACTCAATCGAAACAAGCCGTGGCTCATCGTGGGGTTTGCTTCTGACGTCGGGCGGTTAGCTCAGGTGGTTAGAGCGTGGTGCTAATAACGCCATGGTCGCGGGTTCAATTCTCGTACTGGCCACTTGTGGTTACCCATGTGGCAGTTTCTGCCTTTTTTTCGTCGACACAGGCTGATTCACTTCGCGTACTTGCACAATGGCAAGGTGCAGCTTTTTTTCTCCATGAAAACTTTTAAAGTGGGAAAATTTCTCCCAACTATTCTGGCAAATTGCCCATCTTTTCAAACTTCTGTGCCACAAACCGGGAGGACGAATGTGGAAGGTTACGAATGTGGAAGGCGGAAAAGGCGCTTTCTTTGCAAAGAGTGGACTGGGGAGAAAGATTGAGCTTCATCTAATTAAATTCACAACGGGGCGCCTACATAATGTTCTTCATTTGACGACGAAATCGTTTATAAAAGCACTGGGATCATGCTCAGCTGCTAACGTCTGCAGTTTGACCTCAGTACGGAGCGTTACGGCTGATGCTGGCTGGTCACCACTCTTCAGAAAAGACATTAGGAACGGGACAGGTGACACTGCCTGCGAGGTTTACAATGATAAAGTAATTCCGTAATGAGGCGGTGTTGGAGAAGTTCGGGTAGTTCCACGAAGAACATAGAAAATTCGAAGATGTCCCAACTGTCATTTTCCAGCTGATACGGGATTTCGACAGAGCAAACAGTCAAAATACTCACTCTCCGCGCAGGTGAACAACTGAAGTTGTCAGATGCAAATCTGTTGAGAAAACATCTGGAGAGGACAGGCGGATCGGCATCAACTTCACGCACAGTTGTTGGGATATGTAACCATTCCACAGAGGAAAACGATTGAAGGTGCATTCCTTTCCAACGAGTCGTAGCGTTTCCGAAGTGAGAAATACGTAGTCAACATGATTCGAACATGCGCGGCGAACCCCCAATGGATTTCTAGTCCATCGCCTTAACCACTCGGCCATGACTACACGGCCACAATCGTCAAAAATCATACTGATATCCAGTCAATAATTCTTACAGCCGGCCTCCTTGAAGTGATGCTGACCTCTGGTGATGGATACAAATGCGATTAATTTCGCTGCTTATGTCATGCGTCTGTGTTCTTTCCCCATGTCGGCTCAATTTCATCTATCGTCTAACGTCCTTTTCATTCGGATACAGCAGATGGGTGTATTGAATCAAACATTTGCAAGCATTCTATATATATCCATACACTCAGAACGAGATGGAACACAAACTTTCCATCCCAAAATAGCTCCCTTCAAGGAGCGTTAGGAAAACAAGCTTTTGAATGCGCAAAACTAATGCAGATATATTAGAGTATGTGCAGATTCGGAATCCAATCCGGCTCTCCCACATGGTGGTGACATTTGCCGTTTCTGAATCACCAATGGACAAATTTGAATTGAGCCCTTCGGGAATACCTTCCTGTTCACTGAAGATGCAACTCCCGCATTCATTGATCCACAATTTAAGATGAGCTCGGACCGGTTAGTTTATACGGCTGGAACGTGTTGCTAATAACGCTGCGACTGAGAGTTCAATCCACGTACTGTCCAAATTTGGTTACCTCTGTCTGTGGAGCCCGGGTTGACGCTATGCTCAGTGGCAATGGCTTTTTCGACAGGCTGAGTCGCTTCGCGTAATTCTGTACAGTCACGATGACGTTGACAATTTTTCAACTGGGAAAAAGTCTGCCTCCCATCCTGACAAATTGTCCATCGTTTCACACTTCTGTGCCACAAATCTGTCGTAACATTTGAGCAACCCTTGGTCGCTCTACAGCGAAACACATACAGACGACAGGCACCTGGATGCCAACTGTGATCATTCCTCTCATTCGCTTCAATGTTTTGTCAATATTCACGTCAGCCAATCTTGTTACAACAAATCATACCAGCTTACTTTGAAACACTGCATTCAGCCGATCAACACATCGCTTCACACGAATTGATAATGCGCTTCACACCAAATTTACGCAAATACTGAGTTTTTTCAGAAGAACAGCTATTCGGCTGGAAATCTCGAAACTGGCGGTTAGTTGGTCGTCACGCTCAACACATTAACCGCTAAACATTGTCTTTAAGATGTGGCAGAAGGGTGTCTAATGTGTTGCTGATGACAGCGAAAAAGTCGGGATCGGAAGGAAATTCCTTTAGCAAGCATGGATGGAAACTTCATTGAGGAGCCGCCGTGAGGCAACGTATAATATCCCTCGCAACGAGCACGATGCTTTCTCCACATTTTTATCTCAATCCAATTCCCACAGTGTGCCTCCTTATGAAGTCTCGCACGAGAGAGTAAGCAAAAGATAAAATACCAATTCGCTCCCCCCAGTGTGAAGCGGGACCTGTGACATGGGGCTGCTGTGTGACTGTTGCTGATAGAAAGAGTTGGATCACAAGGGCAGTTGGGCTGTGTTTTGTTCAGCCTTTCAAATCTTGATGAATTACTCGAAACGTTAAATCGTGTTGAATGACAGCCTTTGGAAATATATTTCTGTTCACCGAAGGTGCAACTCACAGACTGATTGATGCAAATTTCAAATTGAACGGATTCCGGTTAATTCTGCGCTTGAACACACGCCCCCATTTTGCAGCTCTGGCTGCCAGACTTCCAGATGGAGCAAATATTCCACAAATGGCAAATGCATCCAGTCTGCAAAATGGCACCATGTTGACAATATTCCGACTGAATTTCGCAACATATTTTCCTATTTTAGCAGAAAAAATTATTTCAAATAAAACGGGGGGTGAACATCAAATGCTCGTTGTGATTGCCCCAGCCAAATCCCATGAAAGTCATTTAATAAGAAAATGCCATTCCATCAGGTTGAAGATGCGCGATCAGTCAGCAGTGAAAAATGTAAACTTCTGCACTTAATGATGGAACTGAATAGAAAGAAGCAGTGGCTCATCGTGGGGGCTGCTGGCCACGTCGGGCGGTTAGCTCAGGTGGTTAGAGCGTGGTGCCCATAACACCAAGGTCGCGGGTTCAATCCGCGTGCTTGCCACATTCGCTTATCCGTGTGGGGCAGTTTCTGCTGTCTTTTCGTCGACACAGGCTGATTCCCATTGGTAGCTTGCACAATGGCAAGGAGCAGCTTTTTTTCTCCTTGATAACTTTTAAAGTGGGAAAATTTCTTCCAACCATTCTGACAAATTGCCCATCTTTTCAAACTTCTGTGCCACAAACCGGGAGGACGAATGTGGAAGGTCACGAAGGTGGAAGGCGGGAAAGGCGTTTCCTTTGCAAAGAGTGGACTGGGGAGAAAGATTGAGCTTCATCTAATTAAATTCACAACGGAGTGCAGATATCATGTTCTTCATTTGGCTACGAAATCGTTTATGAAAGCACTGGGATCATGCTCAGGTGGTAACATCTGCAGTTTGACCTCAGTACGGAGCGTTACGGCTGATGCTGGCTGGTCACCACTCTTCAGAAAAGACATGAGGAACGGGACAGGTGACACTGCCTGGGAGGTTTACAATGATAAAATAATTCCGTTATGAGGCGGTGTTGGAGATGTTCGGGTAGTTCCACGAAGAACATAGAAAATCGAAGATGTCACAACTGTGATTTTCCAGCTGATACGGGATTTCGACAGAGTCAACAGTCAAAATACTGCCTCTCCGCGCAGGTGAAGAACTGAAGTTGTCAGATACAAATTTGTTGAGAAAACATCTGGAGAGGACAGGCGGATCGGCATCAACTTCACGCACAGCTGGTGGGACATGCAACCATTCCACAGGGAAAAACGATTGAAGCGCCTATCCTTCCCAACGAGGGGGAGCGAAACGGAAATTTGAAATACGTAGTCAGCAGGATTCGAACCTTCGCGGAGATACCCGAATGGATTTCTAGTCCATCGCCTTAGCCACTCGGCCATGACTACACGGCCGCACTCGTCAAAAATCATACTGATATCCACTCAATAACTCTTACACCCGGCCTCCTTGATGTGATATTGACCTCTTGTGATGGATACAAATGCCATTAATTTCTCTGCTGATGTCATGCGTCTGTCTTCTTTCCCCATGTCGGCTCAATTTCATCTGTCGTCTAACGTCCTGTTCATTCGGATACAGCACATGGGTGGATTGAAACAAACATTTGCAAGCATTCTATTTCTATCCATGCACTCAAAACTCGATGGAACACAAACCTTCCATCCCAAAATAGCTTCCTTCAAGGCGCGTTAGAAAAGCAAGCTTTTGAATGCGCAAAACTAATGCAGATATATTAGAGTATGTGCGGATTCGGAATCCAATCCGGCTCTCCCACATGGTGGTGACATTTGCCGTTTCTGAATCACCAGTGGACAAATTTGAATTGAGCCCTTCGAGAATATCTTTCTGTTCACTGAAGATGCAACTCCCGCAATCATTGATCCAAAATTTAAGATGAGCTGGGGCCGGTAAGTTTATACGGCTGGAACGTGTTGCTATTAACGCTGCGACTGAGAGGTCAATCCTCGTACTGTCCAAATGAGGTTTCCTCTGTCTGTGGAGCCCGGGTTTACGTTGTGCTCAGTGGCAATGCCTTTTTCGAACAGGCTGAGTCGCTTCGCGGACCTCTGTGCACTCACGATGCCGTTGTCAATTTTTCAACTGGGAAAAAGTCTGCCTCCCATCCTGACAAATTGTCCATCTTTTCACACTTCTGTGCCACAAATCGGTCGGTAACATTTGAGCAAACCTTGGCCGCTCTACAGCGAAACACAGACGGACGACCGGCCAGCTGGATGTCAACTGTGATCATTCCTCTCATTCGCTTCAATGTTTTGTCAATATTCTCGTCAGCCAACCTTGTTGCAAGAAATCATACCAGCTTACTTTGACGCACTGCATTCAACCGATATACACATCGCTTCACACGAATTAATCATGCGCTCCACACCCAATTTACGCAAATACTGAGCTTTTTTCAGCAGAACAGCTGTTCGTCTGGAAATTTCGAAACTGGCAGTTAGGTGGTCGTCACGCTCAACACATTAACCGCTAAACATTGACTTTAAGATGTGGCAGAAGGGATTCTCATGTGTTGCTGATGACAGCGAAACATGTCTGGATCGGAAGAAAATTCCTTCAGCAAGCATGGATGGAAACTTCATTGAGGAGCCGCGGTGAGGCAACGTATAATATCCCTGGCAACGAGCACGATGCTTTCTTCAAATTTTTTCTCTTTCCAATTCCCACAGGGTGCCTCGTTATGAAGTCACGCACGAGAGTGTAAGCAAAAGATTAAATACCAATTCGCTCTCCCCAGTGTTAACCGGGACCTGTGACATGGGGCTGCTGTGTGACTGTCACTGATAGAAAGAGGTGGATCCCAAGGGCAGTTGGGCTGTGATTTGTTCAGCCTTTCAAAATTTGATGAATTACTCGAACCGTTAAATCGTGTTGAATGACAGCCTTTCGGGAATATATTTCTGTTCACTGAAGGTGCAACTCACAGAATCATTGATCCAAATTTCAAATTGAAAGGATTCCGGTTAATTCTGCGCTGAAACACACGCCCGCATTTTGCAGCCCTGGCTGCCAGACTTCCAGATGGAGCAAATATTCCACAAATGGCAAATGCATCCAGTCTGCCAAACGGCACCATGTTGACAATATTCCGACTGAATTTCGCAACATCTTTTACGATTTTAGCAGAACAAAATATTTCAAATAAAACCGGGGGTGCACATCAAATGCACGTTGTGATTGCCCCAGCCAAATCCCATGAAAGTTATTTAAAAAGAAAATGCCATTCAATCAGGTTGAAGATGCGCGATCAGTCAGCAGTGAAAATGAAAACTTCTGCACATAATGATGAAACTCAATAGAAACAAGCAGTGGCTCATCGTGGGATCTGCTGGCGACGTCGGCCGGTTAGCTCAGGTGGTTAGAGCGTTTTGCTATTAACGCCCAGGACGCGGGTTCAATCCCCAAACTGGCCACATGCGATTACCCGTGTGGGCAGTTTCTGCCGTCTTTTCGTCGGCACAAGGTGATTCACTTCGCGTACTTGCACAATGGCAAGGTGCAGCGTTTTTTCTCCTTGATAACTTTTAAAGTGGGAAACTTTCTTCCAACCATTCTGACAAATTGCCCATCTTTTTCAAACTTCTGTGCCACAAACCGGGCGGACGAATGTGGAAGGTTACGAAGGTGGAAGGAGGGAAAGGCGTTTTCTTTGCAAATTTATTCTCATTCCAATTCCCAATTCTGGGGAGAAAGATTGAGCTTCATCTAATTAAATTCACAACGGAGTGCTGATATAATGTTCTTCATTTGGCTAGGAAATCGTTTATGAAAGCACTGGGATCATGCTCAGGTGGTAACATCTGCAGTTTGAGCTCAGTACGGAGCTTTGCGGCTGATGCTGGCTGGTCACCACTCTTCAGAAAAGACATGAGGAACGGGACAGGTGACACTGCCTGGGAGGTTTACAATGAAAAAATAATTCCGTTATGAGGCGGTGTTGGAGAAGTTCGGGTAGTTCCACGAAGAACATTGAAAATTCGAAGATGTCCCAACTGTGATTTTCCAGCTGATACGGGATTTCGACAGAGTAAACAGTCAAAATACTCCCTCTCCGCGCTGGTCAATAACTGAAGTTGTCAGGTGCAAATTTGTTGAGAAAACATCTGGAGAGGACAGGCGGACCGGCATCAACTTCACGCAAATTGGTGGGATATGTAACCATTCCACAGGGAAAAATGATTGAAGATGCCATCCTTTCCAGCGAGTCGTAGTGAAACGGAAATGAGAAATGCGTAGTAAGCAGGATTCAAACCTGCGCGGTAAAACCCAAATGGATTTCTCGTCCATCGGCTTAACCACTCGGCCATGATTACACGGCCAAGCGCGTCAGAAATCATACTGATACCCACTCAATAATTCTTACAGTCGGCCTCCTTGAAGTGATGCTGACCTCTTGTGATGGATACAAATGCGATTAATTTCTCTGCTGATGTCATGCGTCTGTCTTCTTTCCCCATGTCGGCTCAATTTCATCTGTCGTCTCACGTCCTTTTAATTCGGATACAGCACATGGGTGGATTGAAACAACCATTTGCAAGCATTCAATATATATCCATACACTCAGAACTGGATGGAACACAAGCTTTACATGCCAAAAAAGCTCCCTTCAAGGCGCCTTAGGAAAACGAGCTCTTGAATGCGCAAAGCTAATGCAGATATATTAGAGTATGTGCGGATTCGGAATCCAATCCGGCTCTCCCACATGGTGGTGACATTTGCCGTTTCTGAATCACCAGTGGACAAATTTGAATTGAGCCCTTCGAGAATATCTTTCTGTTCACTGAAGATGCAACTCCCGCAATCATTGATCCAAAATTTAAGATGAGCTGGGGCCGGTTAGTTTATACGGCTGGAGCGTGTTGCTAATAACGCTGCGACTGAGAGTTCAATCCTCGTACTGTCCAAATGCGGTTCCCTCTGTCTGTGGAGCCCGGTTTACGTTATGCTCAGTGGCAATGGCTTTTTCGAACAGCCTGAGTCGCTTCGCGTACTTCTGTACACTCACGATGCCGTTGACAATTTTTCAACTGGGAAAAAGTCTGCCTCCCATCCTGACAAATTGTCCATCTTTTCACACTTCTGTGCCACAAATCGGTCGGTGACATTTGAGCAAACCTTAACCGCTCTACAGCGAAACATATACGGACGACCGGTCAGCTGGATGTCAACTGTGATCATTCCTCTCATTCGCTTCAATGTTTTGTCAATATTCACGTCAGCCAGCCTTGTTGCAAGAAATCATACCAGCTTACTTTGACGCACTGCATTCACCCGATCAACACTTCGCTTCACACGAATTGAAAATGCGCTTCACACCTGATTTACGCAAATCCTGAGTTTTTTCAGAAGAACAGCTATTCGTCTGGAAATCTCGAAACTGGCAGTTAGTTGGTGGTCACGCTCAACACATTAACCGCTAAACATTGTCTTTAAGATGTGGCAGAAGGGTGTCTAATGTGTTGCTGATGACAGCGGAAAAGTCGGGATCGGAAGGAAATTCCTTCAGCAAGCATGGATGGAAACTTCATTGAGGAGCCGCCGTGAGGCAACGTATAATATCCCTGGCAACGAGCACGATGCTTTCTCCACATTTTTATCTCAATCCAATTCCCACAGTGTGCCTCGTTATGAATACTCGCACGGGAGAGTAAGCAAACGATAAAATACCAATTCGCTCTCCCCAGTGTGAAGCGGGACCTGTGACATGGGGCTGCTATGTGACTGTTACTGATAGAAAGAGTTGGATCACAAGGGCAGTTGGGCTGTGTTTTGTTCAGCCTTTCAAATCTTGATGAATTACTCGAACCGTTAAATCGTGTTGAATGACAGCCGTTGGAAATATATTTCTGTTCACTGAAGGTGCAACTCACAGAATCATTGATGCAAAAATCAAATTGAGCGGATTCCGGTTAATTCTGCGCTTGAACACACGCCTCCATTTTGCAGCCCTGGCTGCCAGACTTCCAGATGGAGCAAATATTCCTCAAATGGCAAATGCATCCAGTCAGCAAAATGGCAACATGTTGACAATATTCCGACTGAATTTCGCAACATATTTTACTATTTTAGCAGAAAAAAATATTTCAAATAAAACCGGGGGGGGGGGGGGGGCGGGGGCGGGGGGTGAACATCAAATGCACGTTGTGATTGCCCCAGCCAAATCCCATGAAAGTCATTTAAAACGAAAATGCCATTCCATCAGGTTGAAGATGCGCGATCAGTCAGCAGTGAAAAATTTAAACTTCTGCACTTAATGATGCAACTCAATAGAAAAACGCAGTTGCTCATCGTGGGCTTCGCTTGCGACGTCGGCCGGTTAGCTCAGGTGGTTAGAGCGTGGTGCTAATGACGCCAAGGTAGCGGGTTCAATCCCCGTACTGGCCACATGCGATTACCGCGTCGGCAGAGGCTGATCCGCTTCGCGTTCTTCCACACCGGCAAAGCGCAGCTTTTTTTTCTCCTTGACAACTTTTAAACTGGAAAAATTTCTTCCAACCGTTCTGACAAATTGCCCATCTTTTCAAACTTCTGTGCCACAAACCGAAAGGGCGAATGTGGAAGGGAAAGGAGTTTTCATTGCAAACTTCATCTGTCGTCTAACGTCCTTTTCTCCGTCCGGAGAAAGATTGAGCGTCATCTAATTAAATTCACAACGGAGTGCTGATATAATGTTCTTCATTTGGCTAGGAAATCGTTTATGAAAGCACTGGGATCATGCTCAGGTGGTAACATCTGCAGTTTGAGCTCAGTACGGAGCTTTGCGGCTGATGCTGGCTGGTCACCACTCTTCAGAAAAGACATGAGGAACGGGACAGGTGACACTGCCTGGGAGGTTTACAATGAAAAAATAATTCCGTTATGAGGCGGTGTTGGAGAAGTTCGGGTAGTTCCACGAAGAACATTGAAAATTCGAAGATGTCCCAACTGTGATTTTCCAGCTGATACGGGATTTCGACAGAGTAAAATGTCAAAATACTCCCTCTCCGCGCTGGTCAATAACTGAAGTTGTCAGGTGCAAATTTGTTGAGAAAACATCTGGAGAGGACAGACGGACCGGCATCAACTTCACGCAAATTGGTGGGATATGTAACCATTCCACAGGGAAAAATGATTGAAGATGCCATCCTTTCCAGCGAGTCGTAGTGAAACGGAAATGAGAAATGCGTAGAAAGCAGGATTCAAACCTGCGCGGTAAAACCCAAATGGATTTCTCGTCCATCGGCTTAACCACTCGGCCATGATTACACGGCCAAGCGCGTCAGAAATCATACTGATACCCACTCAATAATTCTTACAGTCGGCCTCCTTGAAGTGATGCTGACCTCTTGTGATGGATACAAATGCGATTAATTTCTCTGCTGATGTCATGCGTCTGTCTTCTTTCCCCATGTCGGCTCAATTTCATCTGTCGTCTCACGTCCTTTTAATTCGGATACAGCACATGGGTGGATTGAAACAACCATTTGCAAGCATTCAATATATATCCATACACTCGGAACTGGATGGAACACAAGCTTTACATGCCAAAAAAGCTCCCTTCAAGGCGCCTTAGGAAAACGAGCTCTTGAATGCGCAAAGCTAATGCAGATATATTAGAGTATGTGCGGATTCGGAATCCAATCCGGCTCTCCCACATGGTGGTGACATTTGCCGTTTCTGAATCACCAGTGGACAAATTTGAATTGAGCCCTTCGAGAATATCTTTCTGTTCACTGAAGATGCAACTCCCGCAATCATTGATCCAAAATTTAAGATGAGCTGGGGCCGGTTAGTTTATACGGCTGGAGCGTGTTGCTAATAACGCTGCGACTGAGAGTTCAATCCTCGTACTGTCCAAATGCGGTTCCCTCTGTCTGTGGAGCCCGGTTTACGTTATGTTCAGTGGCAATGGCTTTTTCGAACAGCCTGAGTCGCTTCGCGTACTTCTGTACACTCACGATGCCGTTGACAATTTTTCAACTGGGAAAAAGTCTGCCTCCCATCCTGACAAATTGTCCATCTTTTCACACTTCTGTGCCACAAATCGGTCGGTGACATTTGAGCAAACCTTAACCGCTCTACAGCGAAACATATACGGACGACCGGTCAGCTGGATGTCAACTGTGATCATTCCTCTCATTCGCTTCAATGTTTTGTCAATATTCACGTCAGCCAGCCTTGTTGCAAGAAATCATACCAGCTTACTTTGACGCACTGCATTCACCCGATCAACACTTCGCTTCACACGAATTGAAAATGCGCTTCACACCTGATTTACGCAAATCCTGAGTTTTTTCAGAAGAACAGCTATTCGTCTGGAAATCTCGAAACTGGCAGTTAGTTGGTGGTCACGCTCAACACATTAACCGCTAAACATTGTCTTTAAGATGTGGCAGAAGGGTGTCTAATGTGTTGCTGATGACAGCGGAAAAGTCGGGATCGGAAGGAAATTCCTTCAGCAAGCATGGATGGAAACTTCATTGAGGAGCCGCCGTGAGGCAACGTATAATATCCCTGGCAACGAGCACGATGCTTTCTCCACATTTTTATCTCAATCCAATTCCCACAGTGTGCCTCGTTATGAATACTCGCACGGGAGAGTAAGCAAACGATAAAATACCAATTCGCTCTCCCCAGTGTGAAGCGGGACCTGTGACATGGGGCTGCTGTGTGACTGTTACTGATAGAAAGAGTTGGATCACAAGGGCAGTTGGGCTGTGTTTTGTTCAGCCTTTCAAATCTTGATGAATTACTCGAACCGTTAAATCGTGTTGAATGACAGCCGTTGGAAATATATTTCTGTTCACTGAAGGTGCAACTCACAGAATCATTGATGCAAAAATCAAATTGAGCGGATTCCGGTTAATTCTGCGCTTGAACACACGCCTCCATTTTGCAGCCCTGGCTGCCAGACTTCCAGATGGAGCAAATATTCCTCAAATGGCAAATGCATCCAGTCTGCAAAATGGCAACATGTTGACAATATTCCGACTGAATTTCGCAACATATTTTACTATTTTAGCAGAAAAAAATATTTCAAATAAAACCGGGGGGGGGGGGGGGGGCGGGGGCGGGGGGTGAACATCAAATGCACGTTGTGATTGCCCCAGCCAAATCCCATGAAAGTCATTTAAAACGAAAATGCCATTCCATCAGGTTGAAGATGCGCGATCAGTCAGCAGTGAAAAATTTAAACTTCTGCACTTAATGATGCAACTCAATAGAAAAACGCAGTTGCTCATCGTGGGCTTCGCTTGCGATGTCGGCCGGTTAGCTCAGGTGGTTAGAGCGTGGTTCTAATAACGCCAAGGTCGCGGGTTCAATCCCCGTACTGGCCACATGCGATTTCCGCGTCGGCAGAGGTTGATCCGCTTCGCGTTCTTCCACACCGGCAAAGCGCAGCTTTTTTTTCTCCTTGACAACTTTTAAACTGGAAAAATTTCTTCCAACCGTTCTGACAAATTGCCCATCTTTTCAAACTTCTGTGCCACAAACCGAAAGGGCGAATGTGGAAGGGAAAGGAGTTTTCATTGCAAACTTCATCTGTCGTCTAACGTCCTTTTCTCCGTCCGGAGAAAGATTGAGCGTCATCTAATTAAATTCACAACGGAGTGCTGACATAATGTCTTTCATTTGGCGACGAAATCGTTTATAAAAGCACTGGGAAAATGCTCAGGTGGTCACATCTGCAGTTTGACCTCAGTACAGAGCCTTACGGCTGGTCACCACTCTTCAGAAAAGACATTAGGAAGAGGACAGGTGACACTGCCTGGGAGGTTCACAATGATAAAATAAGTCCGTTCTGCACTTAATGATGCAACTCAATAGAAAAACGCAGGTGCTCATCGTGGGCTTCGTATGCGAGGTCGGCCGGTTAGCTCAGGTGGTTAGAGCGTGGTGCTAATAACGCCAAGGTCGCGGGTTCAATACACGTACTGGCCACGTGCGATTACCCGTGTGGGTAATCGTCGGCAGAGCCTGATCCGCTTGCGTTCTTCCACACCGGCAAAGTGCAGCTTTTTTTTCACCTTGACAACTTTTAAACTGGAAAAATTTCTTCCAACCGTTCTGACAAATTGCCCATCTTTTCAAACTTCTGTGCCACAAGCCGAAAGGGCGAATGTGGAAGGTTACGAGACGGGAAAGGAGTTTTCATTGCAAAGAGTAGACCGGCGGAGAAAGATTGAGCTTCATCTAATTAAATTCACAACGGAGTGCTGACATAATGTCCTGCATTTGGCTACGAAACCGTTTATAAAAGCACTGGGAACATGCTCAGGTGGTCACATCTGCAGTTTGACCTCAGTACGGAGCCTTACGGCTGATGCTGGCTGGTCACCACTCTTCAGAAAAGACATTAGGAAGAGGACAGGTGACACTGCCTGGGAGGTTTACAATGATAAAATAAGTCCGTTATGAGGCGGTGTTGGAGACGTTCGGGTAGTTCCACGTCGATCATAGAAAATTGGAAGATGTCCCAACTCTGATATTCCAGCTGATACGGGATTTCGACAGAGTAAACAGTCAAAATATTCCCTCTCCGCGCAGGTCAATAACTGAAGTTGTCAGGTGCAAATTTGTTGAGAAAACATCTGGAGAGGACAGGCGGACCGGCATCAACTTCATGCAGATTGGTGGGATATGTAACCATTCCACATGGAAAAATGACGGAAGATGCCATCCTTTCCAAAGAGTCGCAGTGAAACGGAAATGAGAAATGCGTAGTCAGCAGGATTCGAGCCTGCGCGGGGAAACCCCAATGGATTTCACGTCCATCGCCTTAACCACTCGGCCATGACTACACGGTCCAATGCGCCAGAAATCATACTGATACCCACTCAATAATTCTTATAGCCGGCCTCCTTGAAGTGATGCTGACCTCTTGTGATGGATACAAATGCGATTAATTTCGCTGCTGATGTCATGCGTCTGTCTTCTTTCCCCATGTCGGCTCAATTTCATCTGTCGTCTAACGTCCTTTTCATTCGGATACAGCACATGGGTGGATTGAAACAAACAATTGCAAGCATTCTATATCTGTCCACACACTCAGAACTGGATGGAACATAAACTTTACATCCCAAAATAGCTCCCTTCAAGGCGTCTTAGGAAAACGAGCTCTTGAATGCGCAAAACTAATGCAGATATATTAGAGTATGTGCGGATTCGGAATCCAATCCGGCTCTCCCACATGGTGGTGACATTTGCCGTTTCTGAATCACCAGTGGACAAATTTGAATTGAGCCCATCGAGAATATCTTTCTGTTCACTGAAGATGCAACTCCCGCAATCATTGATCCAAAATTTAAGATGAGCTGGGGCCGGTTAGTTTATACGGTTGGAGCATGTTGCTAATAACGCTGCGACTGAGGGTTCAATCCTCGTACTGTCCAAATGCGGTTACCTCTGTCTGTGGAGCCCGGTTTACGTTATGCTCAGTGGCAATGGCTTTTTCGAACAGCCTGAGTCGCTTCGCGTACTTCTGTACACTCACGATGCCGTTGACAATTTTTCAACTGGGAAAAAGTCTGCCTCCCATCCTGACAAATTGTCCATCTTTTCACACTTCTGTGCCACAAATCGGTCGGTGACATTTGAGCAAACCTTGACCGCTCGACAGCGAAACACAGACGGACGACCGGTCAGCTGGATGTCAACTGTGATCATTCCTCTCATTCGCTTCAATGTTTTGTCATTATTCACGTCAGCCAACCTTGTTGCAAGAAATCATACCAGCTTACTTTGACGCACTGCATTCAACCGATCAACACATCGCTTCACACGAATTGATAATGCGCTTCAAACCTAATTTACGCAAATACTGAGTTTTTTCAGAAGAACAGCGATTCGGCTGGAAATCTCGAAACTGGCGGTTAGTTGGTCGTCACGCTCAACACATTAACCGCTCAACATTGTCTTTACGATTTGGCAGAAGGGTGTCTAATGTGTTGCTGATGACAGCGAAAAAGTCGGGATCGGAAGGAAATTCCTTCAGCAAGCATGGATGGAAACTTCATTGAGGAGCCGCCGTGAGGCAACGTATAATATCCCTCGCAACGAGCACGATGCTTTCTACACATTTTTATGTCATTCCAATTCCCACAGTGTGCCTCGTTATGAAGCGTCGCACGAGAGAGTAAGCAAAAGATAAAATACCAATTCGCTCTCCCCAGTGTGCAGTGGGACCTGTGACATGGGGCCGCTGTGTGACTGTTACTGATAGAAAGAGTTGGATCACAAGGGCAGTTGGGCTGTGTTTTGTTCAGCCTTTCAAATCTTGATGAATTACTCGAAACGTTAAATCGTGTTGAATGACAGCCTTTGGAAATATATTTCTGTTCACTGAAGGTGCAACTCACAGAATCATTGATGCAAAAATCAAATTGAACGGATTCCGGTTAATTCTGCGCTTGAACACACGCCCCCATTTTGCAGCCCTGGCTGCCAGACTTCCAGATGGAGCAAATATTCCACAAATGGCAAATGCATCCAGTCAGCAAAATGGCAACATGTTGACAATATTCCGACTGAATTTCGCAACATATTTTACTATTTTAGCCGAAAAAAATATTTCAAATAAAACAGGGGGGGGTGAACATCAAATGCACGTTGTGATTGCCCCAGCCAAATCCCATGAAAGTCATTTAAAACGAAAATGCCATTCCATCAGGTTGAAGATGCGCGATCAGTCAGCAGTGAAAATTTTAAACTTCTGCACTGAATGATGCAACTCAATAGAAAAACGCAGTTGCTCATCGTGGGCTTCGTTTGCGACGTCGGCCGGTTAGCTCAGGTGGTTAGAGCGTGGTGCTAATAACGCCAAGGTCGCGGGTTCAATCCCCGTACTGGCCACATGCGATTACCCGTGTGGGCAGAACCTATCGCCTTTTCGTCGGCCGAGGCTGATCCGCTTCGCGTTCTTCCACACCGGCAAAGTGCAGCTTTTTTTTCTCCTTGACAACTTTTAAACTGGTAAAATTTCTTCCAACCGTTCTGACAAATTGCCCATCTTTTCAAACTTCTGTGCCACAAATCGAAAGGGCGAATGTGGAAGGTTACGAGACGGGAAAGGAGTTTTCATTGCAAACAGTAGACCGTCCGGAGAAAGATTGAGCGTCATCGAATTAAATTCACAACGGAGTGCTGACATAATGTCCTTCATTTGGCTACGAAATCGTTTATAAAAGCACTGGGATCATGCTCAGGTGGTCACATCTGCAGTTTGACCTCAGTACGGAGCCTGACGGCTGATGCTGCCTGGTCACCACTCTTCAGAAAAGACATTAGGAAGAGGACAGGTGACACTGCCTGGGAGGTTTAAAATGATAAAATAAGTCCGTTATGAGGCGGTGTTGGAGACGTTCGGGTAGTTCCACGTCGAACATAGAAAATTGGAAGATGTCCCAACTCTGATATTCCAGCTGATACGGGATTTCGACAGAGTAAACAGTCAAAATACTCCCCCTCCGCGCAGGTCAATAACTGAAGTTGTCAGGTGCAAATTTGTTGAGAAAACATCTGGAGTGGACAGGCGGACCGGCATCAACTTCACGCAAATTGGTGGGATATGGAACCATTCCACATGGAAAAATGACGGAAGATGCCATCCTTTCCAACGAGTCGCAGTGAAACGGAAATGAGAAATGCGTAGTCAGCAGGATTCGATCCTGCGCGGGGAAACCCCAATGGATTTCACGTCCATCGCCTTAACCACTCGGCCATGACTACACGGTCCAATGCGCCAGAAATCATACTGATACCCACTCAATAATTCTTATAGCCGGCCTCCTTGAAGTGATGCTGACCTCTTGTGATGGATACAAATGCGATTAATTTCGCTGCTGATGTCATGCGTCTGTCTTCTTTCCCCATGTCGGCTCAATTTCATCTGTCGTCTAACGTCCTTTTCATTCGGATACAGCACATGGGTGGATTGAAACAAACAATTGCAAGCATTCTATATCTGTCCACACACTCAGAACTGGATGGAACATAAACTTTACATCCCAAAATAGCTCCCTTCAAGGCGTCTTAGGAAAACGAGCTCTTGAATGCGCAAAACTAATGCAGATATATTAGAGTATGTGCGGATTCGGAATCCAATCCGGCTCTCCCACATGGTGGTGACATTTGCCGTTTCTGAATCACCAGTGGACAAATTTGAATTGAGCCCATCGAGAATATCTTTCTGTTCACTGAAGATGCAACTCCCGCAATCATTGGTCCAAAATTTAAGATGAGCTGGGGCCGGTTAGTTTATACGGTTGGAGCATGTTGCTAATAACGCTGCGACTGAGGGTTCAATCCTCGTACTGTCCAAATGCGGTTACCTCTGTCTGTGGAGCCCGGTTTACGTTATGCTCAGTGGCAATGGCTTTTTCGAACAGCCTGAGTCGCTTCGCGTACTTCTGTACACTCACGATGCCGTTGACAATTTTTCAACTGGGAAAAAGTCTGCCTCCCATCCTGACAAATTGTCCATCTTTTCACACTTCTGTGCCACAAATCGGTCGGTGACATTTGAGCAAACCTTGACCGCTCGACAGCGAAACACAGACGGACGACCGGTCAGCTGGATGTCAACTGTGATCATTCCTCTCATTCGCTTCAATGTTTTGTCATTATTCACGTCAGCCAACCTTGTTGCAAGAAATCATACCAGCTTACTTTGACGCACTGCATTCAACCGATCAACACATCGCTTCACACGAATTGATAATGCGCTTCAAACCTAATTTACGCAAATACTGAGTTTTTTCAGAAGAACAGCGATTCGGCTGGAAATCTCGAAACTGGCGGTTAGTTGGTCGTCACGCTCAACACATTAACCGCTCAACATTGTCTTTACGATTTGGCAGAAGGGTGTCTAATGTGTTGCTGATGACAGCGAAAAAGTCGGGATCGGAAGGAAATTCCTTCAGCAAGCATGGATGGAAACTTCATTGAGGAGCCGCCGTGAGGCAACGTATAATATCCCTCGCAACGAGCACGATGCTTTCTACACATTTTTATGTCATTCCAATTCCCACAGTGTGCCTCGTTATGAAGCGTCGCACGAGAGAGTAAGCAAAAGATAAAATACCAATTCGCTCTCCCCAGTGTGCAGTGGGACCTGTGACATGGGGCCGCTGTGTGACTGTTACTGATAGAAAGAGTTGGATCACAAGGGCAGTTGGGCTGTGTTTTGTTCAGCCTTTCAAATCTTGATGAATTACTCGAAACGTTAAATCGTGTTGAATGACAGCCTTTGGAAATATATTTCTGTTCACTGAAGGTGCAACTCACAGAATCATTGATGCAAAAATCAAATTGAACGGATTCCGGTTAATTCTGCGCTTGAACACACGCCCCCATTTTGCAGCCCTGGCTGCCAGACTTCCAGATGGAGCAAATATTCCACAAATGGCAAATGCATCCAGTCAGCAAAATGGCAACATGTTGACAATATTCCGACTGAATTTCGCAACATATTTTACTATTTTAGCCGAAAAAAATATTTCAAATAAAACAGGGGGGGGTGAACATCAAATGCACGTTGTGATTGCCCCAGCCAAATCCCATGAAAGTCATTTAAAACGAAAATGCCATTCCATCAGGTTGAAGATGCGCGATCAGTCAGCAGTGAAAATTTTAAACTTCTGCACTGAATGATGCAACTCAATAGAAAAACGCAGTTGCTCATCGTGGGCTTCGTTTGCGACGTCGGCCGGTTAGCTCAGGTGGTTAGAGCGTGGTGCTAATAACGCCAAGGTCGCGGGTTCAATCCCCGTACTGGCCACATGCGATTACCCGTGTGGGCAGAACCTTTTCGTCGGCCGAGGCTGATCCGCTTCGCGTTCTTCCACACCGGCAAAGTGCAGCTTTTTTTTCTCCTTGACAACTTTTAAACTGGTAAAATTTCTTCCAACCGTTCTGACAAATTGCCCATCTTTTCAAACTTCTGTGCCACAAATCGAAAGGGCGAATGTGGAAGGTTACGAGACGGGAAAGGAGTTTTCATTGCAAACAGTAGACCGTCCGGAGAAAGATTGAGCGTCATCGAATTAAATTCACAACGGAGTGCTGACATAATGTCCTTCATTTGGCTACGAAATCGTTTATAAAAGCACTGGGATCATGCTCAGGTGGTCACATCTGCAGTTTGACCTCAGTACGGAGCCTGACGGCTGATGCTGCCTGGTCACCACTCTTCAGAAAAGACATTAGGAAGAGGACAGGTGACACTGCCTGGGAGGTTTAAAATGATAAAATAAGTCCGTTATGAGGCGGTGTTGGAGACGTTCGGGTAGTTCCACGTCGAACATAGAAAATTGGAAGATGTCCCAACTCTGATATTCCAGCTGATACGGGATTTCGACAGAGTAAACAGTCAAAATACTCCCCCTCCGCGCAGGTCAATAACTGAAGTTGTCAGGTGCAAATTTGTTGAGAAAACATCTGGAGTGGACAGGCGGACCGGCATCAACTTCACGCAAATTGGTGGGATATGGAACCATTCCACATGGAAAAATGACGGAAGATGCCATCCTTTCCAACGAGTCGCAGTGAAACGGAAATGAGAAATGCGTAGTCAGCAGGATTCGAACCTGCGCGGGGAAACCCCAATGTATTTCTAGTCCATCGCCTTAACCACTCGGCCACGACTACACGGTCCAACGCGCCAGAAATCATACTGATACCCACTCAATAATTCTTAGAGCCGGCCTCCTTGAAGTGATGCTGACCTCTTGTGATGGATACAAATGCGATTAATTTCGCTGCTGATGTCATGCGTCTGTCTTCTTTCCCCATGTCGGCTCAATTTCATCTGTCGTCTAACGTCCTTTTCATTCGGATACAGCACATGGGTGGATTGAAACAAACAATTGCAAGCATTCTATATCTGTCCACACACGCAGAACTGGATGGAACATAAACTTTACATCCCAAAATAGCTCCCTTCAAGGCGCCTTAGGAAAACGAGCTCTTGAATGCGCAAAACTAATGCAGATATATTAGAGTATGTGCGGATTCGGAATCCAATCCGGCTCTCCCACATGGTGGTGACATTTGCCGTTTCTGAATCACCAGTGGACAAATTTGAATTGAGCCCATCGAGAATATCTTTCTGTTCACTGAAGATGCAACTCCCGCAATCATTGATCCAAAATTTAAGATGAACTGGGGCCGGTTAGTTGAGACGGTTGGAGCATGTTGCTAATAACGCTGCGACTGAGGGTTCAATCCTCGTACTGTCCAAATGCGGTTACCTCTGTCTGTGGAGCCCGGTTTACGTTATGCTCAGTGGCAATGGCTTTTTCGAACAGCCTGAGTCGCTTCGCGTACTTCTGTACACTCACGATGCCGTTGACAATTTTTCAACTGGGAAAAAGTCTGCCTCCCATCCTGACAAATTGTCCATCTTTTCACACTTCTGTGCCACAAATCGGTCGGTGACATTTGAGCAAACCTTGACCGCTCTACAGCGAAACACAGACGGACGACCGGTCAGCTGGATGTCAACTGTGATCATTCCTCTCATTCGCTTCAATGTTTTGTCATTATTCACGTCAGCCAACCTTGTTGCAAGAAATCATACCAGCTTACTTTGACGCACTGCATTCAACCGATCAACACATCGCTTCACACGAATTGATAATGCGCTTCAAACCTAATTTACGCAAATACTGAGTTTTTTCAGAAGAACAGCTATTCGGCTGGAAATCTCGAAACTGGCGGTTAGTTGGTCGTCACGCGCAACACATTAACCGCTCAACATTGTCTTTACGATTTGGCAGAAGGGTGTCTAATGTGTTGCTGATGACAGCGAAAAAGTCGGGATCGGAAGGAAATTCCTTCAGCAAGCATGGATGGAAACTTCATTGAGGAGCCGCCGTGAGGCAACGTATAATATCCCTCGCAACGAGCACGATGCTTTCTCCACATTTTTATGTCATTCCAATTCCCACAGTGTGCCTCGTTATGAAGCGTCGCACGAGAGAGTAAGCAAAAGATGAAATCCCAATTCGCTCTCCCCAGTGTGCAGCGGGACCTGTGACATGGGGCTGCTGTGTGACTGTTACTCATCGAAAGAGTTGGATCACAAGGGCAGTTGGGCTGTGTTTTGTTCAGCCTTTCAAATCTTGATGAATTACTCGAAACGTTAAATCGTGTTGAATGATAGCCTTTGGAAATATATTTCTGTTCACTGAAGGTGCAACTCACAGAATCATTGATGCAAAAATCAAATTGAACGGATTCCGGTTAATTCTGCGCTTGAACACACGCCCCCATTTTGCAGCCCTGGCTGCCAGACTTCCAGATGGAGCAAATATTCCACAAATGGCAAATGCATCCAGTCAGCAAAATGGCAACATGTTGACAATATTCCGACTGAATTTCGCAACATATTTTACTATTTTAGCCGAAAAAAATATTTCAAATAAAATAGGGGGGGGGGGGGTGAACATCAAATGCACGTTGTGATTGCCCCAGCCAAATCCCATGAAAGTCATTTAAAACGAAAATGCCATTCCATCAGGTTGAAGATGCGCGATCAGTCAGCAGTGAAAATTTTAAACTTCTGCACTGAATGATGCAACTCAATAGAAAAACGCAGGTGCTCATCGTGGGCTTCGTTTGCGACGTCGGCCGGTTAGCTCAGGTGGTTAGAGCGTGGTGCTAATAACGCCAAGGTCGCGGGTTCAATCCCCGTACTGGCCACATGCGATTACCGGTGTGGGCAGAACTTTTCGTCGGCAGAGGCTGATCCGCTTCGCGTTCTTCCACATCGGCAAAGTCCAGCTTTTTTTTTTCTCCTTGCCAACTTTTAAAATGGGAAAATTTCTTCCAACCGTTCTGACAAATTGCCCATCTTTTCAAACTTCTGTGCCACAAACCGAAAGGGCGAATGTGGAAGGTTACGAGACGGGAAAGGTGTTTTCATTGCAAAGGGTGGACCGGCGGAGAAAGATTGAGTTCATCTAATTAAATTCACAACGAGTGCTGACATAAAGTCCTTCATTTGGCTCCGAAATCGTTTATAAAAGCACTGGGATCATGCTCAGGTGGTCACATCTGCAGTTTGACCTCAGTACGGAGCCTTACGGCTGATGCTGGCTGGTCACCACTCTTCAGAAAAGACATTAGGAAGAGGACAGGTGACACTGCCTGGGAGGTTTACAATGATAAAATAAGTCCGTTATGAGGCGGTGTTGGAGACGTTCGGGTGGTTCCACGTCGAACATAGAAAATTGGAAGATGTCCCAACTCTGATATTCCAGCTGATACGGGATTTCGACAGAGTAAACAGTCAAAATACTCCCTCTCCGCGCAGGTCAATAACTGAAGTTGTCAGGTGCAAATTTGTTGAGAAAACATCTGGAGTGGACAGGCGGACCGGCATCAACTTCACGCAAATTGGTGGGACATGGAACCATTCCACATGGAAAAATGACGGAAGATGCCATCCTTTCCAGCGAGTCGTCGTGAAACGGAAATGAGAAATGCGTAGTCAGCAGGATTCGAACCTGCGCGGGGAAACCCCAATGGATTTCTAGTCCATCGCCTTAACCACTCGGCCATGACTACACGGTCCAATGCGCCAGAAATCATACTGATACCCACTCAATAATTCTTAGAGCCGGCCTCCTTGAAGTGATGCTGACCTCTTGTGATGGATACAAATGCGATTAATTTCGCTGCTGATGTCATGCGTCTGTCTTCTTTCCCCATGTCGGCTCAATTTCATCTGTCGTCTAACGTCCTTTTCATTCGGATACAGCACATGGGTGGATTGAAACAAACAATTGCAAGCATTCTATATCTGTCCACACACTCAGAACTGGATGGAACATAAACTTTACATCCCAAAATAGCTCCCTTCAAGGCGCCTTAGGAAAACGAGCTCTTGAATGCGCAAAACTAATGCAGATATATTAGAGTATGTGCGGATTCGGAATTCAATCCGGCTCTCCCACATGGTGGTGACATTTGCCGTTTCTGAATCACCAGTGGACAAATTTGAATTGAGCCCATCGAGAATATCTTTCTGTTCACTGAAGATGCAACTCCCGCAATCATTGATCCAAAATTTAAGATGAGCTGGGGCCGGTTAGTTTATACGGTTGGAGCATGTTGCTAATAACGCTGCGACTGAGGGTTCAATCCTCGGACTGTCCAAATGCGGTTACCTCTGTCTGTGGAGCCCGGTTTACGTTATGCTCAGTGGCAATGGCTTTTTCGAACAGCCTGAGTCGCTTCGCGTACTTCTGGACACTCACGATGCCGTTGACAATTTTTCAACTGGGAAAAAGTCTGCCTCCCATCCTGACAAATTGGCCATCTTTTCACACTTCTGTGCCACAAATCGGTCGGTGACATTTGAGCAAACCTTGACCGCTCGACAGCGAAACACATACGGACGACCGGTCAGCTGGATGTCAACTGTGATCATTCCTCTCATTCGCTTCAATGTTTTGTCAATATTCACGTCAGCCAACCTTGTTGCAAGAAATCATACCAGCTTACTTTGACGCACTGCATTCAACCGATCAACACATCGCTTCACACGAATTGATAATGCGCTTCAAACCTAATTTACGCAAATACTGAGTTTTTTCAGAAGAACAGCTATTCGGCTGGAAACCTCGAAACTGGCGGTTCGTTGGTCGTCACGCTCAACACATTAACCGCTCAACATTGTCTTTACGATTTGGCAGAAGGGTGTCGATTGTGTTGCTGATGACAGCGAAAAAGTCGGGATCGGAAGGAAATTCCTTCAGCAAGCATGGATGGAAACTTCATTGAGGAGCCGCCGTGAGGCAACGTATAATATCCCTCGCAACGAGCACGATGCTTTCTCCACATTTTTATGTCATTCCAATTCCCACAGTGTGCCTCGTTATGAAGCGTCGCACGAGAGAGTAAGCAAAAGATGAAATCCCAATTCGCTCTCCCCAGTGTGCAGCGGGACCTGTGACATGGGGCTGCTGTGTGACTGTTACTGATAGAAAGAGTTGGATCACAAGGGCAGTTGGGCTGTGTTTTGTTCAGCCTTTCAAATCTTGATGAATTACTCGAAACGTTAAATCGTGTTGAATGACAGCCTTTGGAAATATATTTCTGTTCACTGGAGGTGCAACTCACAGAATCATTGATGCAAAAATCAAATTGAACGGATTCCGGTTAATTCTGCGCTTGAACACACGCCCCCATTTTGCAGCCCTGGCTGCCAGACTTCCAGATGGAGCAAATATTCCACAAATGGCAAATGCATCCAGTCAGCAAAATGGCAACATGTTGACAATATTCCGACTGAATTTCGCAACATATTTTACTATTTTAGCCGAAAAAAATATTTCAAATAAAATAGGGGGGGGGGGGGGGTGAACATCAAATGCACGTTGTGATTGCCCCAGCCAAATCCCATGAAAGTCATTTAAAACGAAAATGCCATTCCATCAGGTTGAAGATGCGCGATCAGTCAGCAGTGAAAATTTTAAACTTCTGCACTGAATGATGCAACTCAATAGAAAAACGCAGGTGCTCATCGTGGGCTTCGTTTGCGACGTCGGCCGGTTAGCTCAGGTGGTTAGAGCGTGGTGCTAATAACGCCAAGGTCGCGGGTTCAATCCCCGTACTGGCCAAATGCGATTACCGGTGTGGGCAGAACTTTTCGTCGGCAGAGGCTGATCCGCTTCGCGTTCTTCCACATCGGCAAAGTCCAGCTTTTTTTTTTCTCCTTGCCAACTTTTAAAATGGGAAAATTTCTTCCAACCGTTCTGACAAATTGCCCATCTTTTCAAACTTCTGTGCCACAAACCGAAAGGGCGAATGTGGAAGGTTACGAGACGGGAAAGGTGTTTTCATTGCAAAGGGTGGACCGGCGGAGAAAGATTGAGTTCATCTAATTAAATTCACAACGAGTGCTGACATAAAGTCCTTCATTTGGCTCCGAAATCGTTTATAAAAGCACTGGGATCATGCTCAGGTGGTCACATCTGCAGTTTGACCTCAGTACGGAGCCTTACGGCTGATGCTGGCTGGTCACCACTCTTCAGAAAAGACATTAGGAAGAGGACAGGTGACACTGCCTGGGAGGTTTACAATGATAAAATAAGTCCGTTATGAGGCGGTGTTGGAGACGTTCGGGTGGTTCCACGTCGAACATAGAAAATTGGAAGATGTCCCAACTCTGATATTCCAGCTGATACGGGATTTCGACAGAGTAAACAGTCAAAATACTCCCTCTCCGCGCAGGTCAATAACTGAAGTTGTCAGGTGCAAATTTGTTGAGAAAACATCTGGAGTGGACAGGCGGACCGGCATCAACTTCACGCAAATTGGTGGGACATGGAACCATTCCACATGGAAAAATGACGGAAGATGCCATCCTTTCCAGCGAGTCGTCGTGAAACGGAAATGAGAAATGCGTAGTCAGCAGGATTCGAACCTGCGCGGGGAAACCCCAATGGATTTCTAGTCCATCGCCTTAACCACTCGGCCATGACTACACGGTCCAATGCGCCAGAAATCATACTGATACCCACTCAATAATTCTTAGAGCCGGCCTCCTTGAAGTGATGCTGACCTCTTGTGATGGATACAAATGCGATTAATTTCGCTGCTGATGTCATGCGTCTGTCTTCTTTCCCCATGTCGGCTCAATTTCATCTGTCGTCTAACGTCCTTTTCATTCGGATACAGCACATGGGTGGATTGAAACAAACAATTGCAAGCATTCTATATCTGTCCACACACTCAGAACTGGATGGAACATAAACTTTACATCCCAAAATAGCTCCCTTCAAGGCGCCTTAGGAAAACGAGCTCTTGAATGCGCAAAACTAATGCAGATATATTAGAGTATGTGCGGATTCGGAATTCAATCCGGCTCTCCCACATGGTGGTGACATTTGCCGTTTCTGAATCACCAGTGGACAAATTTGAATTGAGCCCATCGAGAATATCTTTCTGTTCACTGAAGATGCAACTCCCGCAATCATTGATCCAAAATTTAAGATGAGCTGGGGCCGGTTAGTTTATACGGTTGGAGCATGTTGCTAATAACGCTGCGACTGAGGGTTCAATCCTCGGACTGTCCAAATGCGGTTACCTCTGTCTGTGGAGCCCGGTTTACGTTATGCTCAGTGGCAATGGCTTTTTCGAACAGCCTGAGTCGCTTCGCGTACTTCTGGACACTCACGATGCCGTTGACAATTTTTCAACTGGGAAAAAGTCTGCCTCCCATCCTGACAAATTGGCCATCTTTTCACACTTCTGTGCCACAAATCGGTCGGTGACATTTGAGCAAACCTTGACCGCTCGACAGCGAAACACATACGGACGACCGGTCAGCTGGATGTCAACTGTGATCATTCCTCTCATTCGCTTCAATGTTTTGTCAATATTCACGTCAGCCAACCTTGTTGCAAGAAATCATACCAGCTTACTTTGACGCACTGCATTCAACCGATCAACACATCGCTTCACACGAATTGATAATGCGCTTCAAACCTAATTTACGCAAATACTGAGTTTTTTCAGAAGAACAGCTATTCGGCTGGAAACCTCGAAACTGGCGGTTCGTTGGTCGTCACGCTCAACACATTAACCGCTCAACATTGTCTTTACGATTTGGCAGAAGGGTGTCGATTGTGTTGCTGATGACAGCGAAAAAGTCGGGATCGGAAGGAAATTCCTTCAGCAAGCATGGATGGAAACTTCATTGAGGAGCCGCCGTGAGGCAACGTATAATATCCCTCGCAACGAGCACGATGCTTTCTCCACATTTTTATGTCATTCCAATTCCCACAGTGTGCCTCGTTATGAAGCGTCGCACGAGAGAGTAAGCAAAAGATGAAATCCCAATTCGCTCTCCCCAGTGTGCAGCGGGACCTGTGACATGGGGCTGCTGTGTGACTGTTACTGATAGAAAGAGTTGGATCACAAGGGCAGTTGGGCTGTGTTTTGTTCAGCCTTTCAAATCTTGATGAATTACTCGAAACGTTAAATCGTGTTGAATGACAGCCTTTGGAAATATATTTCTGTTCACTGGAGGTGCAACTCACAGAATCATTGATGCAAAAATCAAATTGAACGGATTCCGGTTAATTCTGCGCTTGAACACACGCCCCCATTTTGCAGCCCTGGCTGCCAGACTTCCAGATGGAGCAAATATTCCACAAATGGCAAATGCATCCAGTCAGCAAAATGGCAACATGTTGACAATATTCCGACTGAATTTCGCAACATATTTTACTATTTTAGCCGAAAAAAATATTTCAAATAAAATAGGGGGGGGGGGGGGTGAACATCAAATGCACGTTGTGATTGCCCCAGCCAAATCCCATGAAAGTCATTTAAAACGAAAATGCCATTCCATCAGGTTGAAGATGCGCGATCAGTCAGCAGTGAAAATTTTAAACTTCTGCACTGAATGATGCAACTCAATAGAAAAACGCAGGTGCTCATCGTGGGCTTCGTTTGCGACGTCGGCCGGTTAGCTCAGGTGGTTAGAGCGTGGTGCTAATAACGCCAAGGTCGCGCGTTCAATCCCCGTACTGGCCACATGCGATTACCCGTGTGGGCAGGACCTGTCGTCTTTTCGTCGGCAGAGCCTGATCCGCTTTGCGTTCTTCCACACCGGCAAAGTGCAGCTTTTTTTTCACCTTGACAACTTTTAAACTGGAAAAATTTCTTCCAACCGTTCTGACAAATTGCCCATCTTTTCAAACTTCTGTGCCACAAGCCGAAAGGGCGAATGTGGAAGGTTACGAGACGGGAAAGGAGTTTTCATTGCAAAGAGTAGACCGGCGGAGAAAGATTGAGCTTCATCTAATTAAATTCACAACGGTGTGCTGACATAATGTCCTTCATTTGGCTACGAAACCGTTTAAAAAGAACTGGGAACATGCTCAGGTGGTCACATCTGCAGTTTGACCTCAGTACGGAGCCTTACGGCTGATGCTGGCTGGTCACCACTCTTCAGAAAAGACATTAGGAAGAGGACAGGTGACACTGCCTGGGAGGTTTACAATGATAAAATAAGTCCGTTATGAGGCGGTGTTGGAGACGTTCGGGTAGTTCCACGTCGATCATAGAAAATTGGAAGATGTCCCAACTCTGATATTCCAGCTGATACGGGATTTCGACAGAGTAAACAGTCAAAATATTCCCTCTCCGCGCAGGTCAATAACTGAAGTTGTCAGGTGCAAATTTGTTGAGAAAACATCTGGAGAGGACAGGCGGACCGGCATCAACATCATGCAGATTGGTGGGATATGGAACCATTCCACATGGAAAAATGACGGAAGACGCCATCCTTTCCAAAGAGTCGCAGTGAAACGGAAATGAGAAATGCGTAGTCAGCAGGATTCGAACCTGCGCGGGGAAACCCCAATGGATTTCAAGTCCATCGCCTTAACCACTCGGCCATGACTACACGGTCCAATGCGCCAGAAATCATACTGATACCCACTCAATAATTCTTAGAGCCGGCCTCCTTGAAGTGATGCTGACCTCTTGTGATGGATACAAATGCGATTAATTTCGCTGCTGATGTCATGCGTCTGTCTTCTTTCCCCATGTCGGCTCAATTTCATCTGTCGTCTAACGTCCTTTTCATTCGGATACAGCACATGGGTGGATTGAAACAAACAATTGCAAGCATTCTATATCTGTCCACACACTCAGAACTGGATGGAACATAAACTTTACATCCCAAAATAGCTCCCTTCAAGGCGCCTTAGGAAAACGAGCTCTTGAATGCGCAAAACTAATGCAGATATATTAGAGAATGTGCGGATTCGGAATCCAATCCGGCTCTCCCACATGGTGGTGACATTTGCCGTTTCTGAATCACCAGTGGACAAATTTGAATTGAGCCCATCGAGAATATCTTTCTGTTCACTGAAGATGCAACTCCCGCAATCATTGATCCAAAATTTAAGATGAGCTGGGGCCGGTGAGTTTATACGGTTGGAGCATGTTGCTAATAACGCTGCGACTGAGGGTTCAATCCTCGTACTGTCCAAATGCGGTTACCTCTGTCTGTGGAGCCCGGTTTACGTTATGCTCAGTGGCAATGGCTTTTTCGAACAGCCTGAGTCGCTTCGCGTACTTCTGTACACTCACGATGCCGTTGACAATTTTTCAACTGGGAAAAAGTCTGCCTCCCATCCTGACAAATTGTCCATCTTTTCACACTTCTGTGCCACAAATCGGTCGGTGACATTTGAGCAAACCTTGACCGCTCTACAGCGAAACACAGACGGACGACCGGTCAGCTGGATGTCAACTGTCATCATTCCTCTCATTCGCTTCAATGTTTTGTCATTATTCACGTCAGCCAACCTTGTTGCAAGAAATCATACCAGCTTACTTTGACGCACTGCATTCAACCGATCAACACATCGCTTCACACGAATTGATAATGCGCTTCAAACCTAATTTACGCAAATACTGAGTTTTTTCAGAAGAACAGCTATTCGGCTGGAAATCTCGAAACTGGCGGTTAGTTGGTCGTCACGCTCAACACATTAACCGCTCAACATTGTCTTTACGATTTGGCAGAAGGGTGTCTAATGTGTTGCTGATGACAGCGAAAAAGTCGGGATCGGAAGGAAATTCCTTCAGCAAGCATGGATGGAAACTTCATTGAGGAGCCGCCGTGAGGCAACGTATAATATCCCTCGCAACGAGCACGATGCTTTCTCCACATTTTTATGTCATTCCAATTCCCACAGTGTGCCTCGTTATGAAGCGCCGCACGAGAGAGTAAGCAAAAGATGAAATCCCAATTCGCTCTCCCCAGTGTGCAGCGGGACCTGTGACATGGGGCTGCTGTGTGACTGTTACTGATAGAAAGAGTTGGATCACAAGGGCAGTTGGGCTGTGTTTTGTTCAGCCTTTCAAATCTTGATGAATTACTCGAAACGTTAAATCGTGTTGAATGACAGCCTTTGGAAATATATTTCTGTTCACTGAAGGTGCAACTCACAGAATCATTGATGCAAAAATCAAATTGAACGGATTCCGGTTAATTCTGCGCTTGAACACACGCCCCCATTTTGCAGCCCTGGCTGCCAGACTTCCAGATGGAGCAAATATTCCACAAATGGCAAATGCATCCAGTCTGCAAAATGGCAACATGTTGACAATATTCCGACTGAATTTCGCAACATATTTTACTATTTTAGCCGAAAAAAATATTTCAAATAAAACAGGGGGGGGGGGGTGAACATCAAATGCACGTTGTGATTGCCCCAGCTAAATCCCATGAAAGTCATTTAAAACGAAAATGCCATTCCATCAGGTTGAAGATGCGCGATCAGTCAGCAGTGAAAATTTTAAACTTCTGCACTGAATGATGCAACTCAATAGAAAAACGCAGTTGCTCATCGTGGGCTTCGTTTGCGACGTCGGCCGGTTAGCTCAGGTGGTTAGAGCGTGGTGCTAATAACGCCAAGGTCGCGGGTTCAATCCCCGTACTGGCCAAATGCGATTACCGGTGTGGGCAGAACTTTTCGTCGGCAGAGGCTGATCCGCTTCGCGTTCTTCCACATCGGCAAAGTCCAGCTTTTTTTTTTCTCCTTGCCAACTTTTAAAATGGGAAAATTTCTTCCAACCGTTCTGACAAATTGCCCATCTTTTCAAACTTCTGTGCCACAAACCGAAAGGGCGAATGTGGAAGGTTACGAGACGGGAAAGGTGTTTTCATTGCAAAGGGTGGACCGGCGGAGAAAGATTGAGTTCATCGAATTAAATTCACAACGAGTGCTGACATAAAGTCCTTCATTTGGCTCCGAAATCGTTTATAAAAGCACTGGGATCATGCTCAGGTGGTCACATCTGCAGTTTGACCTCAGTACGGAGCCTTACGGCTGATGCTGGCTGGTCACCACTCTTCAGAAAAGACATTAGGAAGAGGACAGGTGACACTGCCTGGGAGGTTTACAATGATAAAATAAGTCCGTTATGAGGCGGTGTTGGAGACGTTCGGGTGGTTCCACGTCGAACATAGAAAATTGGAAGATGTCCCAACTCTGATATTCCAGCTGATACGGGATTTCGACAGAGTAAACAGTCAAAATACTCCCTCTCCGCGCAGGTCAATAACTGAAGTTGTCAGGTGCAAATTTGTTGAGAAAACATCTGGAGTGGACAGGCGGACCGGCATCAACTTCACGCAAATTGGTGGGACATGGAACCATTCCACATGGAAAAATGACGGAAGATGCCATCCTTTCCAGCGAGTCGGAGTGAAACGGAAATGAGAAATGCGTAGTCAGCAGGATTCGAACCTGCGCGGGGAAACCCCAATGGATTTCTAGTCCATCGCCTTAACCACTCGGCCATGACTACACGGTCCAATGCGCCAGAAATCATACTGATACCCACTCAATAATTCTTAGAGCCGGCCTCCTTCAAGTGATGCTGACCTCTTGTGATGGATACAAATGCGATTAATTTCGCTGCTGATGTCATGCGTCTGTCTTCTTTCCCCATGTCGGCTCAATTTCATCTGTCGTCTAACGTCCTTTTCATTCGGATACAGCACATGGGTGGATTGAAACAAACAATTGCAAGCATTCTATATCTGTCCACACACTCAGAACTGGATGGAACATAAACTTTACATCCCAAAATAGCTCCCTTCAAGGCGCCTTAGGAAAACGAGCTCTTGAATGCGCAAAACTAATGCAGATATATTAGAGAATGTGCGGATTCGGAATCCAATCCGGCTCTCCCACATGGTGGTGACATTTGCCGTTTCTGAATCACCAGTGGACAAATTTGAATTGAGCCCATCGAGAATATCTTTCTGTTCACTGAAGATGCAACTCCCGCAATCATTGATCCAAAATTTAAGATGAGCTGGGGCCGGTTAGTTTATACGGTTGGAGCATGTTGCTAATAACGCTGCGACTGAGGGTTCAATCCTCGTACTGTCCAAATGCGGTTACCTCTGTCTGTGGAGCCCGGTTTACGTTATGCTCAGTGGCAATGGCTTTTTCGAACAGCCTGAGTCGCTTCGCGTACTTCTGTACACTCACGATGCCGTTGACAATTTTTCAACTGGGAAAAAGTCTGCCTCCCATCCTGACAAATTGTCCATCTTTTCACACTTCTGTGCCACAAATCGGTCGGTGACATTTGAGCAAACCTTGACCGCTCGACAGCGAAACACATACGGACGACCGGTCAGCTGGATGTCAACTATGATCATTCCTCTCATTCGCTTCAATGTTTTGTCAATATTCACGTCAGCCAACCTTGTTGCAAGAAATCATACCAGCTTACTTTGACGCACTGCATTCAACCGATCAACACATCGCTTCACACGAATTGATAATGCGCTTCAAACCTAATTTACGCAAATACTGAGTTTTTTCAGAAGAACAGCTATTCGGCTGGAAATCTCGAAACTGGCGGTTCGTTGGTCGTCACGCTCAACACATTAACCGCTCAACATTGTCTTTACGATTTGGCAGAAGGGTGTCTAATGTGTTGCTGATGACAGCGAAAAAGTCGGGATCGGAAGGAAATTCCTTCAGCAAGCATGGATGGAAACTTCATTGAGGAGCCGCCGTGAGGCAACGTAGAATATCCCTCGCAACGAGCACGATGCTTTCTCCACATTTTTATGTCATTCCAATTCCCACAGTGTGCCTCGTTATGAAGCGTCGCACGAGAGAGTAAGCAAAGATGAAATCCCAATTCGCTCCCCCAGTGTGCAGCGGGACCTGTGACATGGGGCTGCTGTGTGACTGTTACTGATAGAAAGAGTTGGATCACAAGGGCAGTTGGGCTGTGTTTTGTTCAGCCTTTCAAATCTTGATGAATTACTCGAAACGTTAAATCGTGTTGAATGACAGCCTTTGGAAATATATTTCTGTTCACTGGAGGTGCAACTCACAGAATCATTGATGCAAAAATCAAATTGAACGGATTCCGGTTAATTCTGCGCTTGAACACACGCCCCCATTTTGCAGCCCTGGCTGCCAGACTTCCAGATGGAGCAAATATTCCACAAATGGCAAATGCATCCAGTCAGCAAAATGGCAACATGTTGACAATATTCCGACTGAATTTCGCAACATATTTTACTATTTTAGCCGAAAAAAATATTTCAAATAAAATAGGGGGGGGGGGGGGTGAACATCAAATGCACGTTGTGATTGCCCCAGCCAAATCCCATGAAAGTCATTTAAAACGAAAATGCCATTCCATCAGGTTGAAGATGCGCGATCAGTCAGCAGTGAAAATTTTAAACTTCTGCACTGAATGATGCAACTCAATAGAAAAACGCAGGTGCTCATCGTGGGCTTCGTTTGCGACGTCGGCCGGTTAGCTCAGGTGGTTAGAGCGTGGTGCTAATAACGCCAAGGTCGCGGGTTCAATCCCCGTAC
This sequence comes from Mustelus asterias, assembly GCF_964213995.1. NCBI lineage: Eukaryota > Metazoa > Chordata > Chondrichthyes > Carcharhiniformes > Triakidae > Mustelus > Mustelus asterias. The sequence goes on from NC_135830.1 coordinate 1,922,813, forward strand.
TGGCCACATGCGATTACCGGTGCGGGCAGAACTATTCGTCGGCAGAGGCTGATCCGCTTCGCGTTCTTCCACATCGGCAAAGTCCAGCTTTTTTTTTTCTCCTTGCCAACTTTTAAAATGGGAAAATTTCTTCCAACCGTTCTGACAAATTGCCCATCTTTTCAAACTTCTGTGCCACAAACCGAAAGGGCGAATGTGGAAGGTTACGAGACGGGAAAGGTGTTTTCATTGCAAAGGGTGGACCGGCGGAGAAAGATTGAGTTCATCTAATTAAATTCACAACGAGTGCTGACATAAAGTCCTTCATTTGGCTCCGAAATCGTTTATAAAAGCACTGGGATCATGCTCAGGTGGTCACATCTGCAGTTTGACCTCAGTACGGAGCCTTACGGCTGATGCTGGCTGGTCACCACTCTTCAGAAAAGACATTAGGAAGAGGACAGGTGACACTGCCTGGGAGGTTTACAATGATAAAATAAGTCCGTTATGAGGCGGTGTTGGAGACGTTCGGGTGGTTCCACGTCGAACATAGAAAATTGGAAGATGTCCCAACTCTGATATTCCAGCTGATACGGGATTTCGACAGAGTAAACAGTCAAAATACTCCCTCTCCGCGCAGGTCAATAACTGAAGTTGTCAGGTGCAAATTTGTTGAGAAAACATCTGGAGTGGACAGGCGGACCGGCATCAACTTCACGCAAATTGGTGGGACATGGAACCATTCCACATGGAAAAATGACGGAAGATGCCATCCTTTCCAGCGAGTCGGAGTGAAACGGAAATGAGAAATGCGTAGTCAGCAGGATTCGAACCTGCGCGGGGAAACCCCAATGGATTTCTAGTCCATCGCCTTAACCACTCGGCCATGACTACACGGTCCAATGCGCCAGAAATCATACTGATACCCACTCAATAATTCTTAGAGCCGGCCTCCTTGAAGTGATGCTGACCTCTTGTGATGGATACAAATGCGATTAATTTCGCTGCTGATGTCATGCGTCTGTCTTCTTTCCCCATGTCGGCTCAATTTCATCTGTCGTCTAACGTCCTTTTCATTCGGATACAGCACATGGGTGGATTGAAACAAACAATTGCAAGCATTCTATATCTGTCCACACACTCAGAACTGGATGGAACATAAACTTTACATCCCAAAATAGCTCCCTTCAAGGCGCCTTAGGAAAACGAGCTCTTGAATGCGCAAAACTAATGCAGATATATTAGAGTATGTGCGGATTCGGAATCCAATCCGGCTCTCCCACATGGTGGTGACATTTGCCGTTTCTGAATCACCAGTGGACAAATTTGAATTGAGCCCATCGAGAATATCTTTCTGTTCACTGAAGATGCAACTCCCGCAATCATTGATCCAAAATTTAAGATGAGCTGGGGCCGGTTAGTTTATACGGTTGGAGCATGTTGCTAATAACGCTGCGACTGAGGGTTCAATCCTCGTACTGTCCAAATGCGGTTACCTCTGTCTGTGGAGCCCGGTTTACGTTATGCTCAGTGGCAATGGCTTTTTCGAACAGCCTGAGTCGCTTCGCGTACTTCTGTACACTCACGATGCCGTTGACAATTTTTCAACTGGGAAAAAGTCTGCCTCCCATCCTGACAAATTGTCCATCTTTTCACACTTCTGTGCCACAAATCGGTCGGTGACATTTGAGCAAACCTTGACCGCTCGACAGCGAAACACATACGGACGACCGGTCAGCTGGATGTCAACTGTGATCATTCCTCTCATTCGCTTCAATGTTTTGTCAATATTCACGTCAGCCAACCTTGTTGCAAGAAATCATACCAGCTTACTTTGACGCACTGCATTCAACCGATCAACACATCGCTTCACACGAATTGATAATGCGCTTCAAACCTAATTTACGCAAATACTGAGTTTTTTCAGAAGAACAGCTATTCGGCTGGAAATCTCGAAACTGGCGGTTCGTTGGTCGTCACGCTCAACACATTAACCGCTCAACATTGTCTTTACGATTTGGCAGAAGGGTGTCTAATGTGTTGCTGATGACAGCGAAAAAGTCGGGATCGGAAGGAAATTCCTTCAGCAAGCATGGATGGAAACTTCATTGAGGAGCCGCCGTGAGGCAACGTATAATATCCCTCGCAACGAGCACGATGCTTTCTCCACATTTTTATGTCATTCCAATTCCCACAGTGTGCCTCGTTATGAAGCGTCGCACGAGAGAGTAAGCAAAAGATAAAATACCAATTCGCTCTCCCCAGTGTGCAGTGGGACCTGTGACATGGGGCTGCTGTGTGACTGTTACTGATAGAAAGAGTTGGATCACAAGGGCAGTTGGGCTGTGTTTTGTTCAGCCTTTCAAATCTTGATGAATTACTCGAAACGTTAAATCGTGTTGAATGACAGCCTTTGGAAATATATTTCTGTTCACTGAAGGTGCAACTCACAGAATCATTGATGCAAAAATCAAATTGAACGGATTCCGGTTAATTCTGCGCTTGAACACACGCCCCCATTTTGCAGCCCTGGCTGCCAGACTTCCAGATGGAGCAAATATTCCACAAATGGCAAATGCATCCAGTCAGCAAAATGGCAACATGTTGACAATATTCCGACTGAATTTCGCAACATATTTTACTATTTTAGCCGAAAAAAATATTTCAAATAAAACAGGGGGGGGTGAACATCAAATGCACGTTGTGATTGCCCCAGCCAAATCCCATGAAAGTCATTTAAAACGAAAATGCCATTCCATCAGGTTGAAGATGCGCGATCAGTCAGCAGTGAAAATTTTAAACTTCTGCACTGAATGATGCAACTCAATAGAAAAACGCAGTTGCTCATCGTGGGCTTCGTTTGCGACGACGGCCGGTTAGCTCAGGTGGTTAGAGCGTGGTGCTAATAACGCCAAGGTCGCGGGTTCAATCCCCGGACTGGCCACATGCGATTACCCGTGTGGGCAGCACCTGTCGCCTTTTCGTCGGCCGAGGCTGATCCGCTTCGCGTTCTTCCACACCGGCAAAGTGCAGCTTTTTTTTCTCCTTGACAACTTTTAAACTGGTAAAATTTCTTCCAACCGTTCTGACAAATTGCCCATCTTTTCAAACTTCTGTGCCACAAATCGAAAGGGCGAATGTGGAAGGTTACGAGACGGGAAAGGAGTTTTCATTGCAAACAGTAGACCGTCCGGAGAAAGATTGAGCGTCATCGAATTAAATTCACAACGGAGTGCTGACATAATGTCCTTCATTTGGCTACGAAATCGTTTATAAAAGCACTGGGATCATGCTCAGGTGGTCACATCTGCAGTTTGACCTCAGTACGGAGCCTGACGGCTGATGCTGCCTGGTCACCACTCTTCAGAAAAGACATTAGGAAGAGGACAGGTGACACTGCCTGGGAGGTTTAAAATGATAAAATAAGTCCGTTATGAGGCGGTGTTGGAGACGTTCGGGTGGTTCCACGTCGAACATAGAAAATTGGAAGATGTCCCAACTCTGATATTCCAGCTGATACGGGATTTCGACAGAGTAAACAGTCAAAATACTCCCCCTCCGCGCAGGTCAATAACTGAAGTTGTCAGGTGCAAATTTGTTGAGAAAACATCTGGAGTGGACAGGCGGACCGGCATCAACTTCACGCAAATTGGTGGGATATGGAACCATTCCACATGGAAAAATGACGGAAGATGCCATCCTTTCCAACGAGTCGTAGTGAAACGGAAATGAGAAATGCGTAGTCAGCAGGATTCGAACCTGCGCGGGGAAACCCCAATGGATTTCTAGTCCATCGCCTTAACCACTCGGCCACGACTACACGGTCCAACGCGCCAGAAATCATACTGATACCCACTCAATAATTCTTAGAGCCGGCCTCCTTGAAGTGATGCTGACCTCTTGTGATGGATACAAATGCGATTAATTTCACTGCTGATGTCATGCGTCTGTCTTCTTTCCCCATGTCGGCTCAATTTCATCTGTCGTCTAACGTCCTTTTCATTCGGATACAGCACATGGGTGGATTGAAACAAACAATTGCAAGCATTCTATATCTGTCCACACACGCAGAACTGGATGGAACATAAACTTTACATCCCAAAATAGCTCCCTTCAAGGCGCCTTAGGAAAACGAGCTCTTGAATGCGCAAAACTAATGCAGATATATTAGAGTATGTGCGGATTCGGAATCCAATCTGGCTCTCCCACATGGTGGTGACATTTGCCGTTTCTGAATCACCAGTGGACAAATTTGAATTGAGCCCATCGAGAATATCTTTCTGTTCACTGAAGATGCAACTCCCGCAATCATTGATCCAAAATTTAAGATGAACTGGGGCCGGTTAGTTTATACGGTTGGAGCATGTTGCTAATAACGCTGCGACTGAGGGTTCAATCCTCGTACTGTCCAAATGCGGTTACCTCTGTCTGTGGAGCCCGGTTTACGTTATGCTCAGTGGCAATGGCTTTTTCGAACAGCCTGAGTCGCTTCGCGTACTTCTGTACACTCACGATGCCGTTGACAATTTTTCAACTGGGAAAAAGTCTGCCTCCCATCCTGACAAATTGTCCATCTTTTCACACTTCTGTGCCACAAATCGGTCGGTGACATTTGAGCAAACCTTCACCGCTCTACAGCGAAACACAGACGGACGACCGGTCAGCTGGATGTCAACTGTCATCATTCCTCTCATTCGCTTCAATGTTTTGTCATTATTCACGTCAGCCAACCTTGTTGCAAGAAATCATACCAGCTTACTTTGACGCACTGCATTCAACCGATCAACACATCGCTTCACACGAATTGATAATGCGCTTCAAACCTAATTTACGCAAATACTGAGTTTTTTCAGAAGAACAGCTATTCGGCTGGAAATCTCGAAACTGGCGGTTAGTTGGTCGTCACGCTCAACACATTAACCGCTCAACATTGTCTTTACGATTTGGCAGAAGGGTGTCTAATGTGTTGCTGATGACAGCGAAAAAGTCGGGATCGGAAGGAAATTCCTTCAGCAAGCATGGATGGAAACTTCATTGAGGAGCCGCCGTGAGGCAACGTATAATATCCCTCGCAACGAGCACGATGCTTTCTCCACATTTTTATGTCATTCCAATTCCCACAGTGTGCCTCGTTATGAAGCGTCGCACGAGAGAGTAAGCAAAAGATGAAATCCCAATTCGCTCTCCCCAGTGTGCAGCGGGACCTGTGACATGGGGCTGCTGTGTGACTGTTACTCATAGAAAGAGTTGGATCACAAGGGCAGTTGGGCAGTATTTTGTTCAGCCTTTCAAATCTTGATGAATTACTCGAAACGTTAAATCGTGTTGAATGATAGCCTTTGGAAATATATTTCTGTTCACTGAAGGTGCAACTCACAGAATCATTGATGCAAAAATCAAATTGAACGGATTCCGGTTAATTCTGCGCTTGAACACACGCCCCCATTTTGCAGCCCTGGCTGCCAGACTTCCAGATGGAGCAAATATTCCACAAATGGCAAATGCATCCAGTCAGCAAAATGGCAACATGTTGACAATATTCCGACTGAATTTCGCAACATATTTTACTATTTTAGCCGAAAAAAATATTTCAAATAAAACAGGGGGGGGGGGGGGGTGAACATCAAATGCACGTTGTGATTGCCCCAGCCAAATCCCATGAAAGTCATTTAAAACGAAAATGCCATTCCATCAGGTTGAAGATGCGCGATCAGTCAGCAGTGAAAATTTTAAACTTCTGCACTGAATGATGCAACTCAATAGAAAAACGCAGGTGCTCATCGTGGGCTTCGTTTGCGACGTCGGCCGGTTAGCTCAGGTGGTTAGAGCGTGGTGCTAATAACGCCAAGGTCGCGGGTTCAATCCCCGTACTGGCCACATGCGATTACCGGTGCGGGCAGAACTATTCGTCGGCAGAGGCTGATCCGCTTCGCGTTCTTCCACATCGGCAAAGTCCAGCTTTTTTTTTTCTCCTTGCCAACTTTTAAAATGGGAAAATTTCTTCCAACCGTTCTGACAAATTGCCCATCTTTTCAAACTTCTGTGCCACAAACCGAAAGGGCGAATGTGGAAGGTTACGAGACGGGAAAGGTGTTTTCATTGCAAAGGGTGGACCGGCGGAGAAAGATTGAGTTCATCTAATTAAATTCACAACGAGTGCTGACATAAAGTCCTTCATTTGGCTCCGAAATCGTTTATAAAAGCACTGGGATCATGCTCAGGTGGTCACATCTGCAGTTTGACCTCAGTACGGAGCCTTACGGCTGATGCTGGCTGGTCACCACTCTTCAGAAAAGACATTAGGAAGAGGACAGGTGACACTGCCTGGGAGGTTTACAATGATAAAATAAGTCCGTTATGAGGCGGTGTTGGAGACGTTCGGGTGGTTCCACGTCGAACATAGAAAATTGGAAGATGTCCCAACTCTGATATTCCAGCTGATACGGGATTTCGACAGAGTAAACAGTCAAAATACTCCCTCTCCGCGCAGGTCAATAACTGAAGTTGTCAGGTGCAAATTTGTTGAGAAAACATCTGGAGTGGACAGGCGGACCGGCATCAACTTCACGCAAATTGGTGGGACATGGAACCATTCCACATGGAAAAATGACGGAAGATGCCATCCTTTCCAGCGAGTCGGAGTGAAACGGAAATGAGTAGTCAGCAGGATTCGAACCTGCGCGGGGAAACCCCAATGGATTTCTAGTCCATCGCCTTAACCACTCGGCCATGACTACACGGTCCAATGCGCCAGAAATCATACTGATACCCACTCAATAATTCTTAGAGCCGGCCTCCTTGAAGTGATGCTGACCTCTTGTGATGGATACAAATGCGATTAATTTCGCTGCTGATGTCATGCGTCTGTCTTCTTTCCCCATGTCGGCTCAATTTCATCTGTCGTCTAACGTCCTTTTCATTCGGATACAGCACATGGGTGGATTGAAACAAACAATTGCAAGCATTCTATATCTGTCCACACACTCAGAACTGGATGGAACATAAACTTTACATCCCAAAATAGCTCCCTTCAAGGCGCCTTAGGAAAACGAGCTCTTGAATGCGCAAAACTAATGCAGATATATTAGAGTATGTGCGGATTCGGAATCCAATCCGGCTCTCCCACATGGTGGTGACATTTGCCGTTTCTGAATCACCAGTGGACAAATTTGAATTGAGCCCATCGAGAATATCTTTCTGTTCACTGAAGATGCAACTCCCGCAATCATTGATCCAAAATTTAAGATGAGCTGGGGCCGGTTAGTTTATACGGTTGGAGCATGTTGCTAATAACGCTGCGACTGAGGGTTCAATCCTCGTACTGTCCAAATGCGGTTACCTCTGTCTGTGGAGCCCGGTTTACGTTATGCTCAGTGGCAATGGCTTTTTCGAACAGCCTGAGTCGCTTCGCGTACTTCTGTACACTCACGATGCCGTTGACAATTTTTCAACTGGGAAAAAGTCTGCCTCCCATCCTGACAAATTGTCCATCTTTTCACACTTCTGTGCCACAAATCGGTCGGTGACATTTGAGCAAACCTTGACCGCTCGACAGCGAAACACATACGGACGACCGGTCAGCTGGATGTCAACTGTGATCATTCCTCTCATTCGCTTCAATGTTTTGTCAATATTCACGTCAGCCAACCTTGTTGCAAGAAATCATACCAGCTTACTTTGACGCACTGCATTCAACCGATCAACACATCGCTTCACACGAATTGATAATGCGCTTCAAACCTAATTTACGCAAATACTGAGTTTTTTCAGAAGAACAGCTATTCGGCTGGAAATCTCGAAACTGGCGGTTCGTTGGTCGTCACGCTCAACACATTAACCGCTCAACATTGTCTTTACGATTTGGCAGAAGGGTGTCTAATGTGTTGCTGATGACAGCGAAAAAGTCGGGATCGGAAGGAAATTCCTTCAGCAAGCATGGATGGAAACTTCATTGAGGAGCCGCCGTGAGGCAACGTATAATATCCCTCGCAACGAGCACGATGCTTTCTCCACATTTTTATGTCATTCCAATTCCCACAGTGTGCCTCGTTATGAAGCGTCGCACGAGAGAGTAAGCAAAAGATAAAATACCAATTCGCTCTCCCCAGTGTGCAGTGGGACCTGTGACATGGGGCTGCTGTGTGACTGTTACTGATAGAAAGAGTTGGATCACAAGGGCAGTTGGGCTGTGTTTTGTTCAGCCTTTCAAATCTTGATGAATTACTCGAAACGTTAAATCGTGTTGAATGACAGCCTTTGGAAATATATTTCTGTTCACTGAAGGTGCAACTCACAGAATCATTGATGCAAAAATCAAATTGAACGGATTCCGGTTAATTCTGCGCTTGAACACACGCCCCCATTTTGCAGCCCTGGCTGCCAGACTTCCAGATGGAGCAAATATTCCACAAATGGCAAATGCATCCAGTCAGCAAAATGGCAACATGTTGACAATATTCCGACTGAATTTCGCAACATATTTTACTATTTTAGCCGAAAAAAATATTTCAAATAAAACAGGGGGGGGTGAACATCAAATGCACGTTGTGATTGCCCCAGCCAAATCCCATGAAAGTCATTTAAAACGAAAATGCCATTCCATCAGGTTGAAGATGCGCGATCAGTCAGCAGTGAAAATTTTAAACTTCTGCACTGAATGATGCAACTCAATAGAAAAACGCAGTTGCTCATCGTGGGCTTCGTTTGCGACGACGGCCGGTTAGCTCAGGTGGTTAGAGCGTGGTGCTAATAACGCCAAGGTCGCGGGTTCAATCCCCGGACTGGCCACATGCGATTACCCGTGTGGGCAGCACCTGTCGCCTTTTCGTCGGCCGAGGCTGATCCGCTTCGCGTTCTTCCACACCGGCAAAGTGCAGCTTTTTTTTCTCCTTGACAACTTTTAAACTGGTAAAATTTCTTCCAACCGTTCTGACAAATTGCCCATCTTTTCAAACTTCTGTGCCACAAATCGAAAGGGCGAATGTGGAAGGTTACGAGACGGGAAAGGAGTTTTCATTGCAAACAGTAGACCGTCCGGAGAAAGATTGAGCGTCATCGAATTAAATTCACAACGGAGTGCTGACATAATGTCCTTCATTTGGCTACGAAATCGTTTATAAAAGCACTGGGATCATGCTCAGGTGGTCACATCTGCAGTTTGACCTCAGTACGGAGCCTGACGGCTGATGCTGCCTGGTCACCACTCTTCAGAAAAGACATTAGGAAGAGGACAGGTGACACTGCCTGGGAGGTTTAAAATGATAAAATAAGTCCGTTATGAGGCGGTGTTGGAGACGTTCGGGTGGTTCCACGTCGAACATAGAAAATTGGAAGATGTCCCAACTCTGATATTCCAGCTGATACGGGATTTCGACAGAGTAAACAGTCAAAATACTCCCCCTCCGCGCAGGTCAATAACTGAAGTTGTCAGGTGCAAATTTGTTGAGAAAACATCTGGAGTGGACAGGCGGACCGGCATCAACTTCACGCAAATTGGTGGGATATGGAACCATTCCACATGGAAAAATGACGGAAGATGCCATCCTTTCCAACGAGTCGTAGTGAAACGGAAATGAGAAATGCGTAGTCAGCAGGATTCGAACCTGCGCGGGGAAACCCCAATGGATTTCTAGTCCATCGCCTTAACCACTCGGCCACGACTACACGGTCCAACGCGCCAGAAATCATACTGATACCCACTCAATAATTCTTAGAGCCGGCCTCCTTGAAGTGATGCTGACCTCTTGTGATGGATACAAATGCGATTAATTTCACTGCTGATGTCATGCGTCTGTCTTCTTTCCCCATGTCGGCTCAATTTCATCTGTCGTCTAACGTCCTTTTCATTCGGATACAGCACATGGGTGGATTGAAACAAACAATTGCAAGCATTCTATATCTGTCCACACACGCAGAACTGGATGGAACATAAACTTTACATCCCAAAATAGCTCCCTTCAAGGCGCCTTAGGAAAACGAGCTCTTGAATGCGCAAAACTAATGCAGATATATTAGAGTATGTGCGGATTCGGAATCCAATCCGGCTCTCCCACATGGTGGTGACATTTGCCGTTTCTGAATCACCAGTGGACAAATTTGAATTGAGCCCATCGAGAATATCTTTCTGTTCACTGAAGATGCAACTCCCGCAATCATTGATCCAAAATTTAAGATGAACTGGGGCCGGTTAGTTTATACGGTTGGAGCATGTTGCTAATAACGCTGCGACTGAGGGTTCAATCCTCGTACTGTCCAAATGCGGTTACCTCTGTCTGTGGAGCCCGGTTTACGTTATGCTCAGTGGCAATGGCTTTTTCGAACAGCCTGAGTCGCTTCGCGTACTTCTGTACACTCACGATGCCGTTGACAATTTTTCAACTGGGAAAAAGTCTGCCTCCCATCCTGACAAATTGTCCATCTTTTCACACTTCTGTGCCACAAATCGGTCGGTGACATTTGAGCAAACCTTCACCGCTCTACAGCGAAACACAGACGGACGACCGGTCAGCTGGATGTCAACTGTCATCATTCCTCTCATTCGCTTCAATGTTTTGTCATTATTCACGTCAGCCAACCTTGTTGCAAGAAATCATACCAGCTTACTTTGACGCACTGCATTCAACCGATCAACACATCGCTTCACACGAATTGATAATGCGCTTCAAACCTAATTTACGCAAATACTGAGTTTTTTCAGAAGAACAGCTATTCGGCTGGAAATCTCGAAACTGGCGGTTAGTTGGTCGTCACGCTCAACACATTAACCGCTCAACATTGTCTTTACGATTTGGCAGAAGGGTGTCTAATGTGTTGCTGATGACAGCGAAAAAGTCGGGATCGGAAGGAAATTCCTTCAGCAAGCATGGATGGAAACTTCATTGAGGAGCCGCCGTGAGGCAACGTATAATATCCCTCGCAACGAGCACGATGCTTTCTCCACATTTTTATGTCATTCCAATTCCCACAGTGTGCCTCGTTATGAAGCGTCGCACGAGAGAGTAAGCAAAAGATGAAATCCCAATTCGCTCTCCCCAGTGTGCAGCGGGACCTGTGACATGGGGCTGCTGTGTGACTGTTACTCATAGAAAGAGTTGGATCACAAGGGCAGTTGGGCAGTATTTTGTTCAGCCTTTCAAATCTTGATGAATTACTCGAAACGTTAAATCGTGTTGAATGATAGCCTTTGGAAATATATTTCTGTTCACTGAAGGTGCAACTCACAGAATCATTGATGCAAAAATCAAATTGAACGGATTCCGGTTAATTCTGCGCTTGAACACACGCCCCCATTTTGCAGCCCTGGCTGCCAGACTTCCAGATGGAGCAAATATTCCACAAATGGCAAATGCATCCAGTCAGCAAAATGGCAACATGTTGACAATATTCCGACTGAATTTCGCAACATATTTTACTATTTTAGCCGAAAAAAATATTTCAAATAAAACAGGGGGGGGGGGGGGGTGAACATCAAATGCACGTTGTGATTGCCCCAGCCAAATCCCATGAAAGTCATTTAAAACGAAAATGCCATTCCATCAGGTTGAAGATGCGCGATCAGTCAGCAGTGAAAATTTTAAACTTCTGCACTGAATGATGCAACTCAATAGAAAAACGCAGGTGCTCATCGTGGGCTTCGTTTGCGACGTCGGCCGGTTAGCTCAGGTGGTTAGAGCGTGGTGCTAATAACGCCAAGGTCGCGGGTTCAATCCCCGTACTGGCCACATGCGATTACCCGTGTGGGCAGGACCTGTCGTCTTTTCGTCGGCAGAGCCTGATCCGCTTCGCGTTCTTCCACATCGGCAAAGTCCAGCTTTTTTTTGCTCCTTGACAACTTTTAAACTGGAAAAATTTCTTCCAACCGTTCTGACAAATTGCCCATCTTTTCAAACTTCTGTGCCACAAGCCGAAAGGGCGAATGTGGAAGGTTACGAGACGGGAAAGGAGTTTTCATTGCAAAGAGTAGACCGGCGGAGAAAGATTGAGCTTCATCTAATTAAATTCACAACGGAGTGCTGACATAATGTCCTTCATTTGGCTACGAAACCGTTTATAAAAGCACTGGGAACATGCTCAGGTGGTCACATCTGCAGTTTGACCTCAGTACGGAGCCTTACGGCTGATGCTGGCTGGTCACCATTCTTCAGAAAAGACATTAGGAAGAGGACAGGTGACACTGCCTGGGAGGTTTACAATGATAAAATAAGTCCGTTATGAGGCGGTGTTGGAGACGTTCGGGTAGTTCCACGTCGATCATAGAAAATTGGAAGATGTCCCAACTCTGATATTCCAGCTGATACGGGATTTCGACAGAGTAAACAGTCAAAATATTCCCTCTCCGCGCAGGTCAATAACTGAAGTTGTCAGGTGCAAATTTGTTGAGAAAACATCTGGAGAAGACAGGCGGACCGGCATCAACATCATGCAGATTGGTGGGATATGTAACCATTCCACATGGAAAAATGACGGAAGATGCCATCCTTTCCAAAGAGTCGCAGTGAAACGGAAATGAGAAATGCGTAGTCAGCAGGATTCGAACCTGCGCGGGGAAACCCCAATGGATTTCTAGTCCATCGCCTTAACCACTCGGCCATGACTACACGGTCCAACGCGCCAGAAATCATACTGATACCCACTCAATAATTCTTATAGCCGGCCTCCTTGAAGTGATGCTGACCTCTTGTGATGGATACAAATGCGATTAATTTCGCTGCTGATGTCATGCGTCTGTCTTCTTTCCCCATGTCGGCTCAATTTCATCTGTCGTCTAACGTCCTTTTCATTCGGATACAGCACATGGGTGGATTGAAACAAACAATTGCAAGCATTCTATATCTGTCCACACACTCAGAACTGGATGGAACATAAACTTTACATCCCAAAATAGCTCCCTTCAAGGCGCCTTAGGAAAACGAGCTCTTGAATGCGCAAAACTAATGCAGATATATTAGAGAATGTGCGGATTCGGAATCCAATCCGGCTCTCCCACATGGTGGTGACATTTGCCGTTTCTGAATCACCAGTGGACAAATTTGAATTGAGCCCATCGAGAATATCTTTCTGTTCACTGAAGATGCAACTCCCGCAATCATTGATCCAAAATTTAAGATGAGCTGGGGCCGGTTAGTTTATACGGTTGGAGCATGTTGCTAATAACGCTGCGACTGAGGGTTCAATCCTCGTACTGTCCAAATGCGGTTACCTCTGTCTGTGGAGCCCGGTTTACGTTATGCTCAGTGGCAATGGCTTTTTCGAACAGCCTGAGTCGCTTCGCGTACTTCTGTACACTCACGATGCCGTTGACAATTTTTCAACTGGGAAAAAGTCTGCCTCCCATCCTGACAAATTGTCCATCTTTTCACACTTCTGTGCCACAAATCGGTCGGTGACATTTGAGCAAACCTTGACCGCTCGACAGCGAAACACATACGGACGACCGGTCAGCTGGATGTCAACTATGATCATTCCTCTCATTCGCTTCAATGTTTTGTCAATATTCACGTCAGCCAACCTTGTTGCAAGAAATCATACCAGCTTACTTTGACGCACTGCATTCAACCGATCAACACATCGCTTCACACGAATTGATAATGCGCTTCAAACCTAATTTACGCAAATACTGAGTTTTTTCAGAAGAACAGCTATTCGGCTGGAAATCTCGAAACTGGCGGTTCGTTGGTCGTCACGCTCAACACATTAACCGCTCAACATTGTCTTTACGATTTGGCAGAAGGGTGTCTAATGTGTTGCTGATGACAGCGAAAAAGTCGGGATCGGAAGGAAATTCCTTCAGCAAGCATGGATGGAAACTTCATTGAGGAGCCGCCGTGAGGCAACGTAGAATATCCCTCGCAACGAGCACGATGCTTTCTCCACATTTTTATGTCATTCCAATTCCCACAGTGTGCCTCGTTATGAAGCGTCGCACGAGAGAGTAAGCAAAAGATGAAATCCCAATTCGCTCCCCCAGTGTGCAGCGGGACCTGTGACATGGGGCTGCTGTGTGACTGTTACTGATAGAAAGAGTTGGATCACAAGGGCAGTTGGGCTGTGTTTTGTTCAGCCTTTCAAATCTTGATGAATTACTCGAAACGTTAAATCGTGTTGAATGACAGCCTTTGGAAATATATTTCTGTTCACTGGAGGTGCAACTCACAGAATCATTGATGCAAAAATCAAATTGAACGGATTCCGGTTAATTCTGCGCTTGAACACACGCCCCCATTTTGCAGCCCTGGCTGCCAGACTTCCAGATGGAGCAAATATTCCACAAATGGCAAATGCATCCAGTCAGCAAAATGGCAACATGTTGACAATATTCCGACTGAATTTCGCAACATATTTTACTATTTTAGCCGAAAAAAATATTTCAAATAAAACAGGGGGGGGGGGGGGGTGAACATCAAATGCACGTTGTGATTGCCCCAGCCAAATCCCATGAAAGTCATTTAAAACGAAAATGCCATTCCATCAGGTTGAAGATGCGCGATCAGTCAGCAGTGAAAATTTTAAACTTCTGCACTGAATGATGCAACTCAATAGAAAAACGCAGGTGCTCATCGTGGGCTTCGTTTGCGACGTCGGCCGGTTAGCTCAGGTGGTTAGAGCGTGGTGCTAATAACGCCAAGGTCGCGGGTTCAATCCCCGTACTGGCCACATGCGATTACCGGTGCGGGCAGAACTATTCGTCGGCAGAGGCTGATCCGCTTCGCGTTCTTCCACATCGGCAAAGTCCAGCTTTTTTTTTTCTCCTTGCCAACTTTTAAAATGGGAAAATTTCTTCCAACCGTTCTGACAAATTGCCCATCTTTTCAAACTTCTGTGCCACAAACCGAAAGGGCGAATGTGGAAGGTTACGAGACGGGAAAGGTGTTTTCATTGCAAAGGGTGGACCGGCGGAGAAAGATTGAGTTCATCTAATTAAATTCACAACGAGTGCTGACATAAAGTCCTTCATTTGGCTCCGAAATCGTTTATAAAAGCACTGGGATCATGCTCAGGTGGTCACATCTGCAGTTTGACCTCAGTACGGAGCCTTACGGCTGATGCTGGCTGGTCACCACTCTTCAGAAAAGACATTAGGAAGAGGACAGGTGACACTGCCTGGGAGGTTTACAATGATAAAATAAGTCCGTTATGAGGCGGTGTTGGAGACGTTCGGGTGGTTCCACGTCGAACATAGAAAATTGGAAGATGTCCCAACTCTGATATTCCAGCTGATACGGGATTTCGACAGAGTAAACAGTCAAAATACTCCCTCTCCGCGCAGGTCAATAACTGAAGTTGTCAGGTGCAAATTTGTTGAGAAAACATCTGGAGTGGACAGGCGGACCGGCATCAACTTCACGCAAATTGGTGGGACATGGAACCATTCCACATGGAAAAATGACGGAAGATGCCATCCTTTCCAGCGAGTCGGAGTGAAACGGAAATGAGAAATGCGTAGTCAGCAGGATTCGAACCTGCGCGGGGAAACCCCAATGGATTTCTAGTCCATCGCCTTAACCACTCGGCCATGACTACACGGTCCAATGCGCCAGAAATCATACTGATACCCACTCAATAATTCTTAGAGCCGGCCTCCTTCAAGTGATGCTGACCTCTTGTGATGGATACAAATGCGATTAATTTCGCTGCTGATGTCATGCGTCTGTCTTCTTTCCCCATGTCGGCTCAATTTCATCTGTCGTCTAACGTCCTTTTCATTCGGATACAGCACATGGGTGGATTGAAACAAACAATTGCAAGCATTCTATATCTGTCCACACACTCAGAACTGGATGGAACATAAACTTTACATCCCAAAATAGCTCCCTTCAAGGCGCCTTAGGAAAACGAGCTCTTGAATGCGCAAAACTAATGCAGATATATTAGAGTATGTGCGGATTCGGAATCCAATCCGGCTCTCCCACATGGTGGTGACATTTGCCGTTTCTGAATCACCAGTGGACAAATTTGAATTGAGCCCATCGAGAATATCTTTCTGTTCACTGAAGATGCAACTCCCGCAATCATTGATCCAAAATTTAAGATGAGCTGGGGCCGGTTAGTTTATACGGTTGGAGCATGTTGCTAATAACGCTGCGACTGAGGGTTCAATCCTCGTACTGTCCAAATGCGGTTACCTCTGTCTGTGGAGCCCGGTTTACGTTATGCTCAGTGGCAATGGCTTTTTCGAACAGCCTGAGTCGCTTCGCGTACTTCTGTACACTCACGATGCCGTTGACAATTTTTCAACTGGGAAAAAGTCTGCCTCCCATCCTGACAAATTGTCCATCTTTTCACACTTCTGTGCCACAAATCGGTCGGTGACATTTGAGCAAACCTTGACCGCTCGACAGCGAAACACATACGGACGACCGGTCAGCTGGATGTCAACTGTGATCATTCCTCTCATTCGCTTCAATGTTTTGTCAATATTCACGTCAGCCAACCTTGTTGCAAGAAATCATACCAGCTTACTTTGACGCACTGCATTCAACCGATCAACACATCGCTTCACACGAATTGATAATGCGCTTCAAACCTAATTTACGCAAATACTGAGTTTTTTCAGAAGAACAGCTATTCGGCTGGAAATCTCGAAACTGGCGGTTCGTTGGTCGTCACGCTCAACACATTAACCGCTCAACATTGTCTTTACGATTTGGCAGAAGGGTGTCTAATGTGTTGCTGATGACAGCGAAAAAGTCGGGATCGGAAGGAAATTCCTTCAGCAAGCATGGATGGAAACTTCATTGAGGAGCCGCCGTGAGGCAACGTATAATATCCCTCGCAACGAGCACGATGCTTTCTCCACATTTTTATGTCATTCCAATTCCCACAGTGTGCCTCGTTATGAAGCGTCGCACGAGAGAGTAAGCAAAAGATAAAATACCAATTCGCTCTCCCCAGTGTGCAGTGGGACCTGTGACATGGGGCTGCTGTGTGACTGTTACTGATAGAAAGAGTTGGATCACAAGGGCAGTTGGGCTGTGTTTTGTTCAGCCTTTCAAATCTTGATGAATTACTCGAAACGTTAAATCGTGTTGAATGACAGCCTTTGGAAATATATTTCTGTTCACTGAAGGTGCAACTCACAGAATCATTGATGCAAAAATCAAATTGAACGGATTCCGGTTAATTCTGCGCTTGAACACACGCCCCCATTTTGCAGCCCTGGCTGCCAGACTTCCAGATGGAGCAAATATTCCACAAATGGCAAATGCATCCAGTCAGCAAAATGGCAACATGTTGACAATATTCCGACTGAATTTCGCAACATATTTTACTATTTTAGCCGAAAAAAATATTTCAAATAAAACAGGGGGGGGTGAACATCAAATGCACGTTGTGATTGCCCCAGCCAAATCCCATGAAAGTCATTTAAAACGAAAATGCCATTCCATCAGGTTGAAGATGCGCGATCAGTCAGCAGTGAAAATTTTAAACTTCTGCACTGAATGATGCAACTCAATAGAAAAACGCAGTTGCTCATCGTGGGCTTCGTTTGCGACGTCGGCCGGTTAGCTCAGGTGGTTAGAGCGTGGTGCTAATAACGCCAAGGTCGCGGGTTCAATCCCCGTACTGGCCACATGCGATTACCCGTGTGGGCAGCACCTGTCGCCTTTTCGTCGGCCGAGGCTGATCCGCTTCGCGTTCTTCCACACCGGCAAAGTGCAGCTTTTTTTTCTCCTTGACAACTTTTAAACTGGTAAAATTTCTTCCAACCGTTCTGACAAATTGCCCATCTTTTCAAACTTCTGTGCCACAAATCGAAAGGGCGAATGTGGAAGGTTACGAGACGGGAAAGGAGTTTTCATTGCAAACAGTAGACCGTCCGGAGAAAGATTGAGCGTCATCGAATTAAATTCACAACGGAGTGCTGACATAATGTCCTTCATTTGGCTACGAAATCGTTTATAAAAGCACTGGGATCATGCTCAGGTGGTCACATCTGCAGTTTGACCTCAGTACGGAGCCTGACGGCTGATGCTGCCTGGTCACCACTCTTCAGAAAAGCCATTAGGAAGAGGACAGGTGACACTGCCTGGGAGGTTTAAAATGATAAAATAAGTCCGTTATGAGGCGGTGTTGGAGACGTTCGGGTGGTTCCACGTCGAACATAGAAAATTGGAAGATGTCCCAACTCTGATATTCCAGCTGATACGGGATTTCGACAGAGTAAACAGTCAAAATACTCCCCCTCCGCGCAGGTCAATAACTGAAGTTGTCAGGTGCAAATTTGTTGAGAAAACATCTGGAGTGGACAGGCGGACCGGCATCAACTTCACGCAAATTGGTGGGATATGGAACCATTCCACATGGAAAAATGACGGAAGATGCCATCCTTTCCAACGAGTCGTAGTGAAACGGAAATGAGAAATGCGTCGTCAGCAGGATTCGAACCTGCGCGGGGAAACCCCAAGGGATTTCTAGTCCATCGCCTTAACCACTCGGCCACGACTACACGGTCCAACGCGCCAGAAATCATACTGATACCCACTCAATAATTCTTAGAGCCGGCCTCCTTGAAGTGATGCTGACCTCTTGTGATGGATACAAATGCGATTAATTTCGCTGCTGATGTCATGCGTCTGTCTTCTTTCCCCATGTCGGCTCAATTTCATCTGTCGTCTAACGTCCTTTTCATTCGGATACAGCACATGGGTGGATTGAAACAAACAATTGCAAGCATTCTATATCTGTCCACACACTCAGAACTGGATGGAACATAAACTTTACATCCCAAAATAGCTCCCTTCAAGGCGCCTTAGGAAAACGAGCTCTTGAATGCGCAAAACTAATGCAGATATATTAGAGTATGTGCGGATTCGGAATCCAATCCGGCTCTCCCACATGGTGGTGACATTTGCCGTTTCTGAATCACCAGTGGACAAATTTGAATTGAGCCCATCGAGAATATCTTTCTGTTCACTGAAGATGCAACTCCCGCAATCATTGATCCAAAATTTAAGATGAGCTGGGGCCGGTTAGTTTATACGGTTGGAGCATGTTGCTAATAACGCTGCGACTGAGGGTTCAATCCTCGTACTGTCCAAATGCGGTTACCTCTGTCTGTGGAGCCCGGTTTACGTTATGCTCAGTGGCAATGGCTTTTTCGAACAGCCTGAGTCGCTTCGCGTACTTCTGTACACTCACGATGCCGTTGACAATTTTTCAACTGGGAAAAAGTCTGCCTCCCATCCTGACAAATTGTCCATCTTTTCACACTTCTGTGCCACAAATCGGTCGGTGACATTTGAGCAAACCTTGACCGCTCGACAGCGAAACACATACGGACGACCGGTCAGCTGGATGTCAACTGTGATCATTCCTCTCATTCGCTTCAATGTTTTGTCAATATTCACGTCAGCCAAGCTTGTTGCAAGAAATCATACCAGCTTACTTTGACGCACTGCATTCAACCGATCAACACATCGCTTCACACGAATTGATAATGCGCTTCAAACCTAATTTACGCAAATACTGAGTTTTTTCAGAAGAACAGCTATTCGGCTGGAAATCTCGAAACTGGCGGTTCGTTGGTCGTCACGCTCAACACATTAACCGCTCAACATTGTCTTTACGATTTGGCAGAAGGGTGTCTAATGTGTTGCTGATGACAGCGAAAAAGTCGGGATCGGAAGGAAATTCCTTCAGCAAGCATGGATGGAAACTTCATTGAGGAGCCGCCGTGAGGCAACGTATAATATCCCTCGCAACGAGCACGATGCTTTCTCCACATTTTTATGTCATTCCAATTCCCACAGTGTGCCTCGTTATGAAGCGTCGCACGAGAGAGTAAGCAAAAGATAAAATACCAATTCGCTCTCCCCAGTGTGCAGTGGGACCTGTGACATGGGGCTGCTGTGTGACTGTTACTGATAGAAAGAGTTGGATCACAAGGGCAGTTGGGCTGTGTTTTGTTCAGCCTTTCAAATCTTGATGAATTACTCGAAACGTTAAATCGTGTTGAATGACAGCCTTTGGAAATATATTTCTGTTCACTGAAGGTGCAACTCACAGAATCATTGATGCAAAAATCAAATTGAACGGATTCCGGTTAATTCTGCGCTTGAACACACGCCCCCATTTTGCAGCCCTGGCTGCCAGACTTCCAGATGGAGCAAATATTCCACAAATGGCAAATGCATCCAGTCAGCAAAATGGCAACATGTTGACAATATTCCGACTGAATTTCGCAACATATTTTACTATTTTAGCCGAAAAAAATATTTCAAATAAAACAGGGGGGGGTGAACATCAAATGCACGTTGTGATTGCCCCAGCCAAATCCCATGAAAGTCATTTAAAACGAAAATGCCATTCCATCAGGTTGAAGATGCGCGATCAGTCAGCAGTGAAAATTTTAAACTTCTGCACTGAATGATGCAACTCAATAGAAAAACGCAGTTGCTCATCGTGGGCTTCGTTTGCGACGTCGGCCGGTTAGCTCAGGTGGTTAGAGCGTGGTGCTAATAACGCCAAGGTCGCGGGTTCAATCCCCGTACTGGCCACATGCGATTACCCGTGTGGGCAGCACCTGTCGCCTTTTCGTCGGCCGAGGCTGATCCGCTTCGCGTTCTTCCACACCGGCAAAGTGCAGCTTTTTTTTCTCCTTGACAACTTTTAAACTGGTAAAATTTCTTCCAACCGTTCTGACAAATTGCCCATCTTTTCAAACTTCTGTGCCACAAATCGAAAGGGCGAATGTGGAAGGTTACGAGACGGGAAAGGAGTTTTCATTGCAAACAGTAGACCGTCCGGAGAAAGATTGAGCGTCATCGAATTAAATTCACAACGGAGTGCTGACATAATGTCCTTCATTTGGCTACGAAATCGTTTATAAAAGCACTGGGATCATGCTCAGGTGGTCACATCTGCAGTTTGACCTCAGTACGGAGCCTGACGGCTGATGCTGCCTGGTCACCACTCTTCAGAAAAGACATTAGGAAGAGGACAGGTGACACTGCCTGGGAGGTTTAAAATGATAAAATAAGTCCGTTATGAGGCGGTGTTGGAGACGTTCGGGTGGTTCCACGTCGAACATAGAAAATTGGAAGATGTCCCAACTCTGATATTCCAGCTGATACGGGATTTCGACAGAGTAAACAGTCAAAATACTCCCCCTCCGCGCAGGTCAATAACTGAAGTTGTCAGGTGCAAATTTGTTGAGAAAACATCTGGAGTGGACAGGCGGACCGGCATCAACTTCAGGCAAATTGGTGGGATATGGAACCATTCCACATGGAAAAATGACGGAAGATGCCATCCTTTCCAACGAGTCGTAGTGAAACGGAAATGAGAAATGCGTCGTCAGCAGGATTCGAACCTGCGCGGGGAAACCCCAATGGATTTCTAGTCCATCGCCTTAACCACTCGGCCACGACTACACGGTCCAACGCGCCAGAAATCATACTGATACCCACTCAATAATTCTTAGAGCCGGCCTCCTTGAAGTGATGCTGACCTCTTGTGATGGATACAAATGCGATTAATTTCACTGCTGATGTCATGCGTCTGTCTTCTTTCCCCATGTCGGCTCAATTTCATCTGTCGTCTAACGTCCTTTTCATTCGGATACAGCACATGGGTGGATTGAAACAAACAATTGCAAGCATTCTATATCTGTCCACACACGCAGAACTGGATGGAACATAAACTTTACATCCCAAAATAGCTCCCTTCAAGGCGCCTTAGGAAAACGAGCTCTTGAATGCGCAAAACTAATGCAGATATATTAGAGTATGTGCGGATTCGGAATCCAATCCGGCTCTCCCACATGGTGGTGACATTTGCCGTTTCTGAATCACCAGTGGACAAATTTGAATTGAGCCCATCGAGAATATCTTTCTGTTCACTGAAGATGCAACTCCCGCAATCATTGATCCAAAATTTAAGATGAACTGGGGCCGGTTAGTTTATACGGTTGGAGCATGTTGCTAATAACGCTGCGACTGAGGGTTCAATCCTCGTACTGTCCAAATGCGGTTACCTCTGTCTGTGGAGCCCGGTTTACGTTATGCTCAGTGGCAATGGCTTTTTCGAACAGCCTGAGTCGCTTCGCGTACTTCTGTACACTCACGATGCCGTTGACAATTTTTCAACTGGGAAAAAGTCTGCCTCCCATCCTGACAAATTGTCCATCTTTTCACACTTCTGTGCCACAAATCGTTCGGTGACATTTGAGCAAACCTTGACCGCTCGACAGCGAAACACATACGGACGACCGGTCAGCTGGATGTCAACTGTGATCATTCCTCTCATTCGCTTCAATGTTTTGTCAATATTCACGTCAGCCAACCTTGTTGCAAGAAATCATACCAGCTTACTTTGACGCACTGCATTCAACCGATCAACACATCGCTTCACACGAATTGATAATGCGCTTCAAACCTAATTTACGCAAATACTGAGTTTTTTCAGAAGAACAGCTATTCGGCTGGAAACCTCGAAACTGGCGGTTCGTTGGTCGTCACGCTCAACACATTAACCGCTCAACATTGTCTTTACGATTTGGCAGAAGGGTGTCTAATGTGTTGCTGATGACAGCGAAAAAGTCGGGATCGGAAGGAAATTCCTTCAGCAAGCATGGATGGAAACTTCATTGAGGAGCCGCCGTGAGGCAACGTATAATATCCCTCGCAACGAGCACGATGCTTTCTCCACATTTTTATGTCATTCCAATTCCCACAGTGTGCCTCGTTATGAAGCGTCGCACGAGAGAGTAAGCAAAAGATGAAATCCCAATTCGCTCTCCCCAGTGTGCAGCGGGACCTGTGACATGGGGCTGCTGTGTGACTGTTACTGATAGAAAGAGTTGGATCACAAGGGCAGTTGGGCTGTGTTTTGTTCAGCCTTTCAAATCTTGATGAATTACTCGAAACGTTAAATCGTGTTGAATGACAGCCTTTGGAAATATATTTCTGTTCACTGGAGGTGCAACTCACAGAATCATTGATGCAAAAATCAAATTGAACGGATTCCGGTTAATTCTGCGCTTGAACACACGCCCCCATTTTGCAGCCCTGGCTGCCAGACTTCCAGATGGAGCAAATATTCCACAAATGGCAAATGAATCCAGTCAGCAAAATGGCAACATGTTGACAATATTCCGACTGAATTTCGCAACATATTTTACTATTTTAGCCGAAAAAAATATTTCAAATAAAATAGGGGGGGGGGGGGTGAACATCAAATGCACGTTGTGATTGCCCCAGCCAAATCCCATGAAAGTCATTTAAAACGAAAATGCCATTCCATCAGGTTGAAGATGCGCGATCAGTCAGCAGTGAAAATTTTAAACTTCTGCACTGAATGATGCAACTCAATAGAAAAACGCAGGTGCTCATCGTGGGCTTCGTTTGCGACGTCGGCCGGTTAGCTCAGGTGGTTAGAGCGTGGTGCTAATAACGCCAAAGTCGCGCGTTCAATCCCCGTACTGGCCACATGCGATTACCCGTGTGGGCAGGACCTGTCGTCTTTTCGTCGGCAGAGCCTGATCCGCTTTGTGTTCTTCCACACCGGCAAAGTGCAGCTTTTTTTTCACCTTGACAACTTTTAAACTGGAAAAATTACTTCCAACCGTTCTGACAAATTGCCCATCTTTTCAAACTTCTGTGCCACAAACCGAAAGGGCGAATGTGGAAGGTTACGAGACGGGAAAGGTGTTTTCATTGCAAAGGGTGGACCGGCCGAGAAAGATTGAGTTCATCTAATTAAATTCACAACGAGTGCTGACATAAAGTCCTTCATTTGGCTCCGAAATCGTTTATAAAAGCACTGGGATCATGCTCAGGTGGTCACATCTGCAGTTTGACCTCAGTACGGAGCCTTACGGCTGATGCTGGCTGGTCACCACTCTTCAGAAAAGACATTAGGAAGAGGACAGGTGACACTGCCTGGGAGGTTTACAATGATAAAATAAGTCCGTTATGAGGCGGTGTTGGAGACGTTCGGGTGGTTCCACGTCGAACATAGAAAATTGGAAGATGTCCCAACTCTGATATTCCAGCTGATACGGGATTTCGACAGAGTAAACAGTCAAAATACTCCCTCTCCGCGCAGGTCAATAACTGAAGTTGTCAGGTGCAAATTTGTTGAGAAAACATCTGGAGTGGACAGGCGGACCGGCATCAACTTCACGCAAATTGGTGGGATATGGAACCATTCCACATGGAAAAATGACGGAAGATGCCATCCTTTCCAGCGAGTCGTAGTGAAACGGAAATGAGAAATGCGTAGTCAGCAGGATTCGAGCCTGCGCGGGGAAACCCCAATGGATTTCTAGTCCATCGCCTTAACCACTCGGCCATGACTACACGGTCCAATGCGCCAGAAATCATACTGATACCCACTCAATAATTCTTATAGCCGGCCTCCTTGAAGTGATGCTGACCTCTTGTGATGGATACAAATGCGATTAATTTCGCTGCTGATGTCATGCGTCTGTCTTCTTTCCCCATGTCGGCTCAATTTCATCTGTCGTCTAACGTCCTTTTCATTCGGATACAGCACATGGGTGGATTGAAACAAACAATTGCAAGCATTCTATATCTGTCCACACACTCAGAACTGGATGGAACATAAACTTTACATCCCAAAATAGCTCCCTTCAAGGCGCCTTAGGAAAACGAGCTCTTGAATGCGCAAAACTAATGCAGATATATTAGAGTATGTGCGGATTCGGAATCCAATCCGGCTCTCCCACATGGTGGTGACATTTGCCGTTTCTGAATCACCAGTGGACAAATTTGAATTGAGCCCATCGAGAATATCTTTCTGTTCACTGAAGATGCAACTCCCGCAATCATTGATCCAAAATTTAAGATGAGCTGGGGCCGGTTAGTTTATACGGTTGGAGCATGTTGCTAATAACGCTGCGACTGAGGGTTCAATCCTCGTACTGTCCAAATGCGGTTACCTCTGTCTGTGGAGCCCGGTTTACGTTATGCTCAGTGGCAATGGCTTTTTCGAACAGCCTGAGTCGCTTCGCGTACTTCTGTACACTCACGATGCCGTTGACAATTTTTCAACTGGGAAAAAGTCTGCCTCCCATCCTGACAAATTGTCCATCTTTTCACACTTCTGTGCCACAAATCGGTCGGTGACATTTGAGCAAACCTTGACCGCTCGACAGCGAAACACATACGGACGACCGGTCAGCTGGATGTCAACTGTGATCATTCCTCTCATTCGCTTCAATGTTTTGTCAATATTCACGTCAGCCAACCTTGTTGCAAGAAATCATACCAGCTTACTTTGACGCACTGCATTCAACCGATCAACACATCGCTTCACACGAATTGATAATGCGCTTCAAACCTAATTTACGCAAATACTGAGTTTTTTCAGAAGAACAGCTATTCGGCTGGAAATCTCGAAACTGGCGGTTAGTTGGTCGTCACGCTCAACACATTAACCGCTCAACATTGTCTTTACGATTTGGCAGAAGGGTGTCTAATGTGTTGCTGATGACAGCGAAAAAGTCGGGATCGGAAGGAAATTCCTTCAGCAAGCATGGATGGAAACTTCATTGAGGAGCCGCCGTGAGGCAACGTAGAATATCCCTCGCAACGAGCACGATGCTTTCTCCACATTTTTATGTCATTCCAATTCCCACAGTGTGCCTCGTTATGAAGCGTCGCACGAGAGAGTAGGCAAAAGATGAAATCCCAATTCGCTCTCCCCAGTGTGCAGCGGGACCTGTGACATGGGGCTGCTGTGTGACTGTTACTGATAGAAAGAGTTGGATCACAAGGGCAGTTGGGCTGTGTTTTGTTCAGCCTTTCAAATCTTGATGAATTACTCGAAACGTTAAATCGTGTTGAATGATAGCCTTTGGAAATATATTTCTGTTCACTGAAGGTGCAACTCACAGAATCATTGACGCAAAAATCAAATTGAACGGATTCCGGTTAATTCTGCGCTTGAACACACGCCCCCATTTTGCAGCCCTGGCTGCCAGACTTCCAGATGGAGCAAATATTCCACAAATGGCAAATGCATCCAATCAGCAAAATGGCAACATTTTGACAATATTCCGACTGAATTTCGCAACATATTTTACTATTTTAGCCGAAAAAAATATTTCAAATAAAACCGGCGGGGGGGGGGCGGGGGTGAACATCAAATGCACGTTGTGATTGCCCCAGCCAAATCCCATGAAAGTCATTTAAAACGAAAATGCCATTCCATCAGGTTGAAGATGCGCGATCAGTCAGCAGTGAAAATTTTAAACTTCTGCACTGAATGATGCAACTCAATAGAAAAACGCAGGTGCTCATCGTGGGCTTCGTTTGCGACGTCGGCCGGTTAGCTCAGGTGGTTAGAGCGTGGTGCTAATAACGCCAAGGTTGCGGGTTCAATCCCCGTACTGGCCACATGCGATTACCGGTGTGGGCAGAACTTTTCGTCGGCAGAGGCTGATCCGCTTCGCGTTTTTCCACATCGGCAAAGTCCAGCTTTTTTTTTTTCTCCTTGCCAACTTTTAAAATGGGAAAATTTCTTCCAACCGTTCTGACAAATTGCCCATCTTTTCAAACTTCTGTGCCACAAACCGAAAGGGCGAATGTGGAAGGTTACGAGACGGGAAAGGTGTTTTCATTGCAAAGGGTGGACCGGCGGAGAAAGATTGAGTTCATCTAATTAAATTCACAACGAGTGCTGACATGAAGTCCTTCATTTGGCTCCGAAATCGTTTATAAAAGCACTGGGATCATGCTCAGGTGGTCACATCTGCAGTTTGACCTCAGTACGGAGCCTTACGGCTGATGCTGGCTGGTCACCACTCTTCAGAAAAGACATTAGGAAGAGGACAGGTGACACTGCCTGGGAGGTTTACAATGATAAAATAAGTCCGTTATGAGGCGGTGTTGGAGACGTTCGGGTGGTTCCACGTCGAACATAGAAAATTGGAAGATGTCCCAACTCTGATATTCCAGCTGATACGGGATTTCGACAGAGTAAACAGTCAAAATACTCCCTCTCCGCGCAGGTCAATAACTGAAGTTGTCAGGTGCAAATTTGTTGAGAAAACATCTGGAGTGGACAGGCGGACCGGCATCAACTTCACGCAAATTGGTGGGACATGGAACCATTCCACATGGAAAAATGACGGAAGATGCCATCCTTTCCAGCGAGTCGTCGTGAAACGGAAATGAGTAGTCAGCAGGATTCGAACCTGCGCGGGGAAACCCCAATGGATTTCTAGTCCATCGCCTTAACCACTCGGCCATGACTACACGGTCCAATGCGCCAGAAATCATACTGATACCCACTCAATAATTCTTATAGCCGGCCTCCTTGAAGTGATGCTGACCTCTTGTGATGGATACAAATGCGATTAATTTCGCTGCTGATGTCATGCGTCTGTCTTCTTTCCCCATGTCGGCTCAATTTCATCTGTCGTCTAACGTCCTTTTCATTCGGATACAGCACATGGGTGGATTGAAACAAACAATTGCAAGCATTCTATATCTGTCCACACACTCAGAACTGGATGGAACATAAACTTTACATCCCAAAATAGCTCCCTTCAAGGCGCCTTAGGAAAACGAGCTCTTGAATGCGCAAAACTAATGCAGATATATTAGAGTATGTGCGGATTCGGAATCCAATCCGGCTCTCCCACATGGTGGTGACATTTGCCGTTTCTGAATCACCAGTGGACAAATTTGAATTGAGCCCATCGAGAATATCTTTCTGTTCACTGAAGATGCAACTCCCGCAATCATTGATCCAAAATTTAAGATGAGCTGGGGCCGGTTAGTTTATACGGTTGGAGCATGTTGCTAATAACGCTGCGACTGAGGGTTCAATCCTCGTACTGTCCAAATGCGGTTACCTCTGTCTGTGGAGCCCGGTTTACGTTATGCTCAGTGGCAATGGCTTTTTCGAACAGCCTGAGTCGCTTCGCGTACTTCTGTACACTCACGATGCCGTTGACAATTTTTCAACTGGGAAAAAGTCTGCCTCCCATCCTGACAAATTGTCCATCTTTTCACACTTCTGTGCCACAAATCGGTCGGTGACATTTGAGCAAACCTTGACCGCTCGACAGCGAAACACATACGGACGACCGGTCAGCTGGATGTCAACTGTGATCATTCCTCTCATTCGCTTCAATGTTTTGTCAATATTCACGTCAGCCAACCTTGTTGCAAGAAATCATACCAGCTTACTTTGACGCACTGCATTCAACCGATCAACACATCGCTTCACACGAATTGATAATGCGCTTCAAACCTAATTTACGCAAATACTGAGTTTTTTCAGAAGAACAGCTATTCGGCTGGAAATCTCGAAACTGGCGGTTAGTTGGTCGTCACGCTCAACACATTAACCGCTCAACATTGTCTTTACGATTTGGCAGAAGGGTGTCTAATGTGTTGCTGATGACAGCGAAAAAGTCGGGATCGGAAGGAAATTCCTTCAGCAAGCATGGATGGAAACTTCATTGAGGAGCCGCCGTGAGGCAACGTATAATATCCCTCGCAACGAGCACGATGCTTTCTCCACATTTTTATGTCATTCCAATTCCCACAGTGTGCCTCGTTATGAAGCGTCGCACGAGAGAGTAGGCAAAAGATGAAATCCCAATTCGCTCTCCCCAGTGTGCAGCGGGACCTGTGACATGGGGCTGCTGTGTGACTGTTACTGATAGAAAGAGTTGGATCACAAGGGCAGTTGGGCTGTGTTTTGTTCAGCCTTTCAAATCTTGATGAATTACTCGAAACGTTAAATCGTGTTGAATGATAGCCTTTGGAAATATATTTCTGTTCACTGAAGGTGCAACTCACAGAATCATTGACGCAAAAATCAAATTGAACGGATTCCGGTTAATTCTGCGCTTGAACACACGCCCCCATTTTGCAGCCCTGGCTGCCAGACTTCCAGATGGAGCAAATATTCCACAAATGGCAAATGCATCCAGTCAGCAAAATGGCAACATTTTGACAATATTCCGACTGAATTTCGCAACATATTTTACTATTTTAGCCGAAAAAAATATTTCAAATAAAACCGGGGGGGGGGGGGGGGTGAACATCAAATGCACGTTGTGATTGCCCCAGCCAAATCCCATGAAAGTCATTTAAAACGAAAATGCTATTCCATCAGGTTGAAGATGCGCGATCAGTCAGCAGTGAAAATTTTAAACTTCTGCACTGAATGATGCAACTCAATAGAAAAACGCAGTTGCTCATCGTGGGCTTCGTTTGCGACGTCGGCCGGTTAGCTCAGGTGGTTAGAGCGTGGTGCTAATAACGCCAAGGTCGCGGGTTCAATCCCCGTACTGGCCACATGCGATTACCGGTGTGGGCAGAACTTTTCGTCGGCAGAGGCTGATCCGCTTCGCGTTTTTCCACATCGGCAAAGTCCAGCTTTTTTTTTTTCTCCTTGCCAACTTTTAAAATGGGAAAATTTCTTCCAACCGTTCTGACAAATTGCCCATCTTTTCAAACTTCTGTGCCACAAACCGAAAGGGCGAATGTGGAAGGTTACGAGACGGGAAAGGTGTTTTCATTGCAAAGGGTGGACCGGCGGAGAAAGATTGAGTTCATCTAATTAAATTCACAACGAGTGCTGACATGAAGTCCTTCATTTGGCTCCGAAATCGTTTATAAAAGCACTGGGATCATGCTCAGGTGGTCACATCTGCAGTTTGACCTCAGTACGGAGCCTTACGGCTGATGCTGGCTGGTCACCACTCTTCAGAAAAGACATTAGGAAGAGGACAGGTGACACTGCCTGGGAGGTTTACAATGATAAAATAAGTCCGTTATGAGGCGGTGTTGGAGACGTTCGGGTGGTTCCACGTCGAACATAGAAAATTGGAAGATGTCCCAACTCTGATATTCCAGCTGATACGGGATTTCGACAGAGTAAACAGTCAAAATACTCCCTCTCCGCGCAGGTCAATAACTGAAGTTGTCAGGTGCAAATTTGTTGAGAAAACATCTGGAGTGGACAGGCGGACCGGCATCAACTTCACGCAAATTGGTGGGACATGGAACCATTCCACATGGAAAAATGACGGAAGATGCCATCCTTTCCAGCGAGTCGTCGTGAAACGGAAATGAGAAATGCGTAGTCAGCAGGATTCGAACCTGCGCGGGGAAACCCCAATGGATTTCTAGTCCATCGCCTTAACCACTCGGCCATGACTACACGGTCCAATGCGCCAGAAATCATACTGATACCCACTCAATAATTCTTAGAGCCGGCCTCCTTGAAGTGATGCTGACCTCTTGTGATGGATACAAATGCGATTAATTTCGCTGCTGATGTCATGCGTCTGTCTTCTTTCCCCATGTCGGCTCAATTTCATCTGTCGTCTAACGTCCTTTTCATTCGGATACAGCACATGGGTGGATTGAAACAAACAATTGCAAGCATTCTATATCTGTCCACACACTCAGAACTGGATGGAACATAAACTTTACATCCCAAAATAGCTCCCTTCAAGGCGCCTTAGGAAAACGAGCTCTTGAATGCGCAAAACTAATGCAGATATATTAGAGTATGTGCGGATTCGGAATCCAATCCGGCTCTCCCACATGGTGGTGACATTTGCCGTTTCTGAATCACCAGTGGACAAATTTGAATTGAGCCCATCGAGAATATCTTTCTGTTCACTGAAGATGCAACTCCCGCAATCATTGATCCAAAATTTAAGATGAGCTGGGGCCGGTTAGTTTATACGGTTGGAGCATGTTGCTAATAACGCTGCGACTGAGGGTTCAATCCTCGTACTGTCCAAATGCGGTTACCTCTGTCTGTGGAGCCCGGTTTACGTTATGCTCAGTGGCAATGGCTTTTTCGAACAGCCTGAGTCGCTTCGCGTACTTCTGTACACTCACGATGCCGTTGACAATTTTTCAACTGGGAAAAAGTCTGCCTCCCATCCTGACAAATTGTCCATCTTTTCACACTTCTGTGCCACAAATCGGTCGGTGACATTTGAGCAAACCTTGACCGCTCGACAGCGAAACACATACGGACGACCGGTCAGCTGGATGTCAACTGTGATCATTCCTCTCATTCGCTTCAATGTTTTGTCAATATTCACGTCAGCCAACCTTGTTGCAAGAAATCATACCAGCTTACTTTGACGCACTGCATTCAACCGATCAACACATCGCTTCACACGAATTGATAATGCGCTTCAAACCTAATTTACGCAAATACTGAGTTTTTTCAGAAGAACAGCTATTCGGCTGGAAATCTCGAAACTGGCGGTTCGTTGGTCGTCACGCTCAACACATTAACCGCTCAACATTGTCTTTACGATTTGGCAGAAGGGTGTCTAATGTGTTGCTGATGACAGCGAAAAAGTCGGGATCGGAAGGAAATTCCTTCAGCAAGCATGGATGGAAACTTCATTGAGGAGCCGCCGTGAGGCAACGTATAATATCCCTCGCAACGAGCACGATGCTTTCTCCACATTTTTATGTCATTCCAATTCCCACAGTGTGCCTCGTTATGAAGCGTCGCACGAGAGAGTAAGCAAAAGATAAAATACCAATTCGCTCTCCCCAGTGTGCAGTGGGACCTGTGACATGGGGCTGCTGTGTGACTGTTACTGATAGAAAGAGTTGGATCACAAGGGCAGTTGGGCTGTGTTTTGTTCAGCCTTTCAAATCTTGATGAATTACTCGAAACGTTAAATCGTGTTGAATGACAGCCTTTGGAAATATATTTCTGTTCACTGAAGGTGCAACTCACAGAATCATTGATGCAAAAATCAAATTGAACGGATTCCGGTTAATTCTGCGCTTGAACACACGCCCCCATTTTGCAGCCCTGGCTGCCAGACTTCCAGATGGAGCAAATATTCCACAAATGGCAAATGCATCCAGTCAGCAAAATGGCAACATGTTGACAATATTCCGACTGAATTTCGCAACATATTTTACTATTTTAGCCGAAAAAAATATTTCAAATAAAACAGGGGGGGGTGAACATCAAATGCACGTTGTGATTGCCCCAGCCAAATCCCATGAAAGTCATTTAAAACGAAAATGCCATTCCATCAGGTTGAAGATGCGCGATCAGTCAGCAGTGAAAATTTTAAACTTCTGCACTGAATGATGCAACTCAATAGAAAAACGCAGTTGCTCATCGTGGGCTTCGTTTGCGACGTCGGCCGGTTAGCTCAGGTGGTTAGAGCGTGGTGCTAATAACGCCAAGGTCGCGGGTTCAATCCCCGTACTGGCCACATGCGATTACCCGTGTGGGCAGCACCTGTCGCCTTTTCGTCGGCCGAGGCTGATCCGCTTCGCGTTCTTCCACACCGGCAAAGTGCAGCTTTTTTTTCTCCTTGACAACTTTTAAACTGGTAAAATTTCTTCCAACCGTTCTGACAAATTGCCCATCTTTTCAAACTTCTGTGCCACAAATCGAAAGGGCGAATGTGGAAGGTTACGAGACGGGAAAGGAGTTTTCATTGCAAACAGTAGACCGTCCGGAGAAAGATTGAGCGTCATCGAATTAAATTCACAACGGAGTGCTGACATAATGTCCTTCATTTGGCTACGAAATCGTTTATAAAAGCACTGGGATCATGCTCAGGTGGTCACATCTGCAGTTTGACCTCAGTACGGAGCCTGACGGCTGATGCTGCCTGGTCACCACTCTTCAGAAAAGCCATTAGGAAGAGGACAGGTGACACTGCCTGGGAGGTTTAAAATGATAAAATAAGTCCGTTATGAGGCGGTGTTGGAGACGTTCGGGTGGTTCCACGTCGAACATAGAAAATTGGAAGATGTCCCAACTCTGATATTCCAGCTGATACGGGATTTCGACAGAGTAAACAGTCAAAATACTCCCCCTCCGCGCAGGTCAATAACTGAAGTTGTCAGGTGCAAATTTGTTGAGAAAACATCTGGAGTGGACAGGCGGACCGGCATCAACTTCACGCAAATTGGTGGGATATGGAACCATTCCACATGGAAAAATGACGGAAGATGCCATCCTTTCCAACGAGTCGTAGTGAAACGGAAATGAGAAATGCGTCGTCAGCAGGATTCGAACCTGCGCGGGGAAACCCCAAGGGATTTCTAGTCCATCGCCTTAACCACTCGGCCACGACTACACGGTCCAACGCGCCAGAAATCATACTGATACCCACTCAATAATTCTTAGAGCCGGCCTCCTTGAAGTGATGCTGACCTCTTGTGATGGATACAAATGCGATTAATTTCGCTGCTGATGTCATGCGTCTGTCTTCTTTCCCCATGTCGGCTCAATTTCATCTGTCGTCTAACGTCCTTTTCATTCGGATACAGCACATGGGTGGATTGAAACAAACAATTGCAAGCATTCTATATCTGTCCACACACTCAGAACTGGATGGAACATAAACTTTACATCCCAAAATAGCTCCCTTCAAGGCGCCTTAGGAAAACGAGCTCTTGAATGCGCAAAACTAATGCAGATATATTAGAGTATGTGCGGATTCGGAATCCAATCCGGCTCTCCCACATGGTGGTGACATTTGCCGTTTCTGAATCACCAGTGGACAAATTTGAATTGAGCCCATCGAGAATATCTTTCTGTTCACTGAAGATGCAACTCCCGCAATCATTGATCCAAAATTTAAGATGAGCTGGGGCCGGTTAGTTTATACGGTTGGAGCATGTTGCTAATAACGCTGCGACTGAGGGTTCAATCCTCGTACTGTCCAAATGCGGTTACCTCTGTCTGTGGAGCCCGGTTTACGTTATGCTCAGTGGCAATGGCTTTTTCGAACAGCCTGAGTCGCTTCGCGTACTTCTGTACACTCACGATGCCGTTGACAATTTTTCAACTGGGAAAAAGTCTGCCTCCCATCCTGACAAATTGTCCATCTTTTCACACTTCTGTGCCACAAATCGGTCGGTGACATTTGAGCAAACCTTGACCGCTCGACAGCGAAACACATACGGACGACCGGTCAGCTGGATGTCAACTGTGATCATTCCTCTCATTCGCTTCAATGTTTTGTCAATATTCACGTCAGCCAAGCTTGTTGCAAGAAATCATACCAGCTTACTTTGACGCACTGCATTCAACCGATCAACACATCGCTTCACACGAATTGATAATGCGCTTCAAACCTAATTTACGCAAATACTGAGTTTTTTCAGAAGAACAGCTATTCGGCTGGAAATCTCGAAACTGGCGGTTCGTTGGTCGTCACGCTCAACACATTAACCGCTCAACATTGTCTTTACGATTTGGCAGAAGGGTGTCTAATGTGTTGCTGATGACAGCGAAAAAGTCGGGATCGGAAGGAAATTCCTTCAGCAAGCATGGATGGAAACTTCATTGAGGAGCCGCCGTGAGGCAACGTATAATATCCCTCGCAACGAGCACGATGCTTTCTCCACATTTTTATGTCATTCCAATTCCCACAGTGTGCCTCGTTATGAAGCGTCGCACGAGAGAGTAAGCAAAAGATAAAATACCAATTCGCTCTCCCCAGTGTGCAGTGGGACCTGTGACATGGGGCTGCTGTGTGACTGTTACTGATAGAAAGAGTTGGATCACAAGGGCAGTTGGGCTGTGTTTTGTTCAGCCTTTCAAATCTTGATGAATTACTCGAACCGTTAAATCGTGTTGAATGACAGCCTTTGGAAATATATTTCTGTTCACTGAAGGTGCAACTCACAGAATCATTGATGCAAAAATCAAATTGAACGGATTCCGGTTAATTCTGCGCTTGAACACACGCCCCCATTTTGCAGCCCTGGCTGCCAGACTTCCAGATGGAGCAAATATTCCACAAATGGCAAATGCATCCAGTCAGCAAAATGGCAACATGTTGACAATATTCCGACTGAATTTCGCAACATATTTTACTATTTTAGCCGAAAAAAATATTTCAAATAAAACAGGGGGGGGTGAACATCAAATGCACGTTGTGATTGCCCCAGCCAAATCCCATGAAAGTCATTTAAAACGAAAATGCCATTCCATCAGGTTGAAGATGCGCGATCAGTCAGCAGTGAAAATTTTAAACTTCTGCACTGAATGATGCAACTCAATAGAAAAACGCAGTTGCTCATCGTGGGCTTCGTTTGCGACGTCGGCCGGTTAGCTCAGGTGGTTAGAGCGTGGTGCTAATAACGCCAAGGTCGCGGGTTCAATCCCCGTACTGGCCACATGCGATTACCCGTGTGGGCAGCACCTGTCGCCTTTTCGTCGGCCGAGGCTGATCCGCTTCGCGTTCTTCCACACCGGCAAAGTGCAGCTTTTTTTTCTCCTTGACAACTTTTAAACTGGTAAAATTTCTTCCAACCGTTCTGACAAATTGCCCATCTTTTCAAACTTCTGTGCCACAAATCGAAAGGGCGAATGTGGAAGGTTACGAGACGGGAAAGGAGTTTTCATTGCAAACAGTAGACCGTCCGGAGAAAGATTGAGCGTCATCGAATTAAATTCACAACGGAGTGCTGACATAATGTCCTTCATTTGGCTACGAAATCGTTTATAAAAGCACTGGGATCATGCTCAGGTGGTCACATCTGCAGTTTGACCTCAGTACGGAGCCTGACGGCTGATGCTGCCTGGTCACCACTCTTCAGAAAAGCCATTAGGAAGAGGACAGGTGACACTGCCTGGGAGGTTTAAAATGATAAAATAAGTCCGTTATGAGGCGGTGTTGGAGACGTTCGGGTGGTTCCACGTCGAACATAGAAAATTGGAAGATGTCCCAACTCTGATATTCCAGCTGATACGGGATTTCGACAGAGTAAACAGTCAAAATACTCCCCCTCCGCGCAGGTCAATAACTGAAGTTGTCAGGTGCAAATTTGTTGAGAAAACATCTGGAGTGGACAGGCGGACCGGCATCAACTTCACGCAAATTGGTGGGATATGGAACCATTCCACATGGAAAAATGACGGAAGATGCCATCCTTTCCAACGAGTCGTAGTGAAACGGAAATGAGAAATGCGTAGTCAGCAGGATTCGAACCTGCGCGGGGAAACCCCAATGGATTTCTAGTCCATCGCCTTAACCACTCGGCCACGACTACACGGTCCAACGCGCCAGAAATCATACTGATACCCACTCAATAATTCTTAGAGCCGGCCTCCTTGAAGTGATGCAGACCTCTTGTGATGGATACAAATGCGATTAATTTCACTGCTGATGTCATGCGTCTGTCTTCTTTCCCCATGTCGGCTCAATTTCATCTGTCGTCTAACGTCCTTTTCATTCGGATACAGCACATGGGTGGATTGAAACAAACAATTGCAAGCATTCTATATCTGTCCACACACGCAGAACTGGATGGAACATAAACTTTACATCCCAAAATAGCTCCCTTCAAGGCGCCTTAGGAAAACGAGCTCTTGAATGCGCAAAACTAATGCAGATATATTAGAGTATGTGCGGATTCGGAATCCAATCCGGCTCTCCCACATGGTGGTGACATTTGCCGTTTCTGAATCACCAGTGGACAAATTTGAATTGAGCCCATCGAGAATATCTTTCTGTTCACTGAAGATGCAACTCCCGCAATCATTGATCCAAAATTTAAGATGAACTGGGGCCGGTTAGTTTATACGGTTGGAGCATGTTGCTAATAACGCTGCGACTGAGGGTTCAATCCTCGTACTGTCCAAATGCGGTTACCTCTGTCTGTGGAGCCCGGTTTACGTTATGCTCAGTGGCAATGGCTTTTTCGAACAGCCTGAGTCGCTTCGCGTACTTCTGTACACTCACGATGCCGTTGACAATTTTTCAACTGGGAAAAAGTCTGCCTCCCATCCTGACAAATTGTCCATCTTTTCACACTTCTGTGCCACAAATCGGTCGGTGACATTTGAGCAAACCTTGACCGCTCTACAGCGAAACACAGACGGACGACCGGTCAGCTGGATGTCAACTGTGATCATTCCTCTCATTCGCTTCAATGTTTTGTCATTATTCACGTCAGCCAACCTTGTTGCAAGAAATCATACCAGCTTACTTTGACGCACTGCATTCAACCGATCAACACATCGCTTCACACGAATTGATAATGCGCTTCAAACCTAATTTACGCAAATACTGAGTTTTTTCAGAAGAACAGCTATTCGGCTGGAAATCTCGAAACTGGCGGTTAGTTGGTCGTCACGCTCAACACATTAACCGCTCAACATTGTCTTTACGATTTGGCAGAAGGGTGTCTAATGTGTTGCTGATGACAGCGAAAAAGTCGGGATCGGAAGGAAATTCCTTCAGCAAGCATGGATGGAAACTTCATTGAGGAGCCGCCGTGAGGCAACGTATAATATCCCTCGCAACGAGCACGATGCTTTCTCCACATTTTTATGTCATTCCAATTCCCACAGTGTGCCTCGTTATGAAGCGTCGCACGAGAGAGTAAGCAAAAGATAAAATACCAATTCGCTCTCCCCAGTGTGCAGTGGGACCTGTGACATGGGGCTGCTGTGTGACTGTTACTGATAGAAAGAGTTGGATCACAAGGGCAGTTGGGCTGTGTTTTGTTCAGCCTTTCAAATCTTGATGAATTACTCGAAACGTTAAATCGTGTTGAATGACAGCCTTTGGAAATATATTTCTGTTCACTGAAGGTGCAACTCACAGAATCATTGATGCAAAAATCAAATTGAACGGATTCCGGTTAATTCTGCGCTTGAACACACGCCCCCATTTTGCAGCCAGGGCTGCCAGACTTCCAGATGGAGCAAATATTCCACAAATGGCAAATGCATCCAGTCAGCAAAATGGCAACATGTTGACAATATTCCGACTGAATTTCGCAACATATTTTACTATTTTAGCCGAAAAAAATATTTCAAATAAAACAGGGGGGGGTGAACATCAAATGCACGTTGTGATTGCCCCAGCCAAATCCCATGAAAGTCATTTAAAACGAAAATGCCATTCCATCAGGTTGAAGATGCGCGATCAGTCAGCAGTGAAAATTTTAAACTTCTGCACTGAATGATGCAACTCAATAGAAAAACGCAGTTGCTCATCGTGGGCTTCGTTTGCGACGTCGGCCGGTTAGCTCAGGTGGTTAGAGCGTGGTGCTAATAACGCCAAGGTCGCGGGTTCAATCCCCGTACTGGCCACATGCGATTACCCGTGTGGGCAGCACCTGTCGCCTTTTCGTCGGCCGAGGCTGATCCGCTTCGCGTTCTTCCACACCGGCAAAGTGCAGCTTTTTTTTCTCCTTGACAACTTTTAAACTGGTAAAATTTCTTCCAACCGTTCTGACAAATTGCCCATCTTTTCAAACTTCTGTGCCACAAATCGAAAGGGCGAATGTGGAAGGTTACGAGACGGGAAAGGAGTTTTCATTGCAAACAGTAGACCGTCCGGAGAAAGATTGAGCGTCATCGAATTAAATTCACAACGGAGTGCTGACATAATGTCCTTCATTTGGCTACGAAATCGTTTATAAAAGCACTGGGATCATGCTCAGGTGGTCACATCTGCAGTTTGACCTCAGTACGGAGCCTGACGGCTGATGCTGCCTGGTCACCACTCTTCAGAAAAGACATTAGGAAGAGGACAGGTGACACTGCCTGGGAGGTTTACAATGATAAAATAAGTCCGTTATGAGGCGGTGTTGGAGACGTTCGGGTGGTTCCACGTCGAACATCGAAAATTGGAAGATGTCCCAACTCTGATATTCCAGCTGATACGGTATTTCGACAGAGTAAACAGTCAAAATACTCCCTCTCCGCGCAGGTCAATAACTGAAGTTGTCAGGTGCAAATTTGTTGAGAAAACATCTGGAGTGGACAGGCGGACCGGCATCAACTTCACGCAAATTGGTGGGACATGAAACCATTCCACATGGAAAAATGACGGAAGATGCCATCCTTTCCAGCGAGTCGTAGTGAAACGGAAATGAGAAATGCGTAGTCAGCAGGATTCGAACCTGCGCGGGGAAACCCCAATGGATTTCTAGTCCATCGCCTTAACCACTCGGCCATGACTACACGGTCCAATGCGCCAGAAATCATACTGATACCCACTCAATAATTCTTAGAGCCGGCCTCCTTGAAGTGATGCTGACCTCTTGTGATGGATACAAATGCGATTAATTTCGCTGCTGATGTCATGCGTCTGTCTTCTTTCCCCATGTCGGCTCAATTTCATCTGTCGTCTAACGTCCTTTTCATTCGGATACAGCACATGGGTGGATTGAAACAAACAATTGCAAGCATTCTATATCTGTCCACACACGCAGAACTGGATGGAACATAAACTTTACATCCCAAAATAGCTCCCTTCAAGGCGCCTTAGGAAAACGAGCTCTTGAATGCGCAAAACTAATGCAGATATATTAGAGTATGTGCGGATTCGGAATCCAATCCGGCTCTCCCACATGGTGGTGACATTTGCCGTTTCTGAATCACCAGTGGACAAATTTGAATTGAGCCCATCGAGAATATCTTTCTGTTCACTGAAGATGCAACTCCCGCAATCATTGATCCAAAATTTAAGATGAACTGGGGCCGGTTAGTTTATACGGTTGGAGCATGTTGCTAATAACGCTGCGACTGAGGGTTCAATCCTCGTACTGTCCAAATGCGGTTACCTCTGTCTGTGGAGCCCGGTTTACGTTATGCTCAGTGGCAATGGCTTTTTCGAACAGCCTGAGTCGCTTCGCGTACTTCTGTACACTCACGATGCCGTTGACAATTTTTCAACTGGGAAAAAGTCTGCCTCCCATCCTGACAAATTGTCCATCTTTTCACACTTCTGTGCCACAAATCGGTCGGTGACATTTGAGCAAACCTTCACCGCTCTACAGCGAAACACAGACGGACGACCGGTCAGCTGGATGTCACCTGTCATCATTCCTCTCATTCGCTTCAATGTTTTGTCATTATTCACGTCAGCCAACCTTGTTGCAAGAAATCATACCAGCTTACTTTGACGCACTGCATTCAACCGATCAACACATCGCTTCACACGAATTGATAATGCGCTTCAAACCTAATTTACGCAAATACTGAGTTTTTTCAGAAGAACAGCTATTCGGCTGGAAATCTCGAAACTGGCGGTTAGTTGGTCGTCACGCTCAACACATTAACCGCTCAACATTGTCTTTACGATTTGGCAGAAGGGTGTCTAATGTGTTGCTGATGACAGCGAAAAAGTCGGGATCGGAAGGAAATTCCTTCAGCAAGCATGGATGGAAACTTCATTGAGGAGCCGCCGTGAGGCAACGTATAATATCCCTCGCAACGAGCACGATGCTTTCTCCACATTTTTATGTCATTCCAATTCCCACAGTGTGCCTCGTTATGAAGCGTCGCACGAGAGAGTAAGCAAAAGATGAAATCCCAATTCGCTCTCCCCAGTGTGCAGCGGGACCTGTGACATGGGGCTGCTGTGTGACTGTTACTGATAGAAAGAGTTGGATCACAAGGGCAGTTGGGCTGTGTTTTGTTCAGCCTTTCAAATCTTGATGAATTACTCGAAACGTTAAATCGTGTTGAATGACAGCCTTTGGAAATATATTTCTGTTCACTGGAGGTGCAACTCACAGAATCATTGATGCAAAAATCAAATTGAACGGATTCCGGTTAATTCTGCGCTTGAACACACGCCCCCATTTTGCAGCCCTGGCTGCCAGACTTCCAGATGGAGCAAATATTCCACAAATGGCAAATGCATCCAGTCAGCAAAGTGGCAACATGTTGACAATATTCCGACTGAATTTCGCAACATATTTTACTATTTTAGCCGAAAAAAATATTTCAAATAAAACAGGGGGGGGGGGGGTGAACATCAAATGCACGTTGTGATTGCCCCAGCCAAATCCCATGAAAGTCATTTAAAACGAAAATGCCATCCCATCAGCTTGAAGATGCGCGATCAGTCAGCAGTGAAAATTTTAAACTTCTGCACTGAATGATGCAACTCAATAGAAAAACGCAGGTGCTCATCGTGGGCTTCGATTGCGACGTCGGCCGGTTAGCTCAGGTGGTTAGAGCGTGGTGCTAATAACGCCAAGGTCGCGGGTTCAATCCCCGTACTGGCCACATGCGATTACCCGTGTGGGCAGGACCTGTCGTCTTTTCGTCGGCAGAGCCTGATCCGCTTCGCGTTCTTCCACATCAGCAAAGTCCAGCTTTTTTTTGCTCCTTGCCAACTTTTAAAATGGGAAAATTTCTTCCAACCGTTCTGACAAATTGCCCATCTTTTCAAACTTCTGTGCCACAAACCGAAAGGGCGAATGTGGAAGGTTACGAGACGGGAAAGGTGTTTTCATTGCAAAGGGTGGACCGGCGGAGAAAGATTGAGTTCATCTAATTAAATTCACAACGAGTGCTGACATAAAGTCCTTCATTTGGCTCCGAAATCTTTTGTAAAAGCACTGGGATCATGCTCAGGTGGTCACATCTGGAGTTTGACCTCAGTACGGAGCCTTACGGCTGATGCTGGCTGGTCACCACTCTTCAGAAAAGACATTAGGAAGAGGACAGGTGACACTGCCTGGGAGGTTTACAATGATAAAATAAGTCCGTTATGAGGCGGTGTTGGAGACGTTCGGGTGGTTCCACGTCGAACATAGAAAATTGGAAGATGTCCCAACTCTGATATTCCAGCTGATACGGTATTTCGACAGAGTAAACAGTCAAAATACTCCCTCTCCGCGCAGGTCAATAACTGAAGTTGTCAGGTGCAAATTTGTTGAGAAAACATCTGGAGTGGACAGGCGGACCGGCATCAACTTCACGCAAATTGGTGGGACATGAAACCATTCCACATGGAAAAATGACGGAAGATGCCATCCTTTCCAGCGAGTCGCAGTGAAACGGAAATGAGAAATGCGTAGTCAGCAGGATTCGAACCTGCGCGGGGAAACCCCAATGGATTTCTAGTCCATCGCCTTAACCACTCGGCCATGACTACACGGTCCAATGCGCCAGAAATCATACTGATACCCACTCAATAATTCTTAGAGCCGGCCTCCTTGAAGTGATGCTGACCTCTTGTGATGGATACAAATGCGATTAATTTCGCTGCTGATGTCATGCGTCTGTCTTCTTTCCCCATGTCGGCTCAATTTCATCTGTCGTCGAACGTCCTTTTCATTCGGATACAGCACATGGGTGGATTGAAACAAACAATTGGAAGCATTCCATATCTGTCCACACACGCAGAACTGGATGGAACATAAACTTTACATCCCAAAATAGCTCCCTTCAAGGCGCCTTAGGAAAACGAGCTCTTGAATGCGCAAAACTAATGCAGATATATTAGAGTATGTGCGGATTCGGAATCCAATCCGGCTCTCCCACATGGTGGTGACATTTGCCGTTTCTGAATCACCAGTGGACAAATTTGAATTGAGCCCATCGAGAATATCTTTCTGTTCACTGAAGATGCAACTCCCGCAATCATTGATCCAAAATTTAAGATGAGCTGGGGCCGGTTAGTTTATACGGTTGGAGCATGTTGCTAATAACGCTGCGACTGAGGGTTCAATCCTCGTACTGTCCAAATGCGGTTACCTCTGTCTGTGGAGCCCGGTTTACGTTATGCTCAGTGGCAATGGCTTTTTCGAACAGCCTGAGTCGCTTCGCGTACTTCTGTACACTCACGATGCCGTTGACAATTTTTCAACTGGGAAAAAGTCTGCCTCCCATCCTGACAAATTGTCCATCTTTTCACACTTCTGTGCCACAAATCGGTCGGTGACATTTGAGCAAACCTTGACCGCTCGACAGCGAAACACATACGGACGACCGGTCAGCTGGATGTCAACTGTGATCATTCCTCTCATTCGCTTCAATGTTTTGTCAATATTCACGTCAGCCAAGCTTGTTGCAAGAAATCATACCAGCTTACTTTGACGCACTGCATTCAACCGATCAACACATCGCTTCACACGAATTGATAATGCGCTTCAAACCTAATTTACGCAAATACTGAGTTTTTTCAGAAGAACAGCTATTCGGCTGGAAATCTCGAAACTGGCGGTTAGTTGGTCGTCACGCTCAACACATTAACCGCTCAACATTGTCTTTACGATTTGGCAGAAGGGTGTCTAATGTGTTGCTGATGACAGCGAAAAAGTCGGGATCGGAAGGAAATTCCTTCAGCAAGCATGGATGGAAACTTCATTGAGGAGCCGCCGTGAGGCAACGTATAATATCCCTCGCAACGAGCACGATGCTTTCTCCACATTTTTATGTCATTCCAATTCCCACAGTGTGCCTCGTTATGAAGCGTCGCACGAGAGAGTAAGCAAAAGATGAAATCCCAATTCGCTCTCCCCAGTGTGCAGCGGGACCTGTGACATGGGGCTGCTGTGTGACTGTTACTGATAGAAAGAGTTGGATCACAAGGGCAGTTGGGCTGTGTTTTGTTCAGCCTTTCAAATCTTGATGAATTACTCGAAACGTTAAATCGTGTTGAATGACAGCCTTTGGAAATATATTTCTGTTCACTGGAGGTGCAACTCACAGAATCATTGATGCAAAAATCAAATTGAACGGATTCCGGTTAATTCTGCGCTTGAACACACGCCCCCATTTTGCAGCCCTGGCTGCCAGACTTCCAGATGGAGCAAATATTCCACAAATGGCAAATGCATCCAGTCAGCAAAATGGCAACATGTTGACAATATTCCGACTGAATTTCGCAACATATTTTACTATTGTAGCCGAAAAAAATATTTCAAATAAAATAGGGGGGGGGGGGGGGGGGGGTGAACATCAAATGCACGTTGTGATTGCCCCAGCCAAATCCCATGAAAGTCATTTAAAACGAAAATGCCATTCCATCAGGTTGAAGATGCGCGATCAGTCAGCAGTGAAAATTTTAAACTTCTGCACTGAATGATGCAACTCAATAGAAAAACGCAGGTGCTCATCGTGGGCTTCGTTTGCGACGTCGGCCGGTTAGCTCAGGTGGTTAGAGCGTGGTGCTAATAACGCCAAGGTCGCGGGTTCAATCCCCGTACTGGCCACATGCGATTACCCGTGTGGGCAGGACCTGTCGTCTTTTCGTCGGCAGAGCCTGATCCGCTTCGCGTTCTTCCACATCGGCAAAGTCCAGCTTTTTTTTGCTCCTTGCCAACTTTTAAAATGGGAAAATTTCTTCCAACCGTTCTGACAAATTGCCCATCTTTTCAAACTTCTGTGCCACAAACCGAAAGGGCGAATGTGGAAGGTTACGAGACGGGAAAGGTGTTTTCATTGCAAAG
Organism: Mustelus asterias; assembly: GCF_964213995.1. Taxonomy (NCBI): domain Eukaryota; kingdom Metazoa; phylum Chordata; class Chondrichthyes; order Carcharhiniformes; family Triakidae; genus Mustelus; species Mustelus asterias. The sequence goes on from NC_135830.1 coordinate 1,966,945, forward strand.
GGTGGCCCGGCGGAGAAAGATTGAGTTCATCTAATTAAATTCACAACGAGTGCTGACATAATGTCCTTCATTTGGCTCCGAAATCGTTTATAAAAGCACTGGGATCATGCTCAGGTGGTCACATCTGCAGTTTGACCTCAGTACGGAGCCTTACGGCTGATGCTGGCTGGTCACCACTCTTCAGAAAAGACATTAGGAAGAGGACAGGTGACACTGCCCGGGAGGTTTACAATGATAAAATAAGTCCGTTATGAGGCGGTGTTGGAGACGTTCGGGTAGTTCCACGTCGAACATAGAAAATTGGAAGATGTCCCAACTCTGATATTCCAGCTGATACGGGATTTCGACAGAGTAAACAGTCAAAATACTCCCTCTCCGCGCAGGTCAATAACTGAAGTTGTCAGGTGCAAATTTGTTGAGAAAACATCTGGAGTGGACAGGCGGACCGGCATCAACTTCACGCAAATTGGTGGGACATGAAACCATTCCACATGGAAAAATGACGGAAGATGCCATCTTTTCCAACGAGTCGGAGTGAAACAGAAATGAGAAATGCGTAGTCAGCAGGATTCGAACCTGCGCGGGGAAACCCCAATGGACTTCTAGTCCATCGCCTTAACCACTCGGCCATGACTACACGGTCCAACGCGCCAGAAATCATACTGATACCCACTCAATAATTCTTATAGCCGGCCTCCTTGAAGTGATGCTGACCTCTTGTGATGGATACAAATGCGATTAATTTCGCTGCTGATGTCATGCGTCTGTCTTCTTTCCCCATGTCGGCTCAATTTCATCTGTCGTCTAACGTCCTTTTCATTCGGATACAGCACATGGGTGGATTGAAACAAACAATTGCAAGCATTCCATATCTGTCCACACACGCAGAACTGGATGGAACATAAACTTTACATCCCAAAATAGCTCCCTTCAAGGCGCCTGAGGAAAACGAGCTCTTGAATGCGCAAAACTAATGCAGATATATTAGAGTATGTGCGGATTCGGAATCCAATCCGGCTCTCCCACATGGTGGTGACATTTGCCGTTTCTGAATCACCAGTGGACAAATTTGAATTGAGCCCATCGAGAATATCTTTCTGTTCACTGAAGATGCAACTCCCGCAATCATTGATCCAAAATTTAAGATGAGCTGGGGCCGGTTAGTTTATACGGTTGGAGCATGTTGCTAATAACGCTGCGACTGAGGGTTCAATCCTCGTACTGTCCAAATGCGGTTACCTCTGTCTGTGGAGCCCGGTTTACGTTATGCTCAGTGGCAATGGCTTTTTCGAACAGCCTGAGTCGCTTCGCGTACTTCTGTACACTCACGATGCCGTTGACAATTTTTCAACTGGGAAAAAGTCTGCCTCCCATCCTGACAAATTGTCCATCTTTTCACACTTCTGTGCCACAAATCGGTCGGTGACATTTGAGCAAACCTTGACCGCTCGACAGCGAAACACATACGGACGACCGGTCAGCTGGATGTCAACTGTGATCATTCCTCTCATTCGCTTCAATGTTTTGTCAATATTCACGTCAGCCAACCTTGTTGCAAGAAATCATACCAGCTTACTTTGACGCACTGCATTCAACCGATCAATACATCGCTTCACACGAATTGATAATGCGCTTCAAACCTAATTTACGCAAATACTGAGTTTTTTCAGAAGAACAGCTATTCGGCTGGAAATCTCGAAACTGGCGGTTCGTTGGTCGTCACGCTCAACACATTAACCGCTCAACATTGTCTTTACGATTTGGCAGAAGGGTGTCTAATGTGTTGCTGATGACAGCGAAAAAGTCGGGATCGGAAGGAAATTCCTTCAGCAAGCATGGATGGAAACTTCATTGAGGAGCCGCCGTGAGGCAACGTATAATATCCCTCGCAACGAGCACGATGCTTTCTCCACATTTTTATGTCATTCCAATTCCCACAGTGTGCCTCGTTATGAAGCGTCGCACGAGAGAGTAAGCAAAAGATGAAATCCCAATTCGCTCTCCCCAGTGTGCAGCGGGACCTGTGACATGGGGCTGCTGTGTGACTGTTACTGATAGAAAGAGTTGGATCACAAGGGCAGTTGGGCTGTGTTTTGTTCAGCCTTTCAAATCTTGATGAATTACTCGAAACGTTAAATCGTGTTGAATGACAGCCTTTGGAAATATATTTCTGTTCACTGAAGGTGCAACTCACAGAATCATTGATGCAAAAATCAAATTGAACGGATTCCGGTTAATTCTGCGCTTGAACACACGCCCCCATTTTGCAGCCCTGGCTGCCAGACTTCCAGATGGAGCAAATATTCCACAAATGGCAAATGCATCCAGTCAGCAAAATGGCAACATGTTGACAATATTCCGACTGAATTTCGCAACATATTTTACTATTTTAGCCGAAAAAAATATTTCAAATAAAACAGGGGGGGGTGAACATCAAATGCACGTTGTGATTGCCCCAGCCAAATCCCATGAAAGTCATTTAAAACGAAAATGCCATTCCATCAGGTTGAAGATGCGCGATCAGTCAGCAGTGAAAATTTTAAACTTCTGCACTGAATGATGCAACTCAATAGAAAAACGCAGTTGCTCATCGTGGGCTTCGTTTGCGACGTCGGCCGGTTAGCTCAGGTGGTTAGAGCGTGGTGCTAATAACGCCAAGGTCGCGGGTTCAATCCCCGTACTGGCCACATGCGATTACCCGTGTGGGCAGCACCTGTCGCCTTTTCGTCGGCCGAGGCTGATCCGCTTCGCGTTCTTCCACACCGGCAAAGTGCAGCTTTTTTTTCTCCTTGACAACTTTTAAACTGGTAAAATTTCTTCCAACCGTTCTGACAAATTGCCCATCTTTTCAAACTTCTGTGCCACAAATCGAAAGGGCGAATGTGGAAGGTTACGAGACGGGAAAGGAGTTTTCATTGCAAACAGTAGACCGTCCGGAGAAAGATTGAGCGTCATCGAATTAAATTCACAACGGAGTGCTGACATAATGTCCTTCATTTGGCTACGAAATCGTTTATAAAAGCACTGGGATCATGCTCAGGTGGTCACATCTGCAGTTTGACCTCAGTACGGAGCCTGACGGCTGATGCTGGCTGGTCACCACTCTTCAGAAAAGACATTAGGAAGAGGACAGGTGACACTGCCTGGGAGGTTTACAATGATAAAATAAGTCCGTTATGAGGCGGTGTTGGAGACGTTCGGGTGGTTCCACGTCGAACATAGAAAATTGGAAGATGTCCCAACTCTGATATTCCAGCTGATACGGGATTTCGACAGAGTAAACAGTCAAAATACTCCCCCTCCGCGCAGGTCAATAACTGAAGTTGTCAGGTGCAAATTTGTTGAGAAAACATCTGGAGTGGACAGGCGGACCGGCATCAACTTCACGCAAATTGGTGGGATATGGAACCATTCCACATGGAAAAATGACGGAAGATGCCATCCTTTCCAACGAGTCGGAGTGAAACGGAAATGAGAAATGCGTAGTCAGCAGGATTCGAACCTGCGCGGGGAAACCCCAATGGATTTCTAGTCCATCGCCTTAACCACTCGGCCACGACTACACGGTCCAACGCGCCAGAAATCATACTGATACCCACTCAATAATTCTTAGAGCCGGCCTCCTTGAAGTGATGCTGACCTCTTGTGATGGATACAAATGCGATTAATTTCACTGCTGATGTCATGCGTCTGTCTTCTTTCCCCATGTCGGCTCAATTTCATCTGTCGTCTAACGTCCTTTTCATTCGGATACAGCACATGGGTGGATTGAAACAAACAATTGCAAGCATTCTATATCTGTCCACACACGCAGAACTGGATGGAACATAAACTTTACATCCCAAAATAGCTCCCTTCAAGGCGCCTTAGGAAAACGAGCTCTTGAATGCGCAAAACTAATGCAGATATATTAGAGTATGTGCGGATTCGGAATCCAATCCGGCTCTCCCACATGGTGGTGACATTTGCCGTTTCTGAATCACCAGTGGACAAATTTGAATTGAGCCCATCGAGAATATCTTTCTGTTCACTGAAGATGCAACTCCCGCAATCATTGATCCAAAATTTAAGATGAACTGGGGCCGGTTAGTTTATACGGTTGGAGCATGTTGCTAATAACGCTGCGACTGAGGGTTCAATCCTCGTACTGTCCAAATGCGGTTACCTCTGTCTGTGGAGCCCGGTTTACGTTATGCTCAGTGGCAATGGCTTTTTCGAACAGCCTGAGTCGCTTCGCGTACTTCTGTACACTCACGATGCCGTTGACAATTTTTCAACTGGGAAAAAGTCTGCCTCCCATCCTGACAAATTGTCCATCTTTTCGCACTTCTGTGCCACAAATCGGTCGGTGACATTTGAGCAAACCTTCACCGCTCTACAGCGAAACACAGACGGACGACCGGTCAGCTGGATGTCAACTGTGATCATTCCTCTCATTCGCTTCAATGTTTTGTCATTATTCACGTCAGCCAACCTTGTTGCAAGAAATCATACCAGCTTACTTTGACGCACTGCATTCAACCGATCAACACATCGCTTCACACGAATTGATAATGCGCTTCAAACCTAATTTACGCAAATACTGAGTTTTTTCAGAAGAACAGCTATTCGGCTGGAAATCTCGAAACTGGCGGTTAGTTGGTCGTCACGCTCAACACATTAACCGCTCAACATTGTCTTTACGATTTGGCAGAAGGGTGTCTAATGTGTTGCTGATGACAGCGAAAAAGTCGGGATCGGAAGGAAATTCCTTCAGCAAGCATGGATGGAAACTTCATTGAGGAGCCGCCGTGAGGCAACGTATAATATCCCTCGCAACGAGCACGATGCTTTCTCCACATTTTTATGTCATTCCAATTCCCACAGTGTGCCTCGTTATGAAGCGTCGCACGAGAGAGTAAGCAAAAGATGAAATCCCAATTCGCTCTCCCCAGTGTGCAGCGGGACCTGTGACATGGGGCTGCTGTGTGACTGTTACTCATAGAAAGAGTTGGATCACAAGGGCAGTTGGGCTGTATTTTGTTCAGCCTTTCAAATCTTGATGAATTACTCGAAACGTTAAATCGTGTTGAATGATAGCCTTTGGAAATATATTTCTGTTCACTGAAGGTGCAACTCACAGAATCATTGATGCAAAAATCAAATTGAACGGATTCCGGTTAATTCTGCGCTTGAACACACGCCCCCATTTTGCAGCCCTGGCTGCCAGACTTCCAGATGGAGCAAATATTCCACAAATGGCAAATGCATCCAGTCAGCAAAGTGGCAACATGTTGACAATATTCCGACTGAATTTCGCAACATATTTTACTATTTTAGCCGAAAAAAATATTTCAAATAAAACAGGGGGGGGGGGGGGGGGGTGAACATCAAATGCACGTTGTGATTGCCCCAGCCAAATCCCATGAAACTCATTTAAAACGAAAATGCCATTCCATCAGGTTGAAGATGCGCGATCAGTCAGCAGTGAAAATTTTAAACTTCTGCACTGAATGATGCAACTCAATAGAAAAACGCAGGTGCTCATCGTGGGCTTCGTTTGCGACGTCGGCCGGTTAGCTCAGGTGGTTAGAGCGTGGTGCTAATAACGCCAAGGTCGCGGGTTCAATCCCCGTACTGGCCACATGCGATTACCCGTGTGGGCAGGACCTGTCGTCTTTTCGTCGGCAGAGCCTGATCCGCTTCGCGTTCTTCCACATCGGCAAAGTCCAGCTTTTTTTTGCTCCTTGCCAACTTTTAAAATGGGAAAATTTCTTCCAACCGTTCTGACAAATTGCCCATCTTTTCAAACTTCTGTGCCACAAACCGAAAGGGCGAATGTGGAAGGTTACGAGACGGGAAAGGTGTTTTCATTGCAAAGGGTGGCCCGGCGGAGAAAGATTGAGTTCATCTAATTAAATTCACAACGAGTGCTGACATAATGTCCTTCATTTGGCTCCGAAATCGTTTATAAAAGCACTGGGATCATGCTCAGGTGGTCACATCTGCAGTTTGACCTCAGTACGGAGCCTTACGGCTGATGCTGGCTGGTCACCACTCTTCAGAAAAGACATTAGGAAGAGGACAGGTGACACTGCCCGGGAGGTTTACAATGATAAAATAAGTCCGTTATGAGGCGGTGTTGGAGACGTTCGGGTAGTTCCACGTCGAACATCGAAAATTGGAAGATGTCCCAACTCTGATATTCCAGCTGATACGGGATTTCGACAGAGTAAACAGTCAAAATACTCCCTCTCCGCGCAGGTCAATAACTGAAGTTGTCAGGTGCAAATTTGTTGAGAAAACATCTGGAGTGGACAGGCGGACCGGCATCAACTTCACGCAAATTGGTGGGATATGTAACCATTCCACATGGAAAAATGACGGAAGATGCCATCTTTTCCAACGAGTCGGAGTGAAACGGAAATGAGAAATGCGTAGTCAGCAGGATTCGAACCTGCGCGGGGAAACCCCAATGGATTTCTAGTCCATCGCCTGAACCACTCGGCCATGACTTCACGGTCCAACGCGCCAGAAATCATACTGATACCCACTCAATAATTCTTATAGCCGGCCTCCTTGAAGTGGTGCTGACCTCTTGTGATGGATACAAATGCGATTAATTTCGCTGCTGATGTCATGCGTCTGTCTTCTTTCCCCATGTCGGCTCAATTTCATCTGTCGTCTAACGTCCTTTTCATTCGGATACAGCACATGGGTGGATTGAAACAAACAATTGCAAGCATTCCATATCTGTCCACACACGCAGAACTGGATGGAACATAAACTTTACATCCCAAAATAGCTCCCTTCAAGGCGCCTTAGGAAAACGAGCTCTTGAATGCGCAAAACTAATGCAGATATATTAGAGTATGTGCGGATTCGGAATCCAATCCGGCTCTCCCACATGGTGGTGACATTTGCCGTTTCTGAATCACCAGTGGACAAATTTGAATTGAGCCCATCGAGAATATCTTTCTGTTCACTGAAGATGCAACTCCCGCAATCATTGATCCAAAATTTAAGATGAGCTGGGGCCGGTTAGTTTATACGGTTGGAGCATGTTGCTAATAACGCTGCGACTGAGGGTTCAATCCTCGTACTGTCCAAATGCGGTTACCTCTGTCTGTGGAGCCCGGTTTACGTTATGCTCAGTGGCAATGGCTTTTTCGAACAGCCTGAGTCGCTTCGCGTACTTCTGTACACTCACGATGTCGTTGACAATTTTTCAACTGGGAAAAAGTCTGCCTCCCATCCTGACAAATTGTCCATCTTTTCACACTTCTGTGCCACAAATCGGTCGGTGACATTTGAGCAAACCTTGACCGCTCGACAGCGAAACACATACGGACGACCGGTCAGCTGGATGTCAACTGTGATCATTCCTCTCATTCGCTTCAATGTTTTGTCAATATTCACGTTAGCCAACCTTGTTGCAAGAAATCATACCAGCTTACTTTGACGCACTGCATTCAACCGATCAACACATCGCTTCACACGAATTGATAATGCGCTTCAAACCTAATTTACGCAAATACTGAGTTTTTTCAGAAGAACAGCTATTCGGCTGGAAATCTCGAAACTGGCGGTTAGTTGGTCGTCACGCTCAACACATTAACCGCTCAACATTGTCTTTACGATTTGGCAGAAGGGTGTCTAATGTGTTGCTGATGACAGCGAAAAAGTCGGGATCGGAAGGAAATTCCTTCAGCAAGCATGGATGGAAACTTCATTGAGGAGCCGCCGTGAGGCAACGTATAATATCCCTCGCAACGAGCACGATGCTTTCTCCACATTTTTATGTCATTCCAATTCCCACAGTGTGCCTCGTTATGAAGCGTCGCACGAGAGAGTAAGCAAAAGATGAAATCCCAATTCGCTCTCCCCAGTGTGCAGCGGGACCTGTGACATGGGGCTGCTGTGTGACTGTTACTGATAGAAAGAGTTGGATCACAAGGGCAGTTGGGCTGTGTTTTGTTCAGCCTTTCAAATCTTGATGAATTACTCGAAACGTTAAATCGTGTTGAATGACAGCCTTTGGAAATATATTTCTGTTCACTGAAGGTGCAACTCACAGAATCATTGATGCAAAAATCAAATTGAACGGATTCCGGTTAATTCTGCGCTTGAACACACGCCCCCATTTTGCAGCCCTGGCTGCCAGACTTCCAGATGGAGCAAATATTCCACAAATGGCAAATGCATCCAGTCAGCAAAATGGCAACATGTTGACAATATTCCGACTGAATTTCGCAACATATTTTACTATTGTAGCCGAAAAAAATATTTCAAATAAAATAGGGGGGGGGGGGGGTGAACATCAAATGCACGTTGTGATTGCCCCAGCCAAATCCCATGAAAGTCATTTAAAACGAAAATGCCATTCCATCAGGTTGAAGATGCGCGATCAGTCAGCAGTGAAAATTTTAAACTTCTGCACTGAATGATGCAACTCAATAGAAAAACGCAGGTGCTCATCGTGGGCTTCGTTTGCGACGTCGGCCGGTTAGCTCAGGTGGTTAGAGCGTGGTGCTAATAACGCCAAGGTCGCGGGTTCAATCCCCGTACTGGCCACATGCGATTACCCGTGTGGGCAGGACCTGTCGTCTTTTCGTCGGCAGAGCCTGATCCGCTTCGCGTTCTTCCACATCGGCAAAGTCCAGCTTTTTTTTGCTCCTTGCCAACTTTTAAAATGGGAAAATTTCTTCCAACCGTTCTGACAAATTGCCCATCTTTTCAAACTTCTGTGCCACAAACCGAAAGGGCGAATGTGGAAGGTTACGAGACGGGAAAGGTGTTTTCATTGCAAAGGGTGGCCCGGCGGAGAAAGATTGAGTTCATCTAATTAAATTCACAACGAGTGCTGACATAATGTCCTTCATTTGGCTCCGAAATCGTTTATAAAAGCACTGGGATCATGCTCAGGTGGTCACATCTGCAGTTTGACCTCAGGACGGAGCCTTACGGCTGATGCTGGCTGGTCACCACTCTTCAGAAAAGACATTAGGAAGAGGACAGGTGACACTGCCCGGGAGGTTTACAATGATAAAATAAGTCCGTTATGAGGCGGTGTTGGAGACGTTCGGGTAGTTCCACGTCGAACATAGAAAATTGGAAGATGTCCCAACTCTGATATTCCAGCTGATACGGGATTTCGACAGAGTAAACAGTCAAAATACTCCCTCTCCGCGCAGGTCAATAACTGAAGTTGTCAGGTGCAAATTTGTTGAGAAAACATCTGGAGTGGACAGGCGGACCGGCATCAACTTCACGCAAATTGGTGGGATATGTAACCATTCCACATGGAAAAATGACGGAAGATGCCATCTTTTCCAACGAGTCGGAGTGAAACGGAAATGAGAAATGCGTAGTCAGCAGGATTCGAACCTGCGCGGGGAAACCCCAATGGATTTCTAGTCCATCGCCTTAACCACTCGGCCATGACTACACGGTCCAACGCGCCAGAAATCATACTGATACCCACTCAATAATTCTTATAGCCGGCCTCCTTGAAGTGATGCTGACCTCTTGTGATGGATACAAATGCGATTAATTTCGCTGCTGATGTCATGCGTCTGTCTTCTTTCCCCATGTCGGCTCAATTTCATCTGTCGTCTAACGTCCTTTTCATTCGGATACAGCACATGGGTGGATTGAAACAAACAATTGCAAGCATTCCATATCTGTCCACACACGCAGAACTGGATGGAACATAAACTTTACATCCCAAAATAGCTCCCTTCAAGGCGCCTTAGGAAAACGAGCTCTTGAATGCGCAAAACTAATGCAGATATATTAGAGTATGTGCGGATTCGGAATCCAATCCGGCTCTCCCACATGGTGGTGACATTTGCCGTTTCTGAATCACCAGTGGACAAATTTGAATTGAGCCCATCGAGAATATCTTTCTGTTCACTGAAGATGCAACTCCCGCAATCATTGATCCAAAATTTAAGATGAGCTGGGGCCGGTTAGTTTATACGGTTGGAGCATGTTGCTAATAACGCTGCGACTGAGGGTTCAATCCTCGTACTGTCCAAATGCGGTTACCTCTGTCTGTGGAGCCCGGTTTACGTTATGCTCAGTGGCAATGGCTTTTTCGAACAGCCTGAGTCGCTTCGCGTACTTCTGTACACTCACGATGCCGTTGACAATTTTTCAACTGGGAAAAAGTCTGCCTCCCATCCTGACAAATTGTCCATCTTTTCACACTTCTGTGCCACAAATCGGTCGGTGACATTTGAGCAAACCTTGACCGCTCGACAGCGAAACACATACGGACGACCGGTCAGCTGGATGTCAACTGTGATCATTCCTCTCATTCGCTTCAATGTTTTGTCAATATTCACGTCAGCCAACCTTGTTGCAAGAAATCATACCAGCTTACTTTGACGCACTGCATTCAACCGATCAACACATCGCTTCACACGAATTGATAATGCGCTTCAAACCTAATTTACGCAAATACTGAGTTTTTTCAGAAGAACAGCTATTCGGCTGGAAATCTCGAAACTGGCGGTTAGTTGGTCGTCACGCTCAACACATTAACCGCTCAACATTGTCTTTACGATTTGGCAGAAGGGTGTCTAATGTGTTGCTGATGACAGCGAAAAAGTCGGGATCGGAAGGAAATTCCTTCAGCAAGCATGGATGGAAACTTCATTGAGGAGCCGCCGTGAGGCAACGTATAATATCCCTCGCAACGAGCACGATGCTTTCTCCACATTTTTATGTCATTCCAATTCCCACAGTGTGCCTCGTTATGAAGCGTCGCACGAGAGAGTAAGCAAAAGATGAAATCCCAATTCGCTCTCCCCAGTGTGCAGCGGGACCTGTGACATGGGGCTGCTGTGTGACTGTTACTGATAGAAAGAGTTGGATCACAAGGGCAGTTGGGCTGTGTTTTGTTCAGCCTTTCAAATCTTGATGAATTACTCGAAACGTTAAATCGTGTTGAATGACAGCCTTTGGAAATATATTTCTGTTCACTGGAGGTGCAACTCACAGAATCATTGATGCAAAAATCAAATTGAACGGATTCCGGTTAATTCTGCGCTTGAACACACGCCCCCATTTTGCAGCCCTGGCTGCCAGACTTCCAGATGGAGCAAATATTCCACAAATGGCAAATGATTCCAGTCAGCAAAATGGCAACATGTTGACAATATTCCGACTGAATTTCGCAACATATTTTACTATTTTAGCCGAAAAAAATATTTCAAATAAAACAGGGGGGGGGGGGGGGGTGAACATCAAATGCACGTTGTGATTGCCCCAGCCAAATCCCATGAAAGTAATTTAAAACGAAAATGCCATTCCATCAGGTTGAAGATGCGCGATCAGTCAGCAGTGAAAATTTTAAACTTCTGCACTGAATGATGCAACTCAATAGAAAAACGCAGGTGCTCATCGTGGGCTTCGTTTGCGACGTCGGCCGGTTATCTCAGGTGGTTAGAGCGTGGTGCTAATAACGCCAAGGTCGCGGGTTCAATCCCCGTACTGGCCACATGCGATTACCCGTGTGGGCAGGACCTGTCGTCCTTTCGTCGGCAGAGCCTGATCCGCTTCGCGTTCTTCCACATCGGCAAAGTCCAGCATTTTCTTGCTCCTTGCCAACTTTTAAAATGGGAAAATTTCTTCCAACCGTTCTGACAAATTGCCCATCTTTTCAAACTTCTGTGCCACAAACCGAAAGGGCGAATGTGGAAGGTTACGAGACGGGAAAGGTGTTTTCATTGCAAAGGGTGGCCCGGCGGAGAAAGATTGAGTTCATCTAATTAAATTCACAACGAGTGCTGACATAATGTCCTTCATTTGGCTCCGAAATCGTTTATAAAAGCACTGGGATCATGCTCAGGTGGTCACATCTGCAGTTTGACCTCAGTACGGAGCCTTACGGCTGATGCTGGCTGGTCACCACTCTTCAGAAAAGACATTAGGAAGAGGACAGGTGACACTGCCTGGGAGGTTTACAATGATAAAATAAGTCCGTTATGAGGCGGTGTTGGAGACGTTCGGGTAGTTCCACGTCGAACATAGAAAATTGGAAGCTGTCCCAACTCTGATATTCCAGCTGATACGGGATTTCGACAGAGTAAACAGTCAAAATACTCCCTCTCCGCGCAGGTCAATAACTGAAGTTGTCAGGTGCAAATTTGTTGAGAAAACATCTGGAGTGGACAGGCGGACCGGCATCAACTTCACGCAAATTGGTGGGATATGTAACCATTCCACATGGAGAAATGACGGAAGATGCCATCTTTTCCAACGAGTCGGAGTGAAACGGAAATGAGAAATGCGTAGTCAGCAGGATTCGAACCTGCGCGGGGAAACCCCAATGGATTTCTAGTCCATCGCCTTAACCACTCGGCCATGACTACACGGTCCAACGCGCCAGAAATCATACTGATACCCACTCAATAATTCTTATAGCCGGCCTCCTTGAAGTGATGCTGACCTCTTGTGATGGATACAAATGCGATTAATTTCGCTGCTGATGTCATGCGTCTGTCTTCTTTCCCCATGTCGGCTCAATTTCATCTGTCGTCTAACGTCCTTTTCATTCGGATACAGCACATGGGTGGATTGAAACAAACAATTGCAAGCATTCCATATCTGTCCACACACGCAGAACTGGATGGAACATAAACTTTACATCCCAAAATAGCTCCCTTCAAGGCGCCTTAGGAAAACGAGCTCTTGAATGCGCAAAACTAATGCAGATATATTAGAGTATGTGCGGATTCGGAATCCAATCCGGCTCTCCCACATGGTGGTGACATTTGCCGTTTCCGAATCACCAGTGGACAAATTTGAATTGAGCCCATCGAGAATATCTTTCTGTTCACTGAAGATGCAACTCCCGCAATCATGGATCCAAAATTTAAGATGAACTGGGGCCGGTTAGTTTATACGGTTGGAGCATGTTGCTAATAACGCTGCGACTGAGGGTTCAATCCTCGTACTGTCCAAATGCGGTTACCTCTGTCTGTGGAGCCCGGTTTACGTTATGCTCAGTGGCAATGGCTTTTTCGAACAGCCTCAGTCGCTTCGCGTACTTCTGTACACTCACGATGCCGTTGACAATTTTTCAACTGGGAAAAAGTCTGCCTCCCATCCTGACAAATTGTCCATCTTTTCACACTTCTGTGCCACAAATCGGTCGGTGACATTTGAGCAAACCTTGACCGCTCTACAGCGAAACACAGACGGACGACCGGTCAGCTGGATGTCAACTGTGATCATTCCTCTCATTCGCTTCAATGTTTTGTCATTATTCACGTCAGCCAACCTTGTTGCAAGAAATCATACCAGCTTACTTTGACGCACTGCATTCAACCGATCAACACATCGCTTCACACGAATTGATAATGCGCTTCAAACCTAATTTACGCAAATACTGAGTTTTTTCAGAAGAACAGCGATTCGGCTGGAAATCTCGAAACTGGCGGTTAGTTGGTCGTCACGCTCAACACATTAACCGCTCAACATTGTCTTTACGATTTGGCAGAAGGGTGCCTAATGTGTTGCTGATGACAGCGAAAAAGTCGGGATCGGAAGGAAATTCCTTCAGCAAGCATGGATGGAAACTTCATTGAGGAGCCGCCGTGAGGCAACGTATAATATCCCTCGCAACGAGCACGATGCTTTCTCCACATTTTTATGTCATTCCAATTCCCACAGTGTGCCTCGTTATGAAGCGTCGCACGAGAGAGTAAGCAAAAGATGAAATCCCAATTCGCTCTCCCCAGTGTGCAGCGGGACCTGTGACATGGGGCTGCTGTGTGACTGTTACTGATAGAAAGAGTTGGATCACAAGGGCAGTTGGGCTGTGTTTTGTTCAGCCTTTCAAATCTTGATGAATTACTCGAAACGTTAAATCGTGTTGAATGACAGCCTTTGGAAATATATTTCTGTTCACTGAAGGTGCAACTCACAGAATCATTGATGCAAAAATCAAATTGAACGGATTCCGGTTAATTCTGCGCTTGAACACACGTCCCCATTTTGCAGCCCTGGCTGCCAGACTTCCAGATGGAGCAAATATTCCACAAATGGCAAATGCATCCAGTCAGCAAAATGGCAACATGTTGACAATATTCCGACTGAATTTCGCAACATATTTTACTATATTAGCCGAAAAAAATATTTCAAATAAAACAGGGGGCGGGGGGTGAACATCAAATGCACGTTGTGATTGCCCCAGCCAAATCCCATGAAAGTCATTTAAAACGAAAATGCCATTCCATCAGGTTGAAGATGCGCGATCAGTCAGCAGTGAAAATTTTAAACTTCTGCACTGAATGATGCAACTCAATAGAAAAACGCAGGTGCTCATCGTGGGCTTCGTTTGCGACGTCGGTGGTTAGAGCGTGGTGCTCATAACGCCAAGGTCGCGGGTTCAATCCCCGTGCTGGCCGCATGCGATTACCCGTGTGGGCAGAACCTGTCGCCGTTTCGTCGGCAGAGGCTGATCCGCTTCGCGTTCTTCCACACCGGCAAAGTCCAGCTTTTTTTTCTCCTTGACAACTTTTAAACTAGGAAAATTTATTCCAACCGTTCTGACAAATTGCCCATCTTTTCAAACTTCTGTGCCACAAACCGAAAGGGCGAATGTGGAAGGTTTCGAGACGGGAAAGGAGTTTTCATTGCAAAGAGTAGACCGTCCGGAGAAAGATTGAGCGTCATCTAATTAAATTCACAACGGAGTGCTGACATAATGTCCTTCATTTGGCTACGAAATCGTTTATAAAAGCACTGGGATCATGCTCAGGTGGTCACATCTGCAGTTTGACCTCAGTACGGAGCCTGACGGCTGATGCTGCCTGGTCATCACTCTTCAGAAAAGACAGTAGGAAGAGGACAGGTGACACTGCCTGGGAGGTTACAATGATAAAATAAGTCCGTTATGAGGCGGTGTTGGAGACGTTCGGGTAGTTCCACGTCGAACATAGAAAATTGGAAGATGTCCCAACTCTGATATTCCAGCTGATACGGGATTTCGACAGAGTAAACAGTCAAAATACTCCCTCTCCGCGCAGGTCAATAACTGAAGTTGTCAGGTGCAAATTTGTTGAGAAAACATCTCGAGAGGACAGGCGGACCGGCATCAACTTCACGCAAATTGGTGGGATATGTAACCATTCCACAGGGTAAAATGATTGAAGATGTCATCCTTTCCAGCGAGTCGTCGTGAAACGGAAATGAGAAATGCGTAGTCAGCATGATTCGAACCTGCGCGGGGAAACCCCAATGGATTTCTAGTCCATCGCCTTAACCACTCGGCCATGACTACACGGTCCAACGCGCCAGAAATCATACTGATACCCACTCAATAATTCTTAGAGCCGGCCTCCTTGAAGTGATGCTGACCTCTTGTGATGGATACAAATGCGATTAATTTCGCTGCTGATGTCATGCGTCTGTCTTCTTTCCCCATGTCGGCTCAATTTCATCTGTCGTCTAACGTCCTTTTCATTCGGATACAGCACATGGGTGGATTGAAACAAACAATTGCAAGCATTCTATATCTGTCCACACACTCAGAACTGGATGGAACATAAACTTTACATCCCAAAATAGCTCCATTCAAGGCGCCTTAGGAAAACGAGCTCTTGAATGCGCAAAACTAATGCAGATATATTAGAGTATGTGCGGATTCGGAATCCAATCCGGCTCTCCCACATGGTGGTGACATTTGCCGTTTCTGAATCACCAGTGGACAAATTTGAAGTGAGCCCATCGAGAATATCTTTCTGTTCACTGAAGATGCAACTCCCGCAATCATTGATCCAAAATTTAAGATGAACTGGGGCCGGTTAGTTTATACGGGTGGAGCATGTTGTTAATAACGCTGCGACTGAGGGTTCAATCCTCGTACTGTCCAAATGCGGTTACCTCTGTCTGTGGAGCCCGGTTTACGTTATGCTCAGTGGCAATGGCTTTTTCGAACAGCCTGAGTCGCTTCGCGTACTTCTGTACACTCACGATGCCGTTGACAATTTTTCAACTGGGAAAAAGTCTGCCTCCCATCCTGACAAATTGTCCATCTTTTCACACTTCTGTGCCACAAATCGGTCGGTGACATTTGAGCAAACCTTGACCGCTCTACAGCGAAACACAGACGGACGACCGGTCAGCTGGATGTCAACTGTGATCATTCCTCTCATTCGCTTCAATGTTTTGTCATTATTCACGTCATCCATACTTGTTGCAAGAAATCATACCAGCTTACTTTGACGCACTGCTTTCAACCGATCAACACATCGCTTCGCACGAATTGATAATGCGCTTCAAACCTAATTTACGCAAATACTGAATTTTTTCAGAAGAACAGCTATTCGGCTGGAAATCTCGAAACTGGCGGTTAGTTGGTCGTCACGCTCAACACATTGACCGCTCAACATTGTCTTTACGATTTGGCAGAAGGGTGTCTAATGTGTTGCTGATGACAGCGAAAAAGTCGGGATCGGAAGGAAATTCCTTCAGCAAGCATGGATGGAAACTTCATTGAGGAGCCGCCGTGAGGCAACGTATAATATCCCTCGCAACGAGCACGATGCTTTCTCCACATTTTTATGTCATTCCAATTCCCACAGTGTGCCTCGTTATGAAGCGCCGCACGAGAGAGTAAGCAAAAGATGAAATCCCAATTCGCTCTCCCCAGTGTGCAGCGGGACCTGTGACATGGGGCTGCTGTGTGACTGTTACTGATAGAAAGAGTTGGATCACAAGGGCAGTTGGGCTGTGTTTTGTTCAGCCTTTCAAATCTTGATGAATTACTCGAAATGTTAAATCGTGTTGAATGACAGCCTTTGGAAATATATTTCTGTTCACTGAAGGTGCAACTCACAGAATCATTGATGCAAAAATCAAATTGAACGGATTCCGGTTAATTCTGCGCTTGAACACACGCCCCCATTTTGCAGCCCTGGCTGCCAGACTTCCAGATGGAGCAAATATTCCACAAATGGCAAATGCATCCAGTCAGCAAAATGGCAACATGTTGACAATATTCCGACTGAATTTCGCAACATATTTTACTATTTTAGCCGAAAAAAATATTTCAAATAAAACAGGGGGGGTTGAACATCAAATGCACGTTGTGATTGCCCCAACCAAATCCCATGAAAGTCATTTAAAACGAAAATGCCATTCCATCAGGTTGAAGATGCGCGATCAGTCAGCAGTGAAAATTTTAAACTTCTGCACTGAATGATGCAACTCAATAGAAAAACGCAGGTGCTCATCGTGGGGTCCGTTTGCGACGTCGGCCGGTTAGCTCAGGTGGTTAGAGCGTGGTGCTAATAACGCCAAGGTCGCGGGTTCAATCCCCGTACTGGCCACATGCGATTACCCGTGTGGGCAGAACCTGTCGTCTTTTCGTCGGCAGAGGCTGATCCGCTTCGCGTTCTTCCACATCGGCAAAGTCCAGCTTTTTTTTTCTCCTTGCCAACTTTTAAACTGGGAAAATTTCTTCCAACCGTTCTGACAAATTGCCCATCTTTTCAAACTTCTGTGCCACAAACCGAAAGGGCGAATGTGGAAGGTTACGAGACGGGAAAGGTGTTTTCATTGCAAAGGGTGGACCGGCGGAGAAAGATTGAGTTCATCTAATTAAATTCACAACGAGTGCTGACATAATGTCCTTCATTTGGCTCCGAAATCGTTTATAAAAGCACTGGGATCATGATCAGGTGGTCACATCTGCAGTTTGACCTCAGTACGGAGCCTTACGGCTGATGCTGGCTGGTCACCACTCTTCAGAAAAGACATTAGGAAGAGGACAGGTGACACTGCCTGGGAGGTTTACAATGATAAAATAAGTCCGTTATGAGGCGGTGTTGGAGACGTTCGGGTAGTTCCACGTCGAACATAGAAAATTGGAAGATGTCCCAACTCTGATATTCCAGCTGATACGGGATTTCGACAGAGTAAACAGTCAAAATACTCCCTCTCCGCGCAGGTCAATAACTGAAGTTGTCAGGTGCAAATTTGTTGAGAAAACATCTGGAGTGGACAGGCGGACCGGCATCAACTTCACGCAAATTGGTGGGATATGGAACCATTCCACATGGAAAAATGACGGAAGATGCCATCCTTTCCAACGAGTCGTAGTGAAACGGAAATGAGAAATCCGTAGTCAGCAGGATTCGAACCTGCGCGGGGACACCCCAATGGATTTCTAGTCCATCGCCTTAACCACTCGGCCATGACTACACGGTCCAACGCGCCAGAAATCATACTGATACCCACTCAATAATTCTTAGAGCCGGCCTCCTTGAAGTGATGCTGACCTCTTGTGATGGATCCAAATGCGATTAATTTCGCTGCTGATGTCATGCGTCTGTCTTCTTTCCCCATGTCGGCTCAATTTCATCTGTCGTCTAACGTCCTTTTCATTCGGATACAGCACATGGGTGGATTGAAACAAACAATTGCAAGCATTCTATATCTGTCCACACACTCAGAACTGGATGGAACATAAACTTTACATCCCAAAATAGCTCCCTTCAAGGCGCCTTAGGAAAACGAGCTCTTGAATGCGCAAAACTAATGCAGATATATTAGAGTATGTGCGGATTCGGAATCCAATCCGGCTCTCCCACATGGTGGTGACATTTGCCGTTTCTGAATCACCAGTGGACAAATTTGAATTGAGCCCATCGAGAATATCTTTCTGTTCACTGAAGATGCAACTCCCGCAATCATTGATCCAAAATTTAAGATGAACTGGGGCCGGTTAGTTTATACGGTTGGAGCATGTTGCTAATAACGCTGCGACTGAGGGTTCAATCCTCGTACTGTCCAAATGCGGTTACCTCTGTCTGTGGAGCCCGGTTTACGTTATGCTCAGTGGCAATGGCTTTTTCGAACAGCCTGAGTCGCTTCGCGTACTTCTGTACACTCACGATGCCGTTGACAATTTTTCAACTGGGAAAAAGTCTGCCTCCCATCCTGACAAATTGTCCATCTTTTCACACTTCTGTGCCACAAATCGGTCGGTGACATTTGAGCAAACCTTGACCGCTCTACAGCGAAACACAGACGGACGACCGGTCAGCTGGATGTCAACTGTCATCATTCCTCTCATTCGCTTCAATGTTTTGTCATTATTCACGTCAGCCAACCTTGTTGCAAGAAATCATACCAGCTTACTTTGACGCACTGCATTCAACCGATCAACACATCGCTTCACACGAATTGATAATGCGCTTCAAACCTAATTTACGCAAATACTGAGTTTTTTCAGAAGAACAGCTATTCGGCTGGAAATCTCGAAACTGGCGGTTAGTTGGTCGTCACGCTCAACACATTAACCGCTCAACATTGTCTTTAAGATGTGGCAGAAGGGTGTCGAATGTGTTGCTGATGACAGCGAAAAAGTCGGGATCGGAAGGAAATTCCTTCAGCAAGCATGGATGGAAACTTCATTGAGGAGCCGCCGTGAGGCAACGTATAATATCCCTCGCAACGAGCACGATGCTTTCTCCACATTTTTATGTCATTCCAATTCCCACAGTGTGCCTCGTTATGAAGCGTCGCACGAGAGAGTAAGCAAAAGATGAAATCCCAATTCGCTCTCCCCAGTGTGCAGCGGGACCTGTGACATGGGGCTGCTGTGTGACTGTTACTGATAGAAAGAGTTGGATCACAAGGGCAGTTGGGCTGTGTTTTGTTCAGCCTTTCAAATCTTGATGAATTACTCGAAACGTTAAATCGTGTTGAATGACAGCCTTTGGAAATATATTTCTGTTCACTGAAGGTGCAACTCACAGAATCATTGATGCAAAAATCAAATTGAACGGATTCCGGTTAATTCTGCGCTTGAACACACGCCCCCATTTTGCAGCCCTGGCTGCCAGACTTCCAGATGGAGCAAATATTCCACAAATGGCATATGCATCCAGTCAGCAAAATGGCAACATGTTGACAATATTCCGACTGAATTTCGGAACATATTTTACTATTTTAGCCGAAAAAAATATTTCAAATAAAACAGGGGGGGGGGTGAACATCAAATGCACGTTGTGATTGCCCCAGCCAAATCCCATGAAAGTCATTTAAAACGAAAATGCCATTCCATCAGGTTGAAGATGCGCGATCAGTCAGCAGTGAAAATTTTAAACTTCTGCACTGAATGATGCAACTCAATAGAAAAACGCAGGTGCTCATCGTGGGCTTCGTTTGCGACGTCGGCCGGTTAGCTCAGGTGGTTAGAGCGTGGTGCTAATAACGCCAAGGTCGCGGGTTCAATCCCCGTACTGGCCACATGCGATTACCCGTGTGGGCAGAACCTGTCGTCTTTTCGTCGGCAGAGGCTGATCCGCTTCGCGTTCTTCCACATCGGCAAAGTCCAGCTATTTTTTTCTCCTTGCCAACTTTTAAAATGGGAAAATTTCTTCCAACCGTTCTGACAAATTGCCCATCTTTTCAAACTTCTGTGCCACAAACCGAAAGGGCGAATGTGGAAGGTTACGAGACGGGAAAGGTGTTTTCATTGCAAAGGGTGGACCGGCGGAGAAAGATTGAGTTCATCTAATTAAATTCACAACGAGTGCTGACATCATGTCCTTCATTTGGCTACGAAATCGTTTATAAAAGCACTGGGATCATGCTCAGGTGGTCACATCTGCAGTTTGACCTCAGTACGGAGCCTGACGGCTGATGCTGCCTGGTCATCACTCTTCAGAAAAGACATTAGGAAGAGGACAGGTGACACTGCCTGGGAGGTTTACAATGATAAAATAAGTCCGTTATGAGGCGGTGTTGGAGACGTTCGGGTAGTTCCACGTCGAACATAGAAAATTGGAAGATGTCCCAACTCTGATATTCCAGCTGATACGGGATTTCGACAGAGTAAACAGTCAAAATACTCCCTCTCCGCGCAGGTCAATAACTGAAGTTGTCAGGTGCAAATTTGTTGAGAAAACATCTGGAGAGGACAGGCGGACCGGCATCAACTTCACGCAAATTGGTGGGATATGTAACCATTCCACAGGGTAAAATGATTGAAGATGTCATCCTTTCCAGCGAAGTGGAGGTCAGTGACCAGTGGCGTGCCCCAGGGATCTGTTCTGGGACCCTTGCTGTTTGTCATTTTCATAAATGACCTGGATGAGGAAGTGGAGGGATGGGTTGGTAAGTTTGCTGACGACACCAAGGTAGGTGGTGTTGTGGATAGTTTGGAGGGATGTCAGAAGTTGCAGCGAGACACAGATAGAATGCAAGACTGGGCGGAGAAGTGGCAGATGGACTTCAACCCGGATAAGTGTGTAGTGATCCATTTTGGCAGATCCAATGGGATGAAGCAGCAGTATAATATGAAGGGTACCATTCTTAGCAGTGTAGAGGATCAGAAGGACCTTGGGGTCCGGGTCCATAGGACTCTTAAATCGGCCTCGCAGGTGGAGGATGCGGTCAAGAAGGCGTACGGCGTACTAGCCTTCATTAATCGAGGGATTGAGTTTAGGAGTCGGGAGATAATGCTGCAGCTTTATAGGACCCTGGTTAGACCCCACTTGGAGTACTGCGCGCAGTTCTGGTCACCTCATTACAGGAAAGATGTTGAAGCCATTGAAAGGGTGCAGAGGAGATTTACAAGGATGTTGCCTGGATTGGGGGGCAAGGCTTATGAGGATAGGTTGAGAGAGCTTGGTCTCTTCTCCCTGGAGAGACGAAGGATGAGAGGTGACCTGATAGAGGTTTACAAGATGTTGAGAGGTCTGGATAGGGTAGACTCTCAGAGGCTATTTCCAAGGGCTGAAATAGTTGCGACGAGAGGACACAGGTTTAAGGTGCTGGGGGGTAGGTACAGAGGAGATGTCAGGGGTAAGTTTTTCACTCAGAGGGTGGTGGGTGAGTGGAATCGGCTGACGTCGGTGGTGGTGGAGGCAAACTCGTTGGGGTCTTTTAAGAGACTTCTGGATGAGTACATGGGATTTAATGGGATGGAGGGCTATAGATAGGCCTAGAGGTAGGGATATGATCGGAGCAACTTGTGGGCCGAAGGGCCTGTTTGTGCTGTGGCTTTCTATGTTCTTTCTATGCCATCCTTTCCAGCGAGTCGGAGTGAAACGGAAATGAGAAATGCGTAGTCAGCAGGATTCGAACCTGCGCGGGGAAACCCCAATGGATTTCTAGTCCATCGCCTTAACCACTCGGCCATGACTACACGGTCCAACGCGCCAGAAATCATACTGATACCCACTCAATAATTCTTAGAGCCGGCCTCCTTGAAGTGGTGCTGACCTCTTGTGATGGATACAAATGCGATTAATTTCGCTGCTGATGTCATGCGTCTGTCTTCTTTCCCCATGTCGGCTCAATTTCATCTGTCGTCTAACGTCCTTTTCATTCGGATACAGCACATGGGTGGATTGAAACAAACAATTGCAAGCATTCTATATCTGTCCACACACTCAGAACTGGATGGAACACAAACTTTACATCCCAAAATAGCTCCCTTCAAGGCGCCTTAGGAAAACGAGCTCTTGAATGCGCAAAACTAATGGAGATATATTAGAGTGTGTGCGGATTCGGAATCCAATCCGGCTCTCCCACATGGTGGTGACATTTGCCGTTTCTGAATCACCAGTGGACAAATTTGAATTGAGCCCATCGAGAATATCTTTCTGTTCACTGAAGATGCAACTCCCGCAATCATTGATCCAAAATTTAAGATGAACTGGGGCCGGTTAGTTGAAACGGTTGGAGCATGTTGCTAATAACGCTGCGAGTGAGGGTTCAATCCTCGTACTGTCCAAATGCGGTTACCTCTGTCTGTTTCAAACGTCACTGGAGTCAGGGAAAGTCCCAGAGGATTGGAAAATCGCTCTTGTAACCCCACTGTTCAAGAAGGGAACACGAAAAAAGATGGAAAATTATAGGCCAATTAGCCTAACCTCAGTTGTGGGCAAAATTCTAGAATCCATCGTTAAGGATGAGATTTCTAAATTCTTGGAAGTGCAGGGTCGGATTAAGACAAGTCAGCATGGATTTAGTAAGGGGAGGTCGTGCCTGACAAACCTGTTAGAGTTCTTTGAAGAGATAACAAATAGGTTAGACCAAGGAGAGCCAATGGATGTTATCTATCTTGACTTCCAAAAGGCCTTTGACAAGGTGCCTCACGGGAGACTGCTGAGTAAAATAAGGGCCCATGGTATTCGAGGCAAGGTACTAACATGGATTGACGATTGGCTGTCAGACAGAAGGCAGAGAGTTGGGATAAAAGGTTCTTTCTCAGAATGGCAACCGGTGACAAGTGGTGTCCCGCAGGGTTCAGTGTTGGGGCCACAGCTGTTCTCTTTATATATTAACGATCCAGATGACGGGACTGGGGGCATTCTGGCCAAGTTTGCCGATGATACAAAGATAGGTGGAGGGGCAGGTAGTATTGAGGAGGTGGGGAGGCTGCAGAAAGATTTAGACAGTTTAGGAAAGTGGTCCAAGAAGTGGCTGATGAAATTAAACGTGGGCAAGTGCGAGGTCGTACACTTTGGAAAAAAGAATAGAGGCATGGACTATTTTCTAAACGGTGACAAAATTCATAATGCTAAAGTGCAAAGGGACTTGGGAGTCCTAGTCCAGGATTCTCGAAAGGTAAACTTGCAGGTTGAGTCCGTAATTAAGAAAGCAAATGTAATGTTGTCATTTATCTCAAGAGGCTTGGAATACAAAAGCAGGGATGTACTTCTGAGGCTTTATAAAGCACTGGTTAGGCCCCATTTGGAGTACTGTGAGCAATTTGGGGCCCCACACCTCAGGAAGGACATACTGGCACTGGAGCGGGTCCAGCGGAGATTCACACGGATGATCCCAGGAATGGTAGGCCTGACATACGATGAACGTCTGAGGATCGTGGGATTATATTCATTGGAGTCTAGGAGGTTGAGGGGAGATCTGATAGAAACTTACAAGATAATGAACGGCTTAGATAGGATGGACGTAGGGAAGTTGTTTCCATTAACAGGGGAGGCTAGGACGCGGGGGCACAGCCTTAGAATAAAAGGGAGTCACTTTAGAACAGAAATGAGGAGAAATTTCTTCAGCCAGAGAGTGGTGGGTCTGTGGAATTCATTGCCACAGAGGGCTGTGGAGGCCGAGACGTTGAGCGTCTTCAAGACAGAAATTGATAAATTCGTGATTTCTCGAGGAATTAAGGGCTATGGGGAGAGAGCGGGTAAATGGAGTTGAAATCAACCATGATTGAATGGTGGAGTGGACTCGATGGGCCGAATGGCCTTACTTCCGCTCCTACGTCTTATGGTCTTATGGTACACTCACGATGCCGTTGACAATTTTTCAACTGGGAAAAAGTCTTCCTCCCATCCTGACAAATTGTCCATCTTTTCACACTTCTGTGCCACAAATCGGTCGGTGACATTTGAGCAAACCTTGACCGCTCTACAGCGAAACACAGACGGACGACCGGTCAGCTGGATGTCAACTGTGATCATTCCTCTCATTCGCTTCAATGTTTTGTCAATATTCACGTCAGCCAACCTTGTTGCAAGAAATCATACCAGCTTACTTTGACGCACTGCATTCAACCGATCAACACATCGCTTCACACGAATTGATAATGCGCTTCAAACCTAATTTACGCAAATACTGAGTTTTTTCAGAAGAACAGCCATTCGGCTGGAAATCTCGAAACTGGCGGTTAGATGGTCGTCACGCTCAACACATTAACCGCTCAACATTGTCTTTAAGATTTGGCAGAAGGGTGTCTAATGTGTTGCTGATGACAGCGAAAAAGTCGGGATCAGAAGGGATTTCCTTCAGCAAGCATGGATGGAAACTTCATTGAGGAGCCGCCGTGAGGCAACGTATAATATCCCTCGCAACGAGCACGATGCTTTCTCCACATTTCTCTGTCATTCCAATTCCCACAGTGTGCCTCGTTATGAAGCGTCGCACGAGAGAGGAAGCAAAAGATAAAATACCAATTCGCTCTCCCCAGTGTGCAGCGGGACCTGTGACATGGGGCTGCTGTGTGACTGTTACTGATAGAAAGAGTTGGATCACAAGGGCAGTTGGGCTGTGTTTTGTTCAGCCTTTCAAATCTTGATGAATTACTCGAAACGTTAAATCGTGTTGAATGACAGCCTTTGGAAATATATTTCTGTTCACTGAAGGTGCAACTCACAGAATCATTGATGCAAAAATCAAATTGAACGGATTCCGGTTAATTCTGCGCTTGAACACACGCCCCCATTTTGCAGCCCCGGCTGCCAGACTTCCAGATGGAGCAAATAATCCACAAATGGCAAATGCATCCAGTCTGCAAAATGGCAACATGTTGACAATATTCCGACTGAATTTCGCAACATATTTTACTATTTTAGCCGAAAGAAATATTTCAAATAAAACAGGGGGGGGGGGGGGTGAACATCAAATGCACGTTGTGATTGCCCCAGCCAAATCCCATGAAAGTGATTTAAAACGAAAATGTCATTCCATCAGGTTGAAGATGCGCGATCAGTCAGCAGTGAAAAATTTAAACTTCTGCACTGAATGATGCAACTCAATAGAAAAACGCAGTTGCTCATCGTGGGCTTCGTTTGCGACGTCGGCCGGTTAGTTCAGGTGGTTAGAGCGCCAACGTCGCGGGTTCAATCCCCGTACTGGCCACATGCGATTACCCGTGTGGGCAGAACCTGTCGTCTTTTCGTCGGCAGAGGCTGATCCGCTTCGCGTTCTTCCACATCGGCAAAGTCCAGCTTTTTTTTTCTCCTTGCCAACTTTTAAAATGGGAAAATTTCTTCCAACCGTTCTGACAAATTGCCCATCTTTTCAAACTTCTGTGCCACAAACCGAAAGGGCGAATGTGGAAGGTTACGAGACGGGAATGGTGTTTTCATTGCAAAGGGTGGACCGGCGGAGAAAGATTGAGCTTCATCTCATTAAATTCACAACGAGTGCTGACATAATGTCCTTCATGTGGCTACGAAATCGTTTATAAAAGCACTGGGATCATGCTCAGGTGGTCAAATCTGCAGTTTGACCTCAGTACGGAGCCTGACGGCTGATGCTGGCTGGTCACCACTCTTCAGAAAAGACATTAGGAAGAGGACAGGTGACACTGCCTGGGAGGTTTACAATGATAAAATAAGTCCGTTATGAGGCGGTGTTGGAGACGTTCGGCTAGTTCCAAGTCGAACATAGAAAATTGGAAGATGTCCCAACTCTGATATTCCAGCTGATACGGGATTTCGACAGAGTAAACAGTCAAAATACTCCCTCTCCGCGCAGGTCAATAACTGAAGTTGTCAGGTGCAAATTTGTTGAGAAAACATCTGGAGTGGACAGGCGGACCGGCATCAACTTCACGCAAATTGGTGGGATATGTCACCATTCCACAGGGAAAAATGACGGGAGATGCCATCCTTTCCCGCGAGTCGTAGTGAAACGGAAATGAGAAATGCGTAGTCAGCAGGATTCGGACCTGCGCGGGGAAACCCCAATGGATTTCTAGTCCATCGCCTTAACCACTCGGCCATGACTACACGGTCAAACGCGCCAGAAATCATACTGATACCCACTCAATAATTCTTATAGCCGGCCTCCTTGAAGTGATGCTGACCTCTTGTGATGGATACAAATGCGATTAATTTCGCTGCTGATGTCATGCGTCTGTCTTCTTTCCCCATGTCGGCTCAATTTCATCTGTCGTCTAACGTCCTTTTCATTCGGATACAGCACATGGGTGGATTGAAACAAACAATTGCAAGCATTCTATATCTGTCCATACACTCAGAACTGGATGGAACACAAACTTTACATCCCAAAATAGCTCCCTACAAGGCGCCTTAGGAAAACGAGCTCTTGAATGCGCAAAACTAATGCAGATATATTAGAGTATGTGCGGATTCGGAATCCAATCCGGCTCTCCCACATGGTGGTGACATTTGCCGTTTCTGAATCACCAGTGGACAAATTTGAATTGAGCCCTTCGAGAATATCTTTCTGCTCACTGAAGATGCAACTCCCGCAATCATTGATCCAAAATTTAAGATGAACTGGGGCCGGTTAGTTTATACGGCTGGAGCATGTTGCTAATAACGCTGCGAGTGAGGGTTCAATCCTCGTACTGTCCAAATGCGGTTACCTCTGTCTGTTTCAAACGTCACTGGAGTCAGGGAAAGTCCCAGAGGATTGGAAAATCGCGCTTGTAACCCCACTGTTCAAGAAGGGAACAAGAAAAAAGATGGAAAATTATAGGCCAATTAGCCTAACCTCAGTTGTGGGCAAAATTCTAGAATCCATCGTTAAGGATGAGATTTCTAAATTCTTGGAAGTGCAGGGTCGGATTAAGACAAGTCAGCATGGATTTAGTAAGGGGAGGTCGTGCCTGACAAACCTGTTAGAGTTCTTTGAAGAGATAACAAATAGGTTAGACCAAGGAGAGCCAATGGATGTTATCTATCTTGACTTCCAAAAGGCCTTTGACAAGGTGCCTCACGGGAGACTTCTCAGTAAAATAAGGGCCCATGGTATTCGAGGCAAGGTACTAACATGGATTGACGATTGGCTGTCAGACAGAAGGCAGAGAGTTGGGATAAAAGGTTCTTTCTCAGAATGGCAACCGGTGACAAGTGGTGTCCCGCAGGGTTCAGTGTTGGGGCCACAGCTGTTCTCTTTATATATTAACGATCCAGATGACGGGACTGGGGGCATTCTGGCCAAGTTTGCCGATGATACAAAGATAGGTGGAGGGGCAGGTAGGATTGAGGAGGTGGGGAGGCTGCAGAAAGATTTAGACAGTTTAGGAGAGTGGTCCAAGAAGTGGCTGATAAAATTCAACGTGGGCAAGTGCGAGGTCGTACACTTTGGAAAAAAGAATAGAGGCATGGACTATTTTCTAAACGGTGACAAAATTCATAATGCTAAAGTGCAAAGGGACTTGGGAGTCCTAGTCCAGGATTCTCGAAAGGTAAACTTGCAGGTTGAGTCCGTAATTAAGAAAGCAAATGTAATGTTGTCATTTATCTCAAGAGGCTTGGAATACAAAAGCAGGGATGTACTTCTGAGGCTTTATAAAGCACTGGTTAGGCCCCATTTGGAGTACTGTGAGCAATTTGGGGCCCCACACCTCAGGAAGGACATACTGGAACTGGAGCGAGTCCAGCGGAGATTCACACGGATGATCCCAGGAATGGTAGGCCTGACATACGATGAACGTTTGAGGATCGTGGGATTATATTCATTGGAGTCTAGGAGGTTGAGGGGAGATCTGATAGAAACTTACAAGATAATGAACGGCTTAGATAGGATGGACGTAGGGAAGTTGTTTCCATTAACTGGGGAGGCTAGGACGCGGGGGCACAGCCTTAGAATAAAAGGGAGTCACTTTAGAACAGAAATGAGGAGAAATTTCTTCAGCCAGAGAGTGGTGGGTCTGTGGAATTCATTGCCACAGAGGGCTGTGGAGGCCGAGACGTTGAGCGTCTTCAAGACAGAAATTGATAAATTCGTGATTTCTCGAGGAATTAAGGGCTCTGGGGAGAGAGCGGGTAAATGAAGTTGAAATCAACCATGATTGAATGGTGGAGTGGACTCGATGGGCCGAATGGCCTTACTTCCGCTCCTATGTCTTACGGTCTTATGGTCTTATGGTACACTCACGATGCCGTTGACAATTTTTCAACTGGGAAAAAGTCTGCCTCCCATCCTGACAAATTGTCCATCTTTTTACACTTCTGTGCCACAAATCGGTCGGTGACATTTGAGCAAACCTTGACCGCTCTACAGCGAAACACAGACGGACGACCGGTCAGCTGGATGTCAACTGTGATCATTCCTCTCATTCGCTTCAATGTTTTGTCAATATTCACGTCAGCCAACCCTGTTGCAAGAAATCAGACCAGCTTATTTTGACGCACTGCATTCAACCGATCAACACATCGCTTCACACGAATTGATAATGCGCTTCAAACCTAATTTACGCAAATACTGAGTTTTTTCAGAAGAACAGCTATTCGTCTGGAAATCTCGAAACTGGCGGTTCGTTGTTTGTCACGCTCAACACATTAACCGCTCAACATTGTCTTTAAGATGTGACAGAAGGGTGTCTAATATGTTGCTGATGACAGCGAAAAAGTCGGGAGCGGAAGGAAATTCCTTCAGCAAGCATGGATGGAAACTTCATTGAGGAGCCGCCGTGAGGCAACGTATAATATCCCTCGCAACGAGCACGATGCTTTCTCCACATTTTTATGTCATTCCAATTCCCACAGTGTGCCTCGTTATGAAGCGTCGCACGAGAGAGTAAGCAAAAGATAAAATACCAATTCGCTCTCCCAGTGTGAAGCGGGACCTGTGACATGGGGCTGCTGTGTGACTGTGACTGATAGAAAGAGTTGGATCACAAGGGCAGTTGGGCTGTGTTTTGTTCAGCCTTTCAAATCTTGATGAATTACTCGAACCGTTAAATTGTGTTGAATGACAGCCTTTGGAAATATATTTCTGTTCACTGAAGGTGCAACTCACAGAATCAATGATGCAAAAATCAAATTGAACGGATTCCGGTTAATTCTGCGCTTGAACACACGCCCCCATTTTGCAGCCCTGGCTGCCAGACTTCCAGATGGAGCAAACATTCCACAAATGGCAAATTAATCCAGTCTGCAAAATGGCAACATGTTGACAATATTCCGACTGAATTTCGCAACATATTTTACTATTTTAGCAGAAAAAATATTTCAAATAAAGCCGGGGGGGCGGGCGGGGGGGGGGGGGGGGGGGGGGGGCGGGGGGGGGGGGGGGTGAACATCAAATGCACGTTGTGATTGCCCCAGCCAAATCCCATGAAAATCATTTAAAACGAAAATGCCATTCCATCAGGTTGAAGATGCGCGATCAGTCAGCAGTGAAAAATTTAAACTTCTGCACTTAATGATGCAACTCAATAGAAAAACGCAGTTGCTCATCGTGGGCTTCGTTTGCGACTTCGGCCGGTTAGCTCAGGTGGTTAGAGCGTGGTGTTAATAACGCCAAGGTCGCGGGGTCAAACCCCGTACTGGCCACATGCGATTACCCGTGTGGGCAGAACCTGTCGTCATGTCGTCGGCAGAGGCTGATCCGCTTCGCGCTGTTCCATACCGCAAAGTGCAGCTTTTTGTTTTCTCCTTGACAACTTTTGAACTGGGAAAATTTCTTCTGACCGTTCTGACAAATTGCCCATCTTTTCAAACTTCTGTGCCACAAACCGAAAGGGCGAATGTGGAAGGTTACGAGACGGGAAATGAGTTTTCATTGCAAAGAGTGGACCGTCCGGAGAAAGATTGAGCGTCATCTAATTAAATTCACAACGGAGTTCTGAAATAATGTCCTTCATTTGGCTACGAAATCGTTTATAAAAGCACTGGGATCATGCTCTGGTGGTCACATCTGCAGTTTGACATCAGTACGGAGCCTTACGGCTGATGCTGGCTGGTCACCACTCTTCAGAAAAGACATTAGGAAGAGGACAGGTGACACTGCCTGGGAGGTTACAATGATAAAATAAGTCCGTTATGAGGCGGTGTTGGAGACGTTCGGGTAGTTCCACGTCGAACATAGAAAATTGGAAGATGTCCCAACTCTGATATTCCAGCTGATACGGGATTTCGACAGAGTAAACAGTCAAAATACTCCCTCTCCGCGCAGGTGAATAACTGAAGTTATCAGGTGCAAATTTGTTGAGAAAACATCTGGAGAGGACAGGCGGACCGGCATCAACTTCACGCAAATTGGTGGGATATGTCACCATTCCACTGGGAAAAATAATTGCAGATGCCATCCTTTCCAGCCAGTCGTAGTAAAACGGAAATGAGAAATGCGTAGTCAGCAGGATTCGAACCTGCGCGGGGAAACCCCAATGGATTTCTAGTCCATCGCCTTAACCACTCGGCCATGACTACACGGTCGAACGCGTCAGAAATCATACTGATACCTCCTCAATAATTCTTATAGCCGGCCTCCTTGAAGTGATGCTGACCTCTTGTGATGGATACGACTGCGATTAATTTCTCTGCTGATTTCATGCGTCTGTCTTCTTTCCCCATGTCGGCTCAATTTCATCTGTCGTCTAACGTCCTTTTCATTCGGATACAGCACATGGGTGGATTGAAACAAACATTTGCAAGCATTCTATATCTGTCCATACACTCAGAACTGGATGGAACACAAACTTTACATCCCAAAATAGCTCCATTCAAGGCGCCTGAGGAAAACGAGCTCTTGAATGCGCAAAACTAATGCAGATATATTAGAGTATGTGCGGATTCGGAATCCAATCCGGCTCTCCCACATGGTGGTGACATTTGCCGTTTCTGAATCACCAGCGGACAAATTTGAATTGAGCCTTTCGAGAATATCTTTCTGTTCACTGAAGATGCAACTCCCGCAATCATTGATCCAAAATTTAAGATGAACTGGGGCCGGTTAGTTCATACGGCTGGAGCATGTTGCTAATAACGCTGCGACTGAGGGTTCAATCCTCGTACTGACCAAATGCGGTTCCCTCTGTCTGTGGAGCCCGGTTTACGTTATGCTCAGTGGCAATGGCTTTTTCGAACAGGCTGAGTCGCTTCGCGACCGAAAGGTAAACTTGCAAGTTGAGTCCGTAATTAAGAAAGCAAATGTAATGTTGTCATTTATCTCAAGAGGCTTGGAATGCAAAAGCAGGGATGTACTTCTGAGGCTTTATAAAGCACTGGTTAAGCCCCATTTGGAGTTCTGTGAGCAATTATGGGCCCCACACCTCAGGAAGGACATACTGGCACTGGAGCGGGTCCAGCGGAGATTCACACGGATGATCCCAGGAATGGTAGGCCTGACATACGATGAACGTCTGAGGATCGTGGGATTATATTCATTGGAGTTTCGGAGGTTGAGGGGAGATCTGATAGAAACTTACAAGATAATGAACGGCTTTGATAGGATGGACGTAGGGAAGTTGTTTCCATTAACAGGGGAGACTAGGACGCGGGGGCACAGCCTTAGAATAAAAGGGAGTCACTTTAGAACAGAGATGAGGAGAAATTTCTTCAGCCAGAGAGTGGTGGGTCTGTGGAATTCATTGCCACAGAGGGCTGTGGAGGCCGAGACGTTGAGCGTCTTCAAGACAGAAATTGATAAATTCGTGATTTCTCGAGGAATTAAGGGCTATGGGGAGAGAGCGGGTAAATGGAGTTGAAATCAACCATGATTGAATGGTGGAGTGGACTCGATGGGCCGAATGGCCTTACTTCCGCTCCTATGTCTTATGGTCTTATGGTACACTCACGATGCCGTTGACAATTTTTCAACTGGGAAAAAGTCTGCCTCCCATCCTGACAAATTGTCCATCTTTTCACACTTCTGTGCCACAATCGGTCGGTGACATTTGAGCAAACCTTGACCGCTCTACAGCGCAACACATACGGACAACCGGTCAGCTGGATGTCAACTGTGATCATTCCTCTCATTCGCTTCAATGTTTTGTCAATATTCACGTCAGCCAACCTTGTTGCAAGAAATCATATCAGCTTACTTTGACGCACTGCATTCAACCGATCAACACATCGCTTCACACGAATTGATAATGCGCTTCACACCTAATTTACGCAAATACTGAGTTTTTTCAGAAGAACAGCTATTCGGCTGGAAATCTCGAAACTGGCGGTTAGTTGGTCGTCACGCTCAACACATTAACCGCTAAACATTGTCTTTAAGATGTGGCAGAAGGGTGTCTAATGTGTTGCTGATGACAGCGAAAAAGTCGGGATCGGATGGAAATTCCTTCAGCAAGCATGGATGGAAACTTCATTGAGGAGCCGCCGTGAGGCAACGTATAATATCCCTCGCAACGAGCACGATGCTTTCTCCACATTTTTATGTCATTCCAATTCCCACAGTGTGCCTCGTTGTGAAGCGTCGCACGAGAGAGTAAGCAAAAGATAAAAAAGCAATTCGCTCTCCCAGTGTGAAGCGGGACCTGTGACATGGGGCTGCTGTGTGAGTGTAACTGATAGAAAGAGTTGGATCACAAGGGCAGTTGGGCTGTGTTTTGTTCAGCCTTTCAAATCTTGATGAATTACTCGAACCGTTAAATCGTGTTGAATGACAGCCTTTGGAAATATATTTCTGTTCACTGAAGGTGCAACTCACAGAATCATTGATGCAAAAATCAAATTGAACG
Organism: Mustelus asterias; assembly: GCF_964213995.1. Taxonomy (NCBI): domain Eukaryota; kingdom Metazoa; phylum Chordata; class Chondrichthyes; order Carcharhiniformes; family Triakidae; genus Mustelus; species Mustelus asterias. Next base: position 2,000,090 of record NC_135830.1, read on the forward strand.
GATTCCGGTTAATTCTGCGCTTGAACACACGCCCCCATTTTGCAGCCCTGGCTGCCAGACTTCCAGATGGAGCAAATATTCCACAAATGGCAAATGCATCCAGTCTGCAAAATGGCAACATGTTGACAATATTCCGACTGAATTTCGCAACATATTTTACTATTTTAGCAGAACAAAATATTTCAAATAAAACCGGGGGGTGGGGGGGTGAACATCAAAGGCGCGTTGTGATTGCCCCAGCTAAATCCCATGAAAGTCATTTAAAACGACAATGCCATTCCATCAGGTTGAAGATGCGCGATCACTCAGCAGTGAAAAATTTAAACTTCTGCACTTAATGATGCAACTCAATAGAAAAACGCAGTTGCTCATCGTGGGCTTCATTTGCGACGTCGGCCGGTTAGCTCAGGTGGTTAGAGCGTGGTGCTCATGTCGGAAGTAGGCACGGCTCCCAGTCTGAGGCCAGTCAGTTTGTATGGATTACACCCTAGCAACTGAACCAGTCCTGGAGGGGTGGACGCTCGACCGGCTTAGTTGTCACCGTTAGGTTTCCACCTGCAGCAACCCCCTCAGGAGACACCTCTGAAGACACGAGTCCACTTCTCTCCCCCTTAACCCCGTTCGAGATCAAAGACACGGATGAGTGTTCTTCTCAGTCAATTTATTCTTTCTTGCAAGAAAGGGTGCAGTCCCGTAGGAACACTCACACTTACAATACATGATCATACTTTATATGCATCCGCGAGTTCATCATACGCCCCTCCCCTTTCCTTGTTTATTGGTTCCCGCGCTTCCTTATCGTGAACGGTTCCGCCCTCCAGCGCCTACTTTTCCTTTTATAGTCCGCAGTAACCGTTTCTTCTATAATTCAACTTGTGACGACTGGTACTCTGACCGCAAGCAAATGATTACATACTGGTGGTCAAGCACCTGCTCCTGCAAAGCGTCTATACAGCATATTTCACTTCCCATTTTCCCTGCTCTGAGCCTGTGGGCTCATCACTTTCAAAAATTACATCATCCTCCCCTTACAATCCCCCCTGTCTTTCCTTACGCACTGTAATTTTTGATACCTAGTGTATTTTCTAATCCCTCTAGCATTATGCCTGCCTGTTCGTCCCAGGTGCCATTGCCGGCCTTGGCGTCTAGGAGACCCTGTCCTTCCTCTGACGTCAAGTGTAGGCCTACTACTCGTCCATCCAGGGTATCACGTTTAGTCAAAGCGGTCTCAATAAGTCTTTGGGTCAGGCCCCGGATACAAGGGATAACACAGCATCCTAAGGCGACCAGTACCCCCGCTACTACTATAAAGGAGATGAGGGCGGATACCACAACCCCTTTCCATTTCCCGAACCACCTTTCCAGCCACCCGGTAAGGTCTGTGTCCACTCCCGAGCTTTCAGCCAATTCATCAGCCAGGGTCGTTTGTCCTTCTAGCGCTCTGGTGATCGACCCATCAGGAGCGGTGTTATTTGGAATAAAGGTACAACACTGTGTCCCTATCATGACGCAGACCCCTCCTTTCTCTGCTAAGATCATGTCCAATGCTAACCTATTCTCCCAAGCCATCCTACTGGTGGCATCCAGTTGTTCCGCTCTTCCCTTCACTGCACCCCGGGTGTAATTAATAAATCGCTGCTGGTTATAGTAGATGTAGTTGATCCAATCCACGTTTTTATTGATGGTCACCCACCAGAACAGAGACTCAAACCCCGCCGTTATCTGGTTCCTAGCTTTATACTCATCGGGAACCCCCCTAGGGACCCCTATGTTGTCCAAATAGACCCGGTCGTCAAAAGAGGTAGATAGACTCCTCTCTGCTCGCCGGTCTCCACGGGGTTCTGGGTGTTCGAATGCCAGGGTGAATGGGACAACCAATTGGACTATCGCACAGGTTCCTTTCCATCTTCGGGGTAACGTTGGCCGCAGAATCCCCCCTCCACAGTACCACCAGAGGTCAGCTCGGGGTACCTGGATCTGGGAATAATTCCCTTCCTCGGTGGCGTCATTAACTTCCTTGATCGTACCACACTTGTCAAAAGTGCCCACCTGCCTATCCAGTTTTTCCCCAGTCCGAGAGACACAGGTGTGATGTGTTCCTAATACCCCAGAAAATACCGGGGGCTGCGATTCCCTGTTGGATCTTACAGAGGGAAACGTCAGGCCCAGGGACTGGCAGGTGGGGTCATCCCAGGCCGCCCGGTGCTGATATAATTTTACCAGGCATTCCATCTGTTTTGGCTCTTTATCCCATCCCAACGGGAAGGGAACCACCTGTGGAGTCGGCCGACTGCCCGTGCATGCATAACAATTGCCCTTCTCGAGGCTTTGGACCGTATACTTGACCCATTCCATCCAGGCATTCGTTTCCCCAAGGCCCGTTTCTATTTCAATGGTTTCCCTGAGATCTTTTACCTATATCACCCTAATCCCCTCAGAGCTTCCCGGGGCAGGGGTCGCCGTGCGTAGAACTGGTGAATTGCCAGCTGTCGCTTTCTGAACCGTGATCCTTACGCAACACAGTCTTTCCTCCCTGACCCTTACCCCAAGTACTTCATTGTCTAGACTCACTTGCCTATTTCCGTTTGCCACCCATTCAGTCTGCTTCACGGTCAGGTATAGTGGATTACACCGGTTCAGCCCGCAATCCCTCGGGAGGATGGCCCGTGGGACTAACGCTACCCGTCCCCGCACCCCGAGAGATTTTTCTTCACCTAGCCCCTTTCCCATGAAAATCAATTCCATCTCCTTTCCCTGATACCCTTTTTGTCTTGCGAGGTTTATTGTAGTCTGATTAAGTTCCCCCATAGTTCCGCATGGCACCATCTGGCCAAGGTCAATTTCTATTACCTGCACCTGGGACGCTTCATTTATGGTGAGAGAATATATCTGGCCTGCGTGGGCTGCCCCTTCCGCGTACCACCTATCAACCGCTTCCTGATTCCCCCCCCGCGCAACCCCCATAGCCCCAAAGTCCCTTTTTGGAGACATTGACCATGTCGTTAGTAATGTTAGTAGCATTTCAATACTGTGATTATAGTCCATTTCAGAATGTTGTCTGTTCAGTCTTCCGCAGTATTCTCCGCTGAGGCGTGATCGCCCAGAGTCAGCGCCCCCTCCTCCGGAGCTGGTACCGGTCCCTTGACCCTGGTGTAATGAGTCCAGCCCCTTTCAGCGGTTCGAATAGCAGTCTCAGTGGTCAACAGTACCAAGAAGGGGCCGTCCCAAACCGGTTCCAACGTTCGTTGCCTCCAATTCTTAATTAGGACCCACTGTCCCGGTTTGATAGAGTGAATCGCGAATTCAAGAGGCGGTGTCTGTGCCAGGAGTCCCTGTTGACGTAAACGAGACAGAGCAGATTCCAAGGCCTCAACATATTTGCGTACAAACACATCTCTGGACTCAAAGACAGGGAACTCCCCCCTTGGTCCATTGAAGGGGAGACCGAACATCATTTCAGACGGGGAGACACCTAAATCACGTCGCGGTTGCGTTCGTATTTGTAGGAGAGCCAAGGGAAGACACTTAGTCCAAGGCAACCCGGTTTCAGTGGTCAGTTTCGTGAGTTGTTTTTTAAGGGTCTGATTCATCTGCTCAACCTTGCCTGAGGACTGGGGGTGCCAGGGGGTGTGAAAATCCCAGTCTACCCCAACCGCTTTTATTATGTTCTGGAGGGTGGTCGAAGTGAAGTGGCTACCTTGGTCAGAGTCAATGGCACTGGGAAGCCCAAATCGCGGGATAACTTGTTCTAGGAGGACTTTACGAACTTGAGCCGCTGTAGCTGTGGCAGTTGGGAACGCTTCTGCCCATCCTGTCAGGTGGTCCACTATTACGAGGAGATACTTCAATCGGCCGAGGGGAGGGAGTTCGGTATAGTCTACCTGCATATATTCAAAGGGTCTATAGGCGGGGCTTCTCCCTCCCGTGGTCGTGTTCTGTCTCAGACCCCTCTTATTAACCCTCCTACAGATCAGGCAATCCCTCGTAACTTGTTTGGCCACCGTGTAAATTCCGGGGTGTGCGTATCGGCTTAGAAACGTATCGCACAGGGCTTGGACCCCCCCCCAATGCCCCCCTTGGTGGAGGTGACTTAGTATTCCTCTGGCTAGGGGACGGTTCAACAATTGTCTCCCATCAGGCAAGGTCCATTTTCCGTCCCCCCCTTTCTGCCCCCCCAATTCTTTAAATTCAGTCTCTTCTGTTTCAGTGAATACCGGCGCCTCATTTATCTCTGGGACATGGGGCACCCATACCAGACATTCAGCCACCTCCTCTTCCATCCCCGCCAATCTCGCCTGTTCATCTGCTAACTGGTTTCCCCTGATCTCTGTTCCCGTACCCTTCTGGTGACCTTTCACATGGACCACTGCGATTTCTCGTGGCTTTAACAGATCCTCCAGTATTTTTACCACTAACTCCTCATGGACCAACTCCTTTCCCCTACTATTTATCATTCCCCTCTCCTTCCAAATCTTTCCGAAGGTATGCACGATGCCAAATGCATATTTGGAGTCCGTGTACACCATTCCTACTTGCCCTTCCAGATTCCTCAGGGCCCGATGCAGAGCATACAGTTCACATGTCTGGGCAGACCAGGAGTTAGGCAGTCTCCCTCTTTCCTCCAGCTTCCAACCTTCCTCGCTAATAATGGCATGTCCATTATATCGTTTTCCATCTATCACCCGGGAAGACCCGTCAATGTACCATCTCCTCCCCACATGAAGGGGTCTGTCCCTTAGGTCTTCCCTCACCTTACTCTGGAGCTCTATTATGTCTGAACAACGGTGCTCAAGTTTGCCCCTATTCTCCCCTTTCCATAGGAATTCTGCTGGGTTCTGACAGGAGCCAACCTCTATCCTAAGGTCGTCACGATCTAACAATACAGCCTCGTACTTCAGGATCCTTGAGTCCGTCAGCCATCTTCCGGCTTTCTGACTCAGGATTGTTCTTACCTGGTGAGGTGTTGTGACGGTTAAAGGCGCCCCGAACGTTAACTTCCTACTCTCTTCTACCAATTTGGCTGTGGCAGCGACCGCTTGGACACATTCCGGCCAGCCCCGAGATACCGGATCTAGGACTTTTGACAAGAAAGCCACCGGCTTCCTATCCCCACCCCAGTCTTGGGTCAGGACCCCGAGCGCAGTGCCCTGCTTCGCGTTAACAAATAACCTGAATGCTTTGTTGAAATTCGGTAGACTCAGGACCGGGGCGGTCGCTAGCTTTTGCTGAAGGGTTTCGATCAACACTTCCCCTTCCGGGTCCCACTGGATCTTGTCCGGGGCGTCCTCGACAAGTCTTAAAGATACTCTTATTTTAACCTCAAGACAAGGAAAGAGCACATGGTCCTTCCAAGGTTTAACTCCTTGCTCAACATTAAAACATTAAAGCGAACAACAACAAAACATTCACACAATCACGTTGTTAAACACACAGACACACATGGAAGCTTCCAACATTTATTGAGACTTAACATCTTAAACAGTCGCTTTTATTCTGCTGTTTGACTCATAACTGCTATTGGCCACTCGCCAATTGCTTCTTGTTCTAGCGCTAATTGCGCAGCCTTGTCTGCGGCTTGGTTCCCTTTGTATTTTAACCCGTCGGGGTTGTCCCTCTCTGGTTCCCTTTGGTGCGCTTTAATTTTTATTACTGCCGCTTCTAGGGGTTTTTCTTTTAACGTCTCAACTATATCACACATTCCCCAAATTTTACCCCAGAAAACTACACCGTTGACTCAGTCTGACTCCTACAGATTCGATGATCTCTATTCCGGCTTCCGATCGTGGCCACCGATCGGACGTACCAGTAATACAGACCCAACCGACTACGTCATTTGTTGTGGGAAAAGTCACCACTCGGAGATCAGACTTGAGATTCAACTTGCAGTTTATTAAATCGAAGTAGTGGGACTGAAGGGGTGACCCGAGTGCCGCCCCACCCAGCAAGCTGCATATTTAACTTCCTCGGGGCTGGATGATGGTTTACTATTCACACAGAGATTTAAGAGTTGGCAGATCCAATCCTCGTCCGACCCGTATTCCGGCCAGAATACAGATGGTGCTCGGATTGGCTCTGTTGTCCATACAAAACAACAATATTTAATCATAACTTTTCTCTCCAAATTTCTTGTCCTCGTCTCGTAATCCCAATTTTATAGTTGCAACCCTAATGGACTAGAAGGGGGTATTCCCTTATGCTTGTTCTTCCCCTTGGGGGCCCCGTCCCATCCCCGAGACGATCTGTTTCCCATGGTTAGTCTCCAGTAGTCGTCTTGAGTATGACTCACCCACACCCTCAGATCAAACTGTCATAACCATGAAGTCAACAAGGAAGATAATGACTCTCGTCTGCCCGAAGCAGAGTCAGAGCGAAATTTCTTACCTTGATCCGTGCACGGAGTTGTCTGACTTTCGTCTATCTCCCAGTCCCTGTCACAGTCCTCCTCCCACACTCATCCGTGTGACCTCCGTCTAGGGGTTCAGAATTATCTCAATTGAGTGGTTTCAGACCTCCCTACCTGAGGACCGAAGCGGCGTCTTGTAGGTGTAAATATACACCGGACGCGTCTTATTACACCGAGTCGGTCCTCCTGCGAGAGGTCCCCGGTATAATTCAAGATCCCGGACGAGCCCCCAAATTGTCGGAAGTAGGCACGGCTCCCAGTCTGAGGCCAGTCAGTTTGTATGGATTACACCCTAGCAACTGAACCAGTCCTGGAGGGGTGGACGCTCGACCGGCTTAGTTGTCACCGTTAGGTTTCCACCGGCAGCAACCCCCTCAGGAGACACCTCTGGAGACACGAGTCCACTTCTCTCCCCCTTAACCCCGTTCGAGATCAAAGACACGGATGAGTGTTCTTCTAAGTCAATTTATACTTTCTTGCAAGAAAGGGTGCAGTCCCGTAGGAACACACACACTTACAATACATGATCATACTTTAAATGCGTCCGCGAGTTCATCATACGCCCCTCCCCTTTCCTTGTTTATTGGTTCCCGCGCTTCCTTATCGTGAACGGTTCCGCCCTCCAGCGCCTACTTTTCCTTTTATAGTCCGCAGTAACCGTTTCTTCTATAATTCAACTTGTGACGACTGGTACTCTGACCGCAAGCAAATGATTACATACTGGTGGTCAAGCACCTGCTCCTGCAAAGCGTCTATACAGCATATTTCACTTCCCATTTTCCCTGCTCTGAGCCTGTCGGCTCATCATTTCCAAAAATTACATCATCCTCCCCTTACACTAATAACGCCAAGGTCGCGGGTTCAATCCCCGTACTGGCCACATGCGATGACCCGTGTGGGCAAAACCTGTTGTCTTTTCGTCGGCAGAGACTGATCCGCTTCGCGTTCTTCCACACTGGCAAAGTGCAGCTTTTTTTTCTCATTGACAACTTTTAAACTGGAAAAATTTCTTCCAACCGTTCTGACAAATTGCCCATCTTTTCAAACTTCTGTGCCTCAAACCGAAAGGGCGAATGTGGAAGGTTACGAGACGGGAAAGGAGTTTTCATTGCAAAGAGTGGACCGGCGGGGAAAGATTGAGCTTCATCTAATTAAATTCAGAACGGAGCGCTGACATAATGTCCTTCATTTGGCTACGAAATCGTTTATAAAAGCACTGGGAACATGCTCAGGTGGTCACATCTGCAGTTTGACCTCAGTACGGAGCCTGACGGCTGATGCTGGCTGCTCACCACTCTTCAGAAAAGACATTAGGAAGAGGTCAGGTGACACTGCCTGGGAGGTTTACAATGATAAAATAAGTCCGTTATGAGGCGGTGTTGGAGACGTTCGGGTAGTTCCACGTCGAACAAAGAAAATTGGAAGATGTCCCAACTCTGATATTCCAGCTGATACGGGATTTCGACAGAGTAAACAGTCAAAATACTCCCTCTCCGCGCAGGTCAATAACTGAAGTTGTCAGGTGCAAATTTGTTGAGAAAACATCTGGAGAGGACAGGCGGACCGGCATCAACTTCACGCAAATTGTTGGGATCTGTAACCATTCCACAGGGAAAAATGATTGAAGATGCCATCCTTTCCAGCGAGTCGTAGTGAAACGGAAATGAGAAATGCGTAGTCAGCAGGATTCGAACCTGCGCGGGGAAAGCCCAATGGATTTCTAGTCCATCGCCTTAAACACTCGGCCATGACTACACGGCCAAACGCGCCAGAAATCATACTGATACCCACTCAATAATTCTTATAGCCGGCCTCCTTGAAGTGATGCTGACCTCTTGTGATGGATACAAATGCGATTACTTTCTCTGCTGATGTCATGCGTCTGTCTTCTTTCCCCATGTCGGCTCAATTTCATCTGTCGTCGAACGTCCTTTTCATTCGGATACAGCACATGGGTGGATTGAAAGAAACATTTGCAAGCATTCTATATCTGTCCATACACTCAGAACTGGATGGAACACAAACTTTACATCCCAAAATAGCTCCCTTTGTGGCGCCTTAGGAAAACGAGCTCTTGAATGCGCAAAACTAATGCAGATATATTAGAGTATGTGCGGATTCGGAATCCAATCCGGCTCTCCCACATGGAGGTGACATTTGCCGTTTCTGAATCACCAGTGGACAAATTTGAATTGAGCCCTGCGAGAATATCTTTCTGTTCACTGAAGATGCAACACCCGCAATCATTGATCCAAAATTTAAGATGAACTGGGGCCGGTTAGTTTATACGGCTGGAGCATGTTGCTCATGACGCTGCGACTGAGGGTTCAATCCTCGTCCTGTCCAAATGCCGTTACCTCCGTCTGTGGAGCCCGGTTTACGTTATGCTCAGTGGCAATGGCTTTTTCGAACAGCCCGAGTCGCTTCGCGTACTTCTGTACACTCACGATGCCGTTGACAATTTTTCAACTGGGAAAAAGTCTGCCTCCCATCCTGACAAATTGTCCATCTTTTCACACTTCTGTGCCACAAATCGGTCGGTGACATTTGAGCAAACCTTGACCGCTCTACAGCGAAACACAGACGGACGACCGGTCAGCTGGATGTCAACTGTGATCATTCCTCTCATTCGCTTCAATGTTTTGTCAATATTCACGTCAGCCAACCTTGTTGCAAGAAATCATACCAGCTTACTTTGACGCACTGCATTCAACCGATCAACACATCGCTTCACACGAATTGATAATGCGCTTCACACCTAATTTACGCAAATACTGAGTTTTTTCAGAAGAACAGCTATTCGTCTGGAAATCTCGAAACTGGCGGTTAGTTGGTCGTCACGCTCAACACATTAACCGCTAAACATTGTCTTTAAGATGTGGCAGAAGGGTGTCTAATGTGTTGCTGATGACAGCGAAAAAGTCGGGATCGGAAGGAAATTCCTTCAGCAAGCATGAATGGAAACCTCATTGAGGAGCCGCCGTGAGGCAACGTATAATATCCCTCGCAACGAGCACGATGCTTTCTCCACATTTTTATGTCATTCCAATTCCCACAGTGTGCCTCGTTATGAAGCGTCGCACGAGAGAGTAAGCAAAAGATAAAATACCAATTCGCTCTCCCCAGTGTGAAGCGGGACCTGTGACATGGGGCTGCTGTGTGACTGTTACTGATAGAAAGAGTTGGATCACAAGGGCAGTTGGGCTGTGTTTTGTTCAGCCTTTCAAATCTTGATGAATTACTCGATCCGTTAAATCGTGTTGAATGACAGAATTTGGAAATATATTTCTGTTCACTGAAGGTGCAACTCACAGAATAATTGATGCAAAAATCAAATTGAACGGATTCCGGTTAATTCTGCGCTTGAACACACGCCCCCATTTTGCAGCTCTGGCTGCCAGACTTCCAGATGGAGCAAATATTCCACAATGGCAAATGCATCCAGTCTGCAAAATGGCAACATGTTGACAATATTCCGACTGAATTTCGCAACATATTTTACTATTGTAGCAGAAAAAATTATTTCAAATAAAACCGCGGGGGGGGGGGGGGGGGGTGGGGGGGTGAACGTCAAATGCACGTTGTGATTGCCCCAGCCAAATCCCATGAAAGTAATTTAAAACGAAAATGCCATTCCATCAGGTTGAAGATGCGCGATCAGTCAGCAGTGAAAAATTTAAACTTCTGCACTTAATGATGCAACTCAATAGAAAAACGCAGTTGCTCATCGTGGGCTTCGTTTGCGACGTCGGCCGGTTAGCTCAGGTGGTTAGAGCGTGGTGCTAATAACGCCAAGGTCACGGGTTCAATCCCCGTACTGGCCACATGCGTTTACCCGTGTGGGCAGAACCTGTCGTCATTTCGTCGGCAGAGGCTGATCCGCTTTGCGTTCTTCCACAGCGGCAAAATGCAGCTTTTTTTTCTCCTTGACAACTTTTAAACTGGACAAATTTCTTCCAACCGATCTGACAAATTGCCCATCTTTTCAAACTTCTGTGCCACAAACCGAAAAGGGCGAATGTGGAAGGTTACGAGAAGGGAAATGAGTTTTCCTTGCAAAGAGTAGACCGGCGGAGAAAGATTGAGCTTCATCTAATTAAATTCACAACGGAGTGCTGACATAATGTCCTTCATTTGGCTACCAAATCGTTTATAAAAGCACTGGGAACATGCTCAGGTGGTCACATCTGCAGTTTGACATCAGTACGGAGCCTTACGGCTGATGCTGGCTGGTCACCACTCTTCAGAACAGACATTAGGAAGAGGACAGGTGACACTGCCTGGGAGGTTTACAATGATAAAATAAGTCCGTTATGAGGCGGTGTTGGAGACGTTCGGGTCGTTCCACGACGAACATAGAAAATTGGAAGATGCCCCAACTCTGATATTCCAGCTGATACGGGATTTCGACAGAGTAAACAGTCAAAATACTCCCTCTCCGCGCAGGTCAATAACTGAAGTTGTGAGGTGCAAATTTGTTGGGAAAACATCTGGAGAGGAGAATCGGACCGGCATCAACTTCACGCAAATTGGTGGGATTTGTAACCATTCCACAGGGAAAAATGATTGAAAATGCCATCCTTTCCCGTGAGACGCAGTGAAACGGAAGTGAGAAATGCGTAGTCAGCAGGATTCGAACCTGCGCAGTCAGCAGTATTCGAACCTGCGCGGGGAAACACCAATGGATTTCTAGTCCATCGCCGTAACCACTCGGCCATGACTACACGGTCAAATGCGTCAGAAACCATACTGATACCCACTCAATAATTCTTACACCCGGCCTCCTTGAAGTGATGCTGACCTCTTGTGATGGATACGAATGCGATTAATTTCTCTGCTGATGTCATGCGTCTGTGTTCTTTCCCCATGTCGGCTCAATTTCATCTGTCGTCTAACGTCCTTTTCATTCGGATACAGCACATGGGTGGATGGAAACAAACATTTGCAAGCATTCTATATCTGTCCACACACTGCGAACTGAATGGAACACAAACGTTACATCCCAAAACAGCTCCCTTCAAGGCGCCTTAGGAAAACGAGCTCTTGAATGCGCAAAACTAATGCAGATATATTAGAGTATGTGCGGATTCGGAATCCAATCCGGCTCTCCCACATGGTGGTGACATTTGCCGTTATCGAATCACCAGTGGACAAATTTGAATTGAGTCCTTCGAGAATATCTTTCTGTTCACTGAAGATGCAACTCCCGCAATCATTGATCCAAAATTTAAGATGAACTGGGGCCGGTTAGTTTATACGGCTGGAGCATGTTGCAAATAACGCTGCGACTGAGGGTTCAATCCTCGTACTGTCCAAATGCGGTTTCCTCTGTCTGTGGAGCCCGGTTTACGTTATGCTCAGTGGCAATGGCTTTTTCGAACAGCCTGAGTCGCTTCGCGTACTTCTGTACACTCACGATGCCGTTGACAATTTTTCAACTGGGAAAAAGTCTGCCTCCCATCCTGACAAATTGTCCATCTTTTCACACTTCTGTGCCACAAATCGGTCGGTGACATTTGAGCAAACCTTGACCGCTCTACAGCGAAACACAGACGGACGACCGGTCAGCTGGATGTCAACTGTGATCATTCCTCTCATTCGCTTCAATGTTTTGTCAATATTCACGTCAGCCAACCTTGTTGCAAGAAATCATAACAGCTTACTTTGACGCACTGCATTCAACCGATCAACACAGCGCTTCACACGAATTGATAATGCGCTTCACACCTAATTGACGCAAATACTGAGTTTTTTCAGAAGAACAGCTATTCGGCTGGAAATCTCGAAACTGGCGGTTAGTTGGTCGTCACGCTCAACACATTAACCGCTAAACATTGTCTTTAAGATGTGGCAGAAGGGTGTCTAATGTGTTACTGATGACAGCGAAAAAGTCGGGATCGGAAGGAAATTCCTTCAGCAAGCATGGGTGGAAACTTCATTGAGGAGCCGCCGTGAGGCAACGTATAATATCCCTCGCAACGAGCACGATGCTTTCTCCACATTTTTATGTCATTCCAATTCCCACAGTGTGCCTCGTTATGAAGCGTCGCACGAGAGAGTAAGCAAAAGATGAAATCCTAATTCGCTCTCCCCAGTGTGAAGCGGGACCTGTGACATGGGGCTGCTGTGTGACTGTTACTGATAGAAAGAGTTGGATCACAAGGGCAGTTGGGCTGTGTTTTGTTCAGCCTTTCAAATCTTGATGAATTACTCGAACCGTTAAATCGTGTTGAATGACAGCCTTTGGAAATATATTTCTGTTCACTGAAGGTGCAACTCACAGAATCATTGATGCAAAAATCAAATTGAACGGATTCCGGTTAATTCTGCGCTTGAAAACACGCCCCCATTTTGCAGCCCTGGCTGCCAGACTTCCAGATGGAGCAAATATTCCACAAATGGCAAATGCATCCAGTCTGCAAAATGGCAACATGTTGACAATATTCCGACTGAATTTCGCAACATATTTTACGATTTTAGCAGAACAAAATGTTTCAAATAAAACCGTGGGGGGGGGGGGGGTGGTGCGGGGGGGCGGGGGGGCGGTGGGGTGGGGTGAACATCAAATGCACGTTGTGATTGGCCCCAGCCAAATCCCATGAAAGTAATTTAAAACGAAAATGCCATTCCATCAGGTTGAAGATGCGTGATCAGTCAGCAGTGAAAAATTTAAACTTCTGCACTTAATGATGCAACTCAATAGAAAAACGCAGTTGCTCAACGTGGGCTTCGTTTGCGACGTCGGCCGGTGAGCACAGGTGGTTAGAGCGTGGTGCTAATAACGCCAAGGTCGCGGGTTCAATCCCCGCACTGGCCACACCCGTGTGGGCAGAACCTGTCGTCTTTTCGTCGGCAGAGGCTGATCCGCTTCGCGTTCTTCCACAGCGGAAAAGTGCACCTTTTTTTTTTCTCCTTGACAACTTTTAAACTGGGAACATTTCTTCTAACCGTTCCGACAAATTGCCCATCTTTTCAAACTTCTGTGCCACAAACCGAAGGGGCGAATGTGGAAGGTTACGAGACGGGAAAGGAGTTTTCATTGCAAAGAGTCAACCGTCCGGAGAAAGATTGAGCGTCATCGAATTAAATTCACAACGGAGTGCTGACATAATGTCCTTCATTTGGCTACGTAATCGTTTATAAAAGCACTGGGATCATGCTCAGGTGGTCACATCTGCAGTTTGACCTCAGTACGGAGCCTTACGGCTGATGCTGCCTGGTCACCACTCTTCAGAAAATACATTAGGAAGAGGACAGGTGACACTGCCTGGGAGGTATACATTGATAAAATAAGTCCGTTATGAGGCGGTGTTGGAGACGTTCGGGGAGTTCCACGTCGAACATAGAAAATTCGAAGATGTCCCAACGCTGATATTCCAGCTGATAAGGGATTTCGACAGAGGAAACAGTCAAAATATTCCCTCTCCTCGCTGGTGAATAATTGAAGTTGTCAGGTGCAAATTTTTTGAGAAAACATCTGGAGATGACAAGCGGACCGGCATCAACTTCATGCAAATTGGTGGGATATGTAACCATTCCACAGGGAAAAATGATTGAAGGTGCCATCCTTTCCAGCGAGTCGGAGTGAAACGGAAATGAGAAATGCGTCGTCAGCAGGATTCGAACCAGCGCGGCGAAGCCCCAAATGATTTTTAGTCCATCGCCTTGTCCACTCGGCCACGACTACACAGTCGAACGCGTCGGAAGTCATACTGATACCCACTCAATAATTCTTATAGCCGGCCTCCTTGAAGTGATGCTGACCTCTTGTGATGTATACAAATGCGATTAATTTCTCTGCTGATGTCATGCGTCTGTCCTCTTTCCCCATGTCGGCTCAATTTCATCTGTCGTACAACGTCCTTTTCATTCAGATACAGCACATGGGTGGATTGAAACAAACATTTGCAAGCATTCTATATCTGTCCATACACTCAGAACTGGATGGAACACAAACTTTACATCCCAAAATAGCTCCCTTCAAGGCGACTTAGGAAAACGAGCTCTTGAATGCGCAAAACTAATGCAGATATATTAGAGTATGTGCGGATTCGGAATCCAATCCGGCTCTCCCACATGGTGGTGACATTTGCCGTTTCTGAATCACCAGTGGACAAATTTGAATTGAGCCCTTCGAGAATATCTTTCTGTTCACTGAAGATGCAACTCCCGCAATCGTTGATCCAAAATTTAAGATGAACTGGGGCCGGTTAGTTTATACGGCTGGAGCATGTTGCTAATAACGCTGCGACTGAGGGTTCAATTCTCGTACTGTCCAAATGCGGTTACCTCTGTCTGTGGAGCCCGGTTTACGTTATGCTCAATGACAATGGCTTTTTCGAACAGGCTGAGTCGCTTCTCGTACTTCTGTACACTCACGATACCGTTGACAATTTTGCAACTGGGAAAAAGTCTGCCTCCCATCCTGACAAATTGTCCATCTTTTCACACTTCTGTGCCACAAATCGGTCGGTGACATTTGAGCAAACCTTGACCGCTCGACAGCGAAACACATACGGACGACCGGTCAGCTGGATGTCAACTGTGATCTTTCCTCTCATTCGCTTCAATGTTTTGTCAATATTCACGTCAGCCAACCTTGTTGCAAGAAATCATACCAGCTTTCTTTGACGCACTGCATTCACACGAATTGATAATGCGCTTCACACCTAATTTACGCAAATACTGAGTTTTTTCAGAAGAACAGCTATTCGTCTGGAAATCTCGAAACTGGCAGTTAGTTGGTCGTCACGCTCAACACATTAACCGCTAAACATTGTCTTGAAGATGTGGCAGAAGGGTGTCTAATGTGTTGCTGATGACAGCGAAAAAGTCGGGATTGGAAGGAAATTCCTTCAGCAAGCATGGATGGAAACTTCATTGAGGAGCCGCCGTGAGGCAACGTATAATATCCCTCGCAACGAGCACGATGCTTTCTCCACATTTTTCTGTCATTCCAATTCCCACAGTGTGCCTCGTTATGAAGCGTCGCACGAGAGAGTAAGCAAAAGATAAAATACCAATTCGCTCTCCCCAGTGTGAAGCGGGACCTGTGACATGGGGCTGCTGTGTGACTGTTACTGATAGAAAGAGTTGGATCACAAGGGCAGTTGGGCTGTGTTTTGTTCAGCCTTTCAAATCTTGATGAATTACTCGAACCGTTAAATCCTGTTGAATGACAGCCTTTGGAAATATATTTCTGTTCACTGAAGGTGCAACTCACAGAGTCATTGATGCAAAAATCAAATTGAACGGATTCCGGTTAATTCTGCGCTTGAACACACGCCCCCATTTTGCAGCCCTGGCTGCCAAGACGTCCAGATGGAGCAAATATTCCACAAATGGCAAATGCATCCAGTCTGCAAAATGGCAACTTGTTGACAATATTACGACTGAATTTCGCAACATATTTTACTATTTTAGCAGAAAAAAATATTTCAAATAAAACCGGGGGGGGGGGGGGGGTGAACATCAAATGCACGTTGTGATTGCCCCAGCCAAATCCCATGAAAGTCATTTAAAACGAAAATGCCATTCCATCAGGTTGAAGATCAGCGGGATCAGTCAGCAGTGAAAAATTTAAACTTCTGCACTGAATGATGCAACTCAGAAGAAAAACGCAGTTGCTCATCCTGGGCTTCGCTTGTGACGTCGGCCGGCTAGCTCAGGTGGTTAGAGCATGGTACTAATAACGCCAAAGTCGCGGGTTCAATCCCCGTACTGGCCACATGCGATTACCCGTGTGGGCAGAACTTTTCGTCGGCAGAGGCTGATCCGCTTCGCGTTCTTCCACACCGGCAAAGTGCAGCTTTTTTTTCTCCTTGACAACTTTTAAACTGGGAACATTTCTTCCAACCTTTCTGACAAATTGCCCATCTTTTCAAACTTCTGTGCCACAAACCGAAAGGGCGAATGTGGAAGGTTACGAGACGGGAAAGGAGTTTTCATTGCAAAGAGTAGACCGTCCGGAGAAAGATTGAGCGTCATCTAATTAAATTCACAACGGAGTGCTGATATAATGTCCTTCATTTGGCTACGAAATCGTTTATAAAAGCACTGGGATCATGCTCAGGTTGTCACATCTGCAGTTTGACCTCAGTACGGAGCCTTACGGCTGATGCTGGCTGGTCACCACTCTTCAGAACAGACATTAGGAAGAGGACAGGTGACACTGCCTGGGAAGTTTACAATGATAAAATAAGTCCGTTATGAGGCGGTGTTGGAGACGTTCGGGTCGTTCCACGTCGAACATAGAAAATTGGAAGATGTCCCAACTCTGATATTCCAGCTGATGCGGGATTTCGACAGAGTAAACAGGAAAAATACTCTCTCTCCGCGCAGGTGAATAACTGAAGTTGTCAGGTGCAAATTTGTTGAGAAAACATCTGGAGAGGACAGGCGGATCGGCATCAACTTCACGCAAATTGGTGGGATATGTCACCATTCCACAGGGAAAAATGATTGAAGATGCCATCCTTTCCAGCGAGTCGTAGTGAAACGGAAGTGAGAAATGCGTAGTCAGCAGGATTCGAACCTGCGCGGGGAAACCCCAATTGATTTCTAGTCGATCGCCTTAACCACTCAGCCATGACTACACGGTCAAATGCGTCAGAAACCATACTGATACCCACTAAATAATTCTTATAGCCGGCCTCCTTGAAGTGATGCTGACCTCTTGTGATGGATACGAATGCGATTAATTTCTCTGCTGATGTCATGCGTCTGTCTTCTTTCCCCATGTCGGCTCAATTTCATCTGTCGTCTAACGTCCTTTTCATTCGGATACAGCACATGGGTGGATTGAAACAAACATTTGCAAGCATTCTATATCTGTCCATACACTCAGAACTGGATGGAACACAAACTTTACATCCCAAAATAGCTCCCTTCAAGGCGCCTTAGGAAAACGAGCTCTTGAATGCGCAAAACTAATGCAGATATATTAGAGTGTCTGCGGATTCGGAATCCAATCCGGCTCTCCCACATGGTGGTGACATTTGCCGTTTCTGAATCACCAGTGGACAAATTTGAATTGAGCCCTTCGAGAATATCTTTCTGTTCACTGAAGATGCAACTACCGCAATCATTGATCCAAAATTTAAGATGAACTGTGGCCGGTTAGATTATACGGCTGGCGCATGTTGCTAATAACGCTGCGACTGAGGGTTCAATCCTCGTACTGTCCAAATGCGGATACCTCTGTCTGTGGAGCCCGGTTTACATTATGCTCAATGGCTTTTTCGAACAGCCTGAGTCGCTTCGCGTCCTTCTGTACACTCACGATGCCGTTGACAATTTTTCAACTGGGAAAAAGTCTGCCTCCCGTCCTGACAAATTGTCCATCTTTTCACACTTCTGTGCCACAAATCGGTCGGTGACATTTGAGCAAACCTTGACCGCTCGACAGCGAAACACATACGGACGACCGGTCAGCTGGATGTCAACTGTGATCATTCCTCTCATTCGCTTCAATGTTTTGTCAATATTCACGTCAGCCAACCTTGTTGCAAGAAATCATAGCAGCTTACTTTGACGCACTGCATTCAACGGATCAACACATCGCTTCACACGAATTGATAATGCGCTTCACACCTAATTTACGCAAATACTGAGTTTTTTCAGAAGAACAGCTATTCGTCTGGAAATCTCGAAACTGGCAGTTAGTTGGTCGTCACGCTCAACACATTAACCGCTAAACATTGTCTTTAAGATGTGGCAGAAGGGTGTCTAAAGTGTTGCTGATGACAGCGAAAAAGTCGGGATCGGAAGGAAATTCCTTCAGCAAGCATGGATGGAAACTTCATTGAGGAGCCGCCGTGAGGCAACGTATAATATCCCTCGCAACGAGCACGATGCTTTCTCCACATTTTTATGTCATTCCAATTCCCACAGTGTGCCTCGTTATGAAGGGTCGCACGAGAGAGTAAGTAAAAGATAAAATACCAATTCGCTCTCCCCATTGTGAAGCGGGACCTGTGACATGGGGCTGCTGTGTGACTGTTACTGATAGAAAGAGTTGGATCACAAGGGCTGTGTTTTGTTCAGCCTTTCAAATCTTGATGAATTACTCGAACCGTGAAATCGTGGTTGAATGACGGCCTTTGGAAATATATTTCTGTTCACTGAAGGTGCAACTCACAGAACCATTGATGCCAAAATCAAATTGAATGGATTCCGGTTAATTCTGCGCTTGAACACACGCGCCCATTTTGCAGCCCTGGCTGCCAGACTTCCAGATGGAGCAAATATTCCACAAATGGCAAATGAATCCAGTCTGCAAAATGGCAACATGTTGACAATATTCCGACTGAATTTCGCAACATATTTTACTATTTTAGCAGAAAAAAATATTTCAAATAAAACCGGGGGGTGGGGTGGGGCGGGGGGGGGGGGGGGGGCGGGGGGGGGGGGGTGAACATCAAATGCACGTTGTGATTGCCCCAGCCAAATCCCATGAAAGTCATTTAAAACGAAAATGCCATTCCATCAGGTTGAAGATCAGCGGGATCAGTCAGCAGTGAAAACTTGAAACTTCTGCACTTAATGATGCAACTCAATAGAAAAACGCAGTTCCTCATCGTGGGCTTCGCATGCGACGTCGGCCGGTTAGCTCAGGTGGTTGGAGCGTTGTGCAAATAACGCCAAGGTCGCGGGTTCAATCGCCGTACTGGCCACATGCGATTACCCGTGTGGGCAGAACCTGTCGTCGGCAGCTGCTGATCCGCTTCGCGTTCTTCCACACCGGCAAAGTGCAGCTTTTGTTTTCTCCTTGACAACTTTTAAACTGGTAAAATTTTTTCCAACCGTTCTGACAAATTGCCCATCTTTTCAAACTTCTGTGCCACAAACCGCAAGGGCGAATGTGGAAGGTTACGAGACGGGAAAGGAGTTTTCATTGCAAAGAGTGGACCGTCCGGAGAAAGATTGAGCGTCATCTAATTAAATTCACAACGGAGAGCTGACATAATGTTATTCATTTGGTTACGAAATCGTTCATAAAAGCACTGGGAACATGCTCAGGTGGTCACATCTGCAGTTTGACATCAGTACGGAGCCTTACGGCTGATGCTGGCTGGTCACCACTCTTCAGAAAAGACATTAGGAAGAGGACAGGTGAAACTGCCTGGGAGGTTTACAATGATAAAATAAGTCCGTTATGAGGCGGTGTTGGAGACGTTCGGGTAGTTCCACGTCGAACATCGAAAATTGGAAGATGTCCCAACTCTGATATTCCAGATGATACGGGATTTCGACAGAGTCAACAGTCAAAATACTCCCTCTCCGCACAGGTGAATAACTGAAGTTGTCAGGTGCAAATTTGTTGAGAAAACATCTGGAGAGGACAGGCGGACCGGCATCAACTTCATGCAAATTGGTGGGATCCGGACCCTTCCACAGGGAATAAGGATTGAAGATGCCATCCTTTCCATCGAGTCGTCGTGAAATGGAAATGAGGAGTCAGCAGGCGTCGAACCTGAGCGGGGATACCCCAATGGACTTCTAGTCCATCGCCTTAACCACTCGGCCATAGCTACACTGTCAAACGCGTCAGAAATCATACTGATACCCACTCAATAATTCTTATAGCCGGCCTCCTTGAAGTGATGCTGACCTCTTGTGTTGGATACAAATGCGATTAATTTCTCTGCTGATGTCATGCGTCTGTCTTCTTTCCCCATGTCGGCTCAATTTCATCTGTCGTCTAACGTCCTTTTCATTCGGATACAGCACATGGGTGGATTGAAACAAACATTTGCAAACATTCGATATCTGTCCATACACTCAGAACTGGATGGAACACAAACTTTACATCCCAAATTAGCTCCCTTCAAGGCGCCTGAGGAAAACGAGCTCTTGAATGAGCAAAACTAATGCAGATATATAGAGTATGTGCGGATTCGGAATCCAATCCGGCTCTCCCACATGGTGGTGACATTTGCCGTTTCTGAATCACCAGTGGACAAATTTGAATTGAGCCCTTCGAGAATATCTTTCTGTTCACTGAAGATGCAACTCCCGCAATCATTGATCCAAAATTTAAGATGAACTGGGGCCGGTTAGTTTATACGGCTGGAGCATGTTGCTAATAACGCTGCGACTGAGGCTTCAATCCTCGTACTGTCCAAATGCGGTAACCTCTGTCTGTGGAGCCCGGGTTCACGTTATGCTCAGTGGCAATGGCTTTTTCGAACAGCCTGAGTCGCTTCGCGTACTTCTGTACACTCACGATGCCGTTGACAAGTTTTCAACTAGGAAAAAGTCTGCCTCCCGTCCTGACAAATTGTCCATCTTTTCACACTTCTGTGCCACAAATCGGTCGATGACATTTGAACAAACCTTGACCGCTCTACAGCGAAACACATACGGACGACCGGTCAGCTGGATGTCAACTGTGATCATTCCTCTCATTCGCTTCAATGCTTTGTCAATATTCACGTCAGCCAACCTTGTTGCAAGAAATCATACCAGCTTACTTTGACGCACTGCATTCAACCGATCAACACATCGCTTCACACGAATTGATAATGCGCTTCACACCTAATTTCCGCAAATACTGAGTTTTTTCAGAAGAACAGCTATTCGTCTGGAAATCTCGAAACTGGCGGTTAGTTGGTCGTCACGCTCAACACATTAACCGCTAATCATTGTCTTTAAGATGTGGCAGAAGGGTGTCTAATGTGTTGCTGATGACAGCGAAAAAGTCGGGATCGGAAGGAAATTCCTTCAGCAAGCATGGATGGAAACTTCATTGAGGAGCCGCCGTGAGGCAACGTATAATATCCCTCGCAACGAGCACGATGCTTTCTCCACATTTTTATGTCATTCCAATTCCCACTGTGTGCCTCGTTATGAAGCGTCGCACGAGAGAGTAAGCAAAAGATAAAATACCAATTGGCTCTCCCCAGTGTGAAGCGGGACCTGTGACATGGGGCTGCTGTGTGACTGTTACTGACAGAAAGAGTTGGATCACAAGGGCAGTTGGGCTGTGTTTTGTTCAGCCTTACAAATCTTGATGAATTACTCGAACAGTTAAATCGTGTTGAATGACAGCCGTTGGAAATATATTTCTGTTCACTGAAGGTGCAACTCACAGAATCATTGATGCAAAAATCAAATTGAACGGATTCCGGTTCATTCTGCGCTTGAACACACGCCCCCATTTTGCAGCCCTGGCTGCCAGTCTTCCAGGCGGAGCAAATATTCCACCAATGGCAAATGCATCCAGTCTGCAAAATGGCAAAATGAAGACAATATTCCGACTGAATTTCGCAACATATTTTACGATTTTAGCAGAAAACAATATTTCAAATAAAACCGGGGCGGGGCGGGGGGGGGGGGGGGGGGGGGGTGAACATCAAATGCACGTTGTTATTGCCCCAGCCAAATCCCATGAAAGTTATTTAACAAGAAAATGCCATTCCATCAGGTTGAAGATGCGCGATCAGTCAGCAGTGAAAAATGGAAACTTCTGCACTTAATGCTGGAACTCAATAGAAACAAGCAGTGGCTCATCGTGGGGTTTGCAGGCGGCGTCGGCCGGTTAGCTCAGGTGGTTAGAGCGTGGTGTTAATAATGCCAAGGTCGCGTGTTTAATCCCCGTACTGGCCGCATGCGATTACCCGTGTGGGCGGTTTCTGCCGTCTTTTCGTCGACGCAGGGTGATTAACTTCGCGTACTGGCATGGTGCAGCTTTTTTTCTCCTTGATAACTTTTAACGTGGGAAATTTCCTTCCAACCATTCTGGCAAATTGCCCATCTTTTCAAAGTTCAGTGCCAAAAACCGGGAGGACGAATGTGGAAGGTTACGAATGTGGAAGGCGGGAAAGGCGTTTTCTTTGCAAAGAGTGGACTGGGGAGAAAGATTGAGCTCCATCGAATTAAATTCACAACGGAGTGCTGACATAATGTTCTTCATTTGGCTACGAAATCGTTTATGAAAGCACTGGGATCATGCTCAGGTGGTAACATCTGCAGTTTGACCTCAGTACGGAGCTTTACGGCTGATGCTGGCTGGTCACCACTCTTCAGAAAAGACATGAGGAACGGGACAGGTGACACTGCCTGGGAGGTTTACAATGAAAAAATAATTCCGTTATGAGGCGGTGTTGGAGAAGTTCGGGTAGTTCCACGAAGAACATAGAAAATCGAAGATGTCCCAACTGTTATTTTCAAGCTGATACGGGATTTCGACAGAGTAAACAGTCAAAATACTCACTCTCCGCGCAGGTGAAGAACTGAAGTTGTCAGATGCAAATTTGTTGAGAAAACATCGGGAGAGGACAGGCGGATCGGCATCAACTTCACGCATAGTTGGTGGGATATGTAACCATTCCACAGGGAAAAACGAGTGAAGGTGCCATCCTTTCCAACGAGGGGCAGGGAAACGGAAATGAGAAAGACGTAGTCATCAGGAGTCGAACCGACGCAGGAATACCCCAATGGATTTCTAGTCCATCGCCTTAACCACTCGGCCATGACAACACGGCCGCACTCGTCAAAAATCATAGTGATACCCACTCAATAATTCTTACAGCCGGCCTCCTTGATGTGATATTGACCTCTTGTGATGGATACAAATGCGATTAATTTCTTTGCTGATGTCATGCGTCTGTGTTCTTTCCCCATGTCGGCTCAATTTCATCTGTCGTCTAACGTCCTTTTCATTCGGATACAGCAGATGGGTGGATTGAATCAAACATTTGCAAGCATTCTATATGTTTCCATAAACTCAGAACGAGATGGAACACAAACATTCCATCCCAAAATAGCTCCCTTCAAGGCGCGTTCGGAAAACAAGCTTTTCAATGCGCATAACTAATGCAGATATATTAGAGTATGTGCGGATTCGGAATCCAATCCGGCTCTCCCACATGGTGGTGACATTTGCCGTTTCTGAATCACCAGTGGGCAAATTTGAATTGCGCCCTTCGGGAATATCTTTCTGTTCACTGAAGATGCAACTCCCGCAATCATTGATCCAAAATTTAAGATGAGCTGGGGCCGGTTGGTTTATACGGCTGGAACGTGTTGCTATGAACGGTGCGACTGAGAGTTCAATCCTCGTACTGTCCAAATGCGGTTACCTCTGTCTGTGGAGCCCGGTTTACGTTCTGCTCAATGGCAATGGCTTTTTCGAACAGGCTGAGTCGCTTCGCGTACTTCTGTACAGTCACGATGCCGTTGACAATTTTTCAACTGGGAAAAAGTCTGCCTCCCATCCTGACAAATTGTCCATCTTTTCACACTTCTGTGCCACAAATTTGTCGGCAACATTTGAGCAAACCGTGGCCGCTCTACAGCGATTCACATACGGACGACCAGTCACCTGGATGTCAACTGTGATCATTCCTCCCATTCGCTTCAATGTTTTGTCAATATTCACGTCAGCCAACCTTGTTACAACAAATCATACCAGCTTACTTTGAAGCACTGTATTCAACCGATCAACACATCGCTTCACACGAATTAATAATGCGTTTCACACCAAATTTACGCAAATACTGAGTCTTTTCAGAAGAACACCTGTTCGTCTGGAAATTTCGAAACTGGCAGTTAGTTGGTCGTCACGCTCAACACATTAACCGCTCAACATTGTCTTTAAGATGTGGCAGAAGGGTGTCTCATGTGGTACTGATGACAGCGAAACACGTCTGGATCGGAAGAAAATTCCTTCAGCAAGCATGGATGGAAACTTCATTGAGGAGCCGCCGTGAGGCAACGTATAATATCCCTCGCAACGAACACGATGCTTTCTCCACATTTTTATGTCATTCCAATTCCCACAGTGTGCCTCGTTATGAAGTCTCGCACGAGACAGTAAGCAAAAGATAAAATACCAATTCGCTCTCCCCAGTGTGAAGCGGGACCTGTGACATGGGGCTGTGTGACTGTTACTGATAGAAAGAGTTGGATCACAAGGGCAGTTGGGCTGTGTTTTGTTCAGCCTTTCAAATCTTGATGAATGACTCGAATCGTTAAATCGTGTTGGATGACAGCCTTTGGAAATATATTTCTGTTCACTGAAAGTGCAACTCACAGAATCATTGATGCAAATTTCAAATTGAACGGATTCCGGTTAATTCTGCGCTTGAACACACGGCCCCATTTTGCAGCCCTGGCTGCCAGACTTCCAGATGGAGCAAATATTCCTCAAATGGCAATGCATCCAGTGTGCAATATGGCAACATGTTGACAATATTCCGACTGGATTTCGCACCATATTTTACTATTTTAGCAGAAAACAATATTTCAAATAAAACCGGGGGAGGTGAACATCAAATGCACGTTGTGATTGCCCCAGCCAAATCCCATGAATGTCATTTAAAAAGAAAATGCCATTCCATCAGGTTGAAGATGCGCGATCAGTCAGCAGTGAAAAATTTAAACTTCTGCACTGAATGATGCAACTCAATAGAAAAAAGCAGTTGCTCATCGTGGGCTTCGCTTGCGACGTCGGCCGGTTAGCTCAGGTGGTTAGAGCGTGGTGCTAATAACGCCAAGGTCGCGAGTTCAATCCCCGTACTGGCCACATGCGATTACCCGTGTGGGCAGTTTCTCTTGTCTTTTCGTCGGCAGAGGCTGATTCGCTTCGCGTTCTTCCACACCGGCTTTTTTCCTCCTTGACAACTTTTAAACTGGGACAATTTCTTCCAACCGTTCTGACAAATTGCCCATCTTTTCAAACTTCTGTGCCACAAACCGGACGGACGAGTCTGGAAGGTTACTCGGCGGGAAAGGCGTCTTCTTTGCAAAGAGTGGACCGGCGGAGAAAGATTGAGCTTCATCTAATTAAATTCACAACGGAGTGTTGACATAATGTCCTTCATTTGGTTACGAAATCGTTTATAAAAGCACTGGGATCATGCTCAGGTGGTCACATCTGCAGTTTGACCTCAGTACGGAGCCTTACGGCTGATGCTGGCTGGTCACCACTCTTCAGAAAAGACATTAGGAAGGGGACAGGTGACACTGCCTGGGAGGTTTACAATGATAAAATAAGTCCGTTATGAGGCGGTGTTGGAGACGTTCGGGTAGTTCCAAGTCGAACATAGAAACTTCGAAGATGTCCCAAATGTGATTTTCAAGATGATACGGGATTTCGACAGAGTGAACAGTCAAAATACTCCCTCTCCGCGCAGGAGGATAACTGAAGTTGTCAGGTGCAAATTTGTTGAGAAAACATCTGGAGAGGACAGGCGGATCGGCATCAACTTCACGCAAATTGGTGGGATCCGTAACCATTCCACAGGGAATAAGGATTGAAGATGCCATCCTTTCCATCGAGTCGTCGTGAAATGGAAATGAGGAGTCAGCAGGCGTCGAACCTGAGCGGGGATACCCCAATGGACTTCTAGTCCATCGCCTTAACCACTCGGCCATAGCTACACTGTCAAACGCGTCAGAAATCATACTGATACCCACTCAATAATTCTTATAGCCGGCCTCCTTGAAGTGATGCTGACCTCTTGTGTTGGATACAAATGCGATTAATTTCTCTGCTGATGTCATGCGTCTGTCTTCTTTCCCCATGTCGGCTCAATTTCATCTGTCGTCTAACGTCCTTTTCATTCGGATACAGCACATGGGTGGATTGAAACAAACATTTGCAAACATTCGATATCTGTCCATACACTCAGAACTGGATGGAACACAAACTTTACATCCCAAAATAGCTCCCTTCAAGGCGCCTGAGGAAAACGAGCTCTTGAATGAGCAAAACTAATGCAGATATATAGAGTATGTGCGGATTCGGAATCCAATCCGGCTCTCCCACATGGTGGTGACATTTGCCGTTTCTGAATCACCAGTGGACAAATTTGAATTGAGCCCTTCGAGAATATCTTTCTGTTCACTGAAGATGCAACTCCCGCAATCATTGATCCAAAATTTAAGATGAACTGGGGCCGGTTAGTTTATACGGCTGGAGCATGTTGCTAATAACGCTGCGACTGAGGCTTCAATCCTCGTACTGTCCAAATGCGGTAACCTCTGTCTGTGGAGCCCGGGTTCACGTTATGCTCAGTGGCAATGGCTTTTTCGAACAGCCTGAGTCGCTTCGCGTACTTCTGTACACTCACGATGCCGTTGACAAGTTTTCAACTAGGAAAAAGTCTGCCTCCCGTCCTGACAAATTGTCCATCTTTTCACACTTCTGTGCCACAAATCGGTCGATGACATTTGAACAAACCTTGACCGCTCTACAGCGAAACACATACGGACGACCGGTCAGCTGGATGTCAACTGTGATCATTCCTCTCATTCGCTTCAATGCTTTGTCAATATTCACGTCAGCCAACCTTGTTGCAAGAAATCATACCAGCTTACTTTGACGCACTGCATTCAACCGATCAACACATCGCTTCACACGAATTGATAATGCGCTTCACACCTAATTTCCGCAAATACTGAGTTTTTTCAGAAGAACAGCTATTCGTCTGGAAATCTCGAAACTGGCGGTTAGTTGGTCGTCACGCTCAACACATTAACCGCTAATCATTGTCTTTAAGATGTGGCAGAAGGGTGTCTAATGTGTTGCTGATGACAGCGAAAAAGTCGGGATCGGAAGGAAATTCCTTCAGCAAGCATGGATGGAAACTTCATTGAGGAGCCGCCGTGAGGCAACGTATAATATCCCTCGCAACGAGCACGATGCTTTCTCCACATTTTTATGTCATTCCAATTCCCACTGTGTGCCTCGTTATGAAGCGTCGCACGAGAGAGTAAGCAAAAGATAAAATACCAATTGGCTCTCCCCAGTGTGAAGCGGGACCTGTGACATGGGGCTGCTGTGTGACTGTTACTGACAGAAAGAGTTGGATCACAAGGGCAGTTGGGCTGTGTTTTGTTCAGCCTTACAAATCTTGATGAATTACTCGAACAGTTAAATCGTGTTGAATGACAGCCGTTGGAAATATATTTCTGTTCACTGAAGGTGCAACTCACAGAATCATTGATGCAAAAATCAAATTGAACGGATTCCGGTTCATTCTGCGCTTGAACACACGCCCCCATTTTGCAGCCCTGGCTGCCAGTCTTCCAGGCGGAGCAAATATTCCACCAATGGCAAATGCATCCAGTCTGCAAAATGGCAACATGAAGACAATATTCCGACTGAATTTCGCAACATATTTTACGATTTTAGCAGAAAACAATATTTCAAATAAAACCGGGGCGGGGCGGGGGGGGGGGGGGTGAACATCAAATGCACGTTGTTATTGCCCCAGCCAAATCCCATGAAAGTTATTTAACAAGAAAATGCCATTCCATCAGGTTGAAGATGCGCGATCAGTCAGCAGTGAAAAATGGAAACTTCTGCACTTAATGATGGAACTCAATAGAAACAAGCAGTGGCTCATCGTGGGGTTTGCAGGCGGCGTCGGCCGGTTAGCTCAGGTGGTTAGAGCGTGGTGTTAATAATGCCAAGGTCGCGTGTTTAATCCCCGTACTGGCCGCATGCGATTACCCGTGTGGGCGGTTTCTGCCGTCTTTTCGTCGACGCAGGGTGATTAACTTCGCGTACTGGCATGGTGCAGCTTTTTTTCTCCTTGATAACTTTTAACGTGGGAAATTTCCTTCCAACCATTCTGGCAAATTGCCCATCTTTTCAAAGTTCAGTGCCAAAAACCGGGAGGACGAATGTGGAAGGTTACGAATGTGGAAGGCGGGAAAGGCGTTTTCTTTGCAAAGAGTGGACTGGGGAGAAAGATTGAGCTCCATCGAATTAAATTCACAACGGAGTGCTGACATAATGTTCTTCATTTGGCTACGAAATCGTTTATGAAAGCACTGGGATCATGCTCAGGTGGTAACATCTGCAGTTTGACCTCAGTACGGAGCTTTACGGCTGATGCTGGCTGGTCACCACTCTTCAGAAAAGACATGAGGAACGGGACAGGTGACACTGCCTGGGAGGTTTACAATGAAAAAATAATTCCGTTATGAGGCGGTGTTGGAGAAGTTCGGGTAGTTCCACGAAGAACATAGAAAATCGAAGATGTCCCAACTGTTATTTTCAAGCTGATACGGGATTTCGACAGAGTAAACAGTCAAAATACTCACTCTCCGCGCAGGTGAAGAACTGAAGTTGTCAGATGCAAATTTGTTGAGAAAACATCGGGAGAGGACAGGCGGATCGGCATCAACTTCACGCATAGTTGGTGGGATATGTAACCATTCCACAGGGAAAAACGAGTGAAGGTGCCATCCTTTCCAACGAGGGGCAGGGAAACGGAAATGAGAAAGACGTAGTCATCAGGATTCGAACCGACGCAGGAATACCCCAATGGATTTCTAGTCCATCGCCTTAACCACTCGGCCATGACAACACGGCCGCACTCGTCAAAAATCATAGTGATACCCACTCAATAATTCTTACAGCCGGCCTCCTTGATGTGATATTGACCTCTTGTGATGGATACAAATGCGATTAATTTCTTTGCTGATGTCATGCGTCTGTGTTCTTTCCCCATGTCGGCACAATTTCATCTGTCGTCTAACGTCCTTTTCATTCGGATACAGCAGATGGGTGGATTGAATCAAACATTTGCAAGCATTCTATATGTTTCCATAAACTCAGAACGAGATGGAACACAAACATTCCATCCCAAAATAGCTCCCTTCAAGGCGCGTTCGGAAAACAAGCTTTTCAATGCGCATAACTAATGCAGATATATTAGAGTATGTGCGGATTCGGAATCCAATCCGGCTCTCCCACATGGTGGTGACATTTGCCGTTTCTGAATCACCAGTGGGCAAATTTGAATTGCGCCCTTCGGGAATATCTTTCTGTTCACTGAAGATGCAACTCCCGCAATCATTGATCCAAAATTTAAGATGAGCTGGGGCCGGTTGGTTTATACGGCTGGAACGTGTTGCTATGAACGGTGCGACTGAGAGTTCAATCCTCGTACTGTCCAAATGCGGTTACCTCTGTCTGTGGAGCCCGGTTTACGTTCTGCTCAATGGCAATGGCTTTTTCGAACAGGCTGAGTCGCTTCGCGTACTTCTGTACAGTCACGATGCCGTTGACAATTTTTCAACTGGGAAAAAGTCTGCCTCCCATCCTGACAAATTGTCCATCTTTTCACACTTCTGTGCCACAAATTTGTCGGCAACATTTGAGCAAACCGTGGCCGCTCTACAGCGATTCACATACGGACGACCAGTCACCTGGATGTCAACTGTGATCATTCCTCCCATTCGCTTCAATGTTTTGTCAATATTCACGTCAGCCAACCTTGTTACAACAAATCATACCAGCTTACTTTGAAGCACTGTATTCAACCGATCAACACATCGCTTCACACGAATTAATAATGCGTTTCACACCAAATTTACGCAAATACTGAGTCTTTTCAGAAGAACACCTGTTCGTCTGGAAATTTCGAAACTGGCAGTTAGTTGGTCGTCACGCTCAACACATTAACCGCTCAACATTGTCTTTAAGATGTGGCAGAAGGGTGTCTCATGTGGTACTGATGACAGCGAAACACGTCTGGATCGGAAGAAAATTCCTTCAGCAAGCATGGATGGAAACTTCATTGAGGAGCCGCCGTGAGGCAACGTATAATATCCCTCGCAACGAGCACGATGCTTTCTCCACATTTTTATGTCATTCCAATTCCCACAGTGTGCCTCGTTATGAAGTCTCGCACGAGACAGTAAGCAAAAGATAAAATACCAATTCGCTCTCCCCAGTGTGAAGCGGGACCTGTGACATGGGGCTGTGTGACTGTTACTGATAGAAAGAGTTGGATCACAAGGGCAGTTGGGCTGTGTTTTGTTCAGCCTTTCAAATCTTGATGAATGACTCGAATCGTTAAATCGTGTTGGATGACAGCCTTTGGAAATATATTTCTGTTCACTGAAAGTGCAACTCACAGAATCATTGATGCAAATTTCAAATTGAACGGATTCCGGTTAATTCTGCGCTTGAACACACGGCCCCATTTTGCAGCCCTGGCTGCCAGACTTCCAGATGGAGCAAATATTCCTCAAATGGCAATGCATCCAGTGTGCAATATGGCAACATGTTGACAATATTCCGACTGGATTTCGCACCATATTTTACTATTTTAGCAGAAAACAATATTTCAAATAAAACCGGGGGAGGTGAACATCAAATGCACGTTGTGATTGCCCCAGCCAAATCCCATGAATGTCATTTAAAAAGAAAATGCCATTCCATCAGGTTGAAGATGCGCGATCAGTCAGCAGTGAAAAATTTAAACTTCTGCACTGAATGATGCAACTCAATAGAAAAAAGCAGTTGCTCATCGTGGGCTTCGCTTGCGACGTCGGCCGGTTAGCTCAGGTGGTTAGAGCGTGGTGCTAATAACGCCAAGGTCGCGGGTTCAATCCCCGTACTGGCCACATGCGATTACCCGTGTGGGCAGTTTCTCTTGTCTTTTCGTCGGCAGAGGCTGATTCGCTTCGCGTTCTTCCACACCGGCTTTTTTCCTCCTTGACAACTTTTAAACTGGGACAATTTCTTCCAACCGTTCTGACAAATTGCCCATCTTTTCAAACTTCTGTGCCACAAACCGGACGGACGAGTCTGGAAGGTTACTCGGCGGGAAAGGCGTTTTCTTTGCAAAGAGTGGACCGGCGGAGAAAGATTGAGCTTCATCTAATTAAATTCACAACGGAGTGTTGACATAATGTCCTTCATTTGGTTACGAAATCGTTTATAAAAGCACTGGGATCATGCTCAGGTGGTCACATCTGCAGTTTGACCTCAGTACGGAGCCTTACGGCTGATGCTGGCTGGTCACCACTCTTCAGAAAAGACATTAGGAAGGGGACAGGTGACACTGCCTGGGAGGTTTACAATGATAAAATAAGTCCGTTATGAGGCGGTGTTGGAGACGTTCGGGTAGTTCCAAGTCGAACATAGAAACTTCGAAGATGTCCCAAATGTGATTTTCAAGATGATACGGGATTTCGACAGAGTGAACAGTCAAAATACTCCCTCTCCGCGCAGGAGGATAACTGAAGTTGTCAGGTGCAAATTTGTTGAGAAAACATCTGGAGAGGACAGGCGGATCGGCATCAACTTCACGCAAATTGGTGGGATATGTAACCATTCCACAGGGAAAAATGATTGAAGATGCCACCCTTTCCAACGAGTCGCCGTGACACGGCAATGAGAAATGCGTCGTCAGCAGCATTCGAAACTGCGCGGGGCCGGTTAGTTTGTACGGCTGGAGCATGTTGTTCATAACGCTGCGACTGAGGGTTCAATCCTCGTACTGTCCAAATGCGGTTACCTCTGTCTGTGGAGCCCGGTTTACGTTACGCTCAGTGGCAATGGCTTTTTCGAACAGCCTGAGTCGCTTCGCGTACTTCTGTACACTCACGATGCCGTTGACAATTTTTCAACTGGGAAAAAGTCTGCCTCCCATCCTGACAAATTGTCCATCTTTTCACACTTCTGTGCCACAAATCGGTCGGTGACATTTGAGCAAACCTTGACCGCTCTACAGCGAAACACATACGGACGACCGGTCAGCTGGATGTCAACTGTGATCATTCCTCTCATTCGCTTCAATGTTTTGTCAATATTCACGTCAGCCAACCTTGTTGCAAGAAATCATACCAGCTTACTTTGACGCACTGCATTCAACCGATGAACACTTCGCTTCACACGAATTGATAATGCGCTTCACACCTAATTTACGCAAATACTGAGTTTTTTCGGAAGAACAGCTATTCGTCTGGAAATCTCGAAACTGGCAGTAAGTTGGTCGTCACGCTCAACACATTAACCGCTAAACATTGTCTTTAAGATGTGGCAGAAGGGTGTCTAATGTGTTGCTTTTGACAGCGAAACTGGGATCGGAAGAAAATTCCTTCAGCAAGCATGGATGGAAACTTCATTGAGGAGCCGCCGTGAGGCAACGTATAATATCCCTCGCAACGAGCACGATGCTTTCTCCACATTTGTATCTCATTCCAATTCCCACAGTGTGCCTCGTTATGAAGCGTCGCACGAGAGAGTAAGCAAAAGATAAAATACCAATTCGCTCTCCCCAGTGTGAAGCGGGACCTGTGACATGGGGCTGCTGTGTGACTGTTACTGATAGAAAGAGTTGGATCACAAGGGCAGTTGGGCTGTGTTTTGTTCAGCCTTTCAAATCTTGATGAATTACTCGAACCGTTAAATCGTGTTGAATGACAGCCTTTGGAAATATATTTCTGTTCTCTGAAGGTGCAACTCAGAATTATTGATGCCAAAATTAAATTGAACGGATTCCGGTTAATTCTGCGCTTGAACACACGCCCCCATTTTGCAGCCCTGGCTGACAGACTTCCAGATGGAGCAAATATTCCACAAATGGCAAATGCATCCAGTCTGCAAAATGGCAACATGTTGACAATATTCCGACTGAATTTCGCAACATATTTTACTATTTTAGCAGAAAAAAATATTTCAAATAAAACAGCGGGGGGGAGGGGGGGGGGCGGTGAACATCAAGTGCACGTTGTGATTGCCCCAACCAAATCCCATGAAAGTCATTTAAAACGAAAATGCCAGTCCATCAGGTTGAAGATGCGTGATCAGTCAGCAGTCAAAAATTTCAACTTCAGCACTTAATGATGCAACTCAGTAGAAAAACGCAGTTGCTCATCGTGGGCCACGTTAGTGACGTCGGTCGGTTAGCTCAGGTGGTTAGAGCGTGGTGCTCATAACGCACAGGTCGCGGGTTCAATCCCCGTGCTGGCCGCATGCGATTACCCGTGTGGGCAGAACCTGCCGTCTTTTCGTCGGCAGAGGCTGATCCGCTTCGCGTTCTTCCACACCGGCCAAGTGCAGTTGTCCTTGACAACTTTTAAACTGGGAAAATTTCTTCCAACTGTTCTGACACATTGCCCATCTTTTCAAACTTCTGTGCCACAAACCGAAAGGGCGAATGTGGAAGGTTACGAGACGGGAAAGGAGTTTTCATTGCAAAGAGTAGACTGGCGGAGAAAGATCTAATTAAATTCACAACGGAGTGCTGACATAATGTCCTTCATTTGGCGACGAAATTGTTGAGAAAACATCTGGAGAGGACAGGCGGACCGGCATCAACTTCACGCAATTGGTGGGATATGAAAGTATTCCACATGGAAAAACGAATGAAGATGCCATCCTTTCCAGCGAGTCGTCGTGAAAGGGCAATGAGTCGCCAGCAGGATTCGAACCTGCGCGGGAAAACCCCAGTGGATTTCTAATCCACCGCCTTAACCACTCGGCCATGACTACACAGTCAAGCGCGTCAGAAATCATACTGATACCCACTCAATAATTCTTATAGCCGGCCTCCTTGAAGTGATGCTGACCTCTTGTGATGGATACGAATGCGATTAATTTCTCTGCTGATGTCATGCTTCTGTCTTCTTTCCCCATGTCGGCTCAATTCCATCTGCCGTCTAACGTCCTTTTCATTCGGATACAGCACATGGGTGGATTGAAACAAACATTTGCAAGCATTCTATATCTGTCCATACACTCAGAACTGGATGGAACACAAACTTTACATCCCAAAATAGCTCCCTTCAATGCGCCTTAGGAAAACATAGAACATAGAACATAGAACATTACAGCGCAGAACAGGCCCTTCGGCCCACGATGTTGCACCGACCAGTTAAAAAAAAAACTGTGACCCTCCAACCTAAACCAATTTCTTTTCGTCCATGAACCTATCTACGGATCTCTTAAACGCCCCCAAACTAGGCGCATTTACAACTGATGCTGGCAGGGCATTCCAAACCCTCACCACCCTCTGGGTAAAGAACCTACCCCTGACATCGGTTCTATAACTCCCCCCCCTCAATTTAAAGCCATGCCCCCTCGTGCTGGATTTCTCCATCAGAGGAAAAAGGCTATCACTATCCACCCTATCTAAACCTCTAATCATCTTATATGTTTCAATAAGATCCCCTCTTAGCCGCCGCCTTTCCAGCGAAAACAATCCCAAATCCCTCAGCCTCTCCTCATAGGATCTCCCCTCCATACCAGGCAACATCCTGGTAAACCTCCTCTGCACCCTCTCCAAAGCCTCCACATCCTTCCTGTAATGTGGGGACCAGAACTGCACACAGTACTCCAAGTGCGGCCGCACCAGAGTTGTGTACAGTTGCAACATAACGCTACGACTCCTAAATTCAATCCCCCTACCAATAAACGCCAAGACACCATATGCCTTCTTAACAACCTTATCTACTTGATTCCCAACTTTCAGGGATCTATGCACACATACACCTAGATCCCTCTGCTCCTCCACACTATTCAAAGTCCTCCCGTTAGCCCTATACTCAACACATCTGTTATTCCTACCAAAGTGAATTACCTCACACTTCTCCGCATTAAACTCCATCCGCCACCTCTCGGCCCAACTTTGCAACCTGTCTAAGTCTTCCTGCAAACTACGACACCCTTCCTCACTGTCTACCACACCACCGACTTTGGTGTCATCAGCAAATTTGCTAATCCACCCAACTATACCCTCATCCAGATCATTAATAAATATTACAAACAGCAGTGGCCCCAAAACAGATCCCTGAGGTACACCACTTGTAACCGCACTCCATGATGAATATTTACTATCAACCACCACCCTCTGTTTCCTATCCGCTAGCCAATTCCTGATCCAATTTC
The DNA here is from genome assembly GCF_964213995.1 of Mustelus asterias. Classification (NCBI taxonomy): domain Eukaryota; kingdom Metazoa; phylum Chordata; class Chondrichthyes; order Carcharhiniformes; family Triakidae; genus Mustelus; species Mustelus asterias. Next base: position 2,035,135 of record NC_135830.1, read on the forward strand.
CTAGATCACCCCCAATCCCATACATCTGCATTTTCTGCAGAAGCCTACCATGGTGAACCTTATCAAACGCCTTACTAAAATCCATATATACCACGTCCACTGCCTTGCCCCCATCCACCTCCTTGGTCACTTTCTCAAAAAACTCAATAAGGTTAGTAAGGCACGACCTACCTGCCACAAAACCATGCTGACTATCACCTATCAATTCATTACTCTCCAAATAACTATAAATCCTATCCCTTATAATTTTTTCCAACATCTTGCCGACAACAGAAGTGAGACTCACCGGTCTATAATTCCCGGGGAAGTCTCTGTTCCCCTTCTTAAACAATGGGACAACATTCGCTAACCTCCAATCTTCTGGTACTATACCAGAGGCCAACGACGACCTGAAGATCAGAGCCAGAGGCTCTGCAATCACTTCTCTTGCCTCCCAGAGAATCCTTGGATAAATCCCATCCGGACCAGGGGATTTATCTATTTTCAGACCCTCCAGAATATCCTGCACATCCTCCTTATCAACTGTAATACTGTCTATTCTAGATAACGAGCTCTTGAATGCGCAAAACTAATGCAGATATATTAGAGTATGTGCGGAATCGGAATCCAACCCGGCTCTCCCACATTGTGGTGACATTTGCCGTTTCTGAATCACCAGTGGACAAATTTGAATTGAGTCCTTCGAGAATATCTTTCTGTTCACTGAAGATGCAACTCCCGCAATCATTGATCCAAAATTTAAGATGCACTGGGGCCGGTTAGTTTATACGGCTGGAGCATGTTGCTAATAACGCTGCGACTGAGGGTTCAATCCTCGTACTGTCCAAATGCTGTTACCTCTGTCTGTGGAGCCCGGTTTACGTTATGCTCAGTGGCAATGGCTTTTTCGAACAGCCTGAGTCGCTTCGCGTACTTCTGTACACTCACGATGCCGTTGACAATTTTTCAACTGGGAAAAAGTCTGCCTCCCATCCTGACAAATTGTCCATCTTTTCACACTTCTGTGCCACAAATCGGTCGGTGACATTTGAGCAAACCTTGACCGCTCTACAGCGAAACACAGACGGACGACCGGTCAGCTGGATGTCAACTGTGATCATTCCTATCATTCGCTTCAATGTTTTGTCAATATTCACGTCAGCCAAACTTGTTGCAAGAAATCATAACAGCTTACTTTGACGCACTGCATTCAACCGATCAACACATCGCTTCACACGAATTGATAATGCGCTTCACACCTAATTTCCGCAAATACTGAGTTTTTTCAGAAGAACAGCTATTCGTCTGGAAATCTCGAAACTGGCAGTTAGTTGGTCGTCACGCTCAACACATTAACCGCTAAACATTGTCTTTAAGATGTGGCAGAAGGGTGTCTAATGTGTTGCTGATGACAGCGAAAAAGTCGGGATCGGAAGGAAATTCCTTCAGCAAGCATGGATGGAAACTTCATTGAGGAGCCGCCGTGAGGCAACCTATAATATCCCTCGCAACGAGCACGATGCTTTCTCCACATTTTTATGTCATTCCAATTCCCACAGTGTGCCTCGTTATGAAGCGTCGCACGAGAGAGGAAGCAAAAGATAAAATACCAATTCGCTCTCCCCAGTGTGAAGCGGGACCTGTGACATGGGGCTGCTGTGTGACTGTTACTGATAGAAAGAGTTGGATCACAAGCGCAGTTGGGCTGTGTTTTGTTCAGCCTTTCAAATCTTGATGAATTACTCGAACCGTTAAATCGTGTTGAATGACAGCCGTTGTAAATATATTTCTGTTCACTGAAGGTGCAGCTCACAGAATCATTGATGCAAAAATCAAATTGAACGGATTCCGGTTAATTCTGCGCTTGAACACAGGCCCCCATTTTGGAGCCCTGGCTGCCAGACTTCCAGGTGGAGCAAATATTCCACCAATGGCAAATGCATCCAGTCTGCAAAATGGCAACATGAAGACAATATTCCGACTGAATTTCGCAACATATTTTACGATTTTAGCAGAACAAAATATTTCAAATAAAACCGGGGGGGCGGGGGGGGGGCGGGGGGGGGGGGGTGAACATCAAATGCACGTTGTGATTTCCCCAGCCAAATCCCATGAAAGTTATTTAACAAGAAAATGCCATTCCATCAGGTTGAAGATGCGCGATCAGTCAGCAGTGAAAAATGGAAACTTCTGCACTTAATGATGGAACTCAATAGAAACAAGCAGTGGCTCATCGTGGGGTTGGCAGGCGGCGTCGGCCGGTTAGCTCAGGTGGTTAGAGCGTGGTGTTAATAACGCCAAGGTCGCGTGTTCAATCCCCGTACTGGCCGCATGCGATTACCCGTGTGGGTGGTTTCTGCCGTCTTTTCGTCGACACAGGGTGATTAACTTCGCATGGTGCAGCTTTTTTTCTCCTTGATAACTTTTAACGTGGGAAATTTCCTTCCAACCATTCTGGCAAATTGCCCATCTTTTCAAAGTTCAGTGCCAAAAACCGGGAGGACGAATGTGGAAGGTTACGAATGTGGAAGGCGGGAAAGGCGTTTTCTTTGCAAAGAGTGGACTGGGGAGAAAGATTGAGCTTCATCTAATTAAATTCACAACGGAGTGCTGACATAATGTCCTTCATTTGGCTACGAAATCGTTTATGAAAGCACTGGGATCATGCTCAGGTGGTAACATCTGCAGTTTGACCTCAGGACGGAGCTTTACGGCTGATGCTGGTTGGTCACCACTCTTCAGAAAAGACATGAGGAACGGGACAGGTGACACTGCCTGGGAGGTTTACAATGAAAAAATAATTCCGTTATGAGGCGGTGTTGGAGAAGTTCGGGTAGTTCCACGAAGAACATAGAAAATCGAAGATGTCCCAACTGTGATTTTGCAGCTGATACGGGATTTCGAAAGAGTAAACAGTCAAAATACTCCCTCTCCGCGCAGGTGAAGAAATGAAGTTGTCAGATGCAAATCTGTTGAGAAAACATCTGGAGTGGACAGGCGTATCGGCATCAACTTCACGTATAGTTGGTAGGAGATGTAACCATTCCACAGGGAAAAACGATTGAAGGTGCCATCCTTTCCAACGAGGGGTAGTGAAACGGAAATGAGAAATACGTAGTCAGCAAGATTCGAACCTGCGCGGGGATACCCCAATGGGTTTCTAGTCCATCGCCTTAACCACTCGGCCATGACGACACGGCTGCGCTCGTCAAAAATCATACTGATATCCACTCAATAACTCTTACACGCGGCCTCCTTGATGTGCTATTGACCTCTTGTGATGGATACAAATGCGATTAATTTCTTTGCTGATGTCATGCGTCTGTCTTCTTTCCCCATGTCGGCTCAATTTCATCTGTGGTCTAAAGTCCTTTTCATTCGGATACAGCAGATGGGTGTATTGAATCAAACATTTGCAAGCATTCTATATATATCCATACACTCAGAACTCGATGGAACACAAACTTTCCATCTCAAAATAGCTCACTTCAAGGCGCGTTAGGAAAACAAGCTTTTGAATGCGCATAACTAATGTAGATATATTAGAGTATGTGCGGATTCGGAATCCAATCCGGCTCTCCACATGGTGGTGACATTTGCCGTTTCTGAATCACCAATGGACAAATTTGAATTGAGCCCTTCGGGAATATCTTTCTGTTCACTGAAGGTGCAACTCCCGCAATTATTGATCCAAAATTTAAGATGAGCTGGGGCCGATTTGTTTATACGGCTGGAACGTGTTGCTATTAACGCTGCGACTGAGAGTTCAATCCTCGAACTGTCCAAATGAGCTTACCTCTGTCTGTGGAGCCCGGGTTTACGTTATGCTCAGTGGCAATGGCTGTATCGAACAGCCTGAGTCGCTTCGCGTACTTCTGCACGGTCATGATGCCGTTGACAATTTTTCAACTGGGAAAAAGTCGGCCTCCCATCCTGACGAATTGTCCATCTGTTCACACTTCTGTTCCACAAATCTGTCGGGAAGATTTGAGCAAACTTTGGCAGCTCTACAGCGAAACATATACGGACGACCAGTCACCTGTACGTCAACTGTGATCCTTCCTCTCATTCGCTTCAATGTTTTGTCAATATTCACGTCTGCCAACCTTGTTACAGCAAATCATACCAGCTTACTTTGAAGCACTGTATTCAACCGATCAACACATCGCTTCACACGAATTAATCATGCGCTTCACACCTAATTTACGCAAATACTGAGTTTTTTCAGAAGAACAGCTATTCGTCTGGAAATTTCGAAACTGGCAGTTAGCTGGTCGTCACGCTCAACACATGCACTGCTAAACATTGTTTTTAAGATGTGGCAGAATGATGTCTCATGTGTTGCTGCTGACAGCGAAACACGTCTGGATCGGAAGAAAATTCCTTCAGCGAGCATGGATGGAAACTTCATTGAGGAGCCGCGGTGAGGCAACGCATAATATCCCTGGCAACGAGCACGATGCTTTCTTCAAATTTATTCTCATTCCAATTCCCACAGAGAGCCTCGTTATGAAGTCACGCACGAGAGAATAAGCAAAAGATTAAATACCAATTCGCTCTCCCCAGTGTTCACCGGGACCTGTGACATGGGGCTGCTGTGTGACTGTTACTGATAGAAAGAGGTGGATCCCAAGGGCAGTTGGGCTGTGTTTTGTTCAGCCTTTCAAAACTTGATGAATTACTCGAACCGTTCAATCGTGTTGAATGACAGCCTTTCGGGAATATATTTCTGTTCACTGAAGGTGGAATTCACAGAATCATTGATCCAAATTTCAAATTGAAAGGATTCCGGTTAATTCTGCGCTGAAACACACGCCCCCATTTTGCAGCCCTGGCTGCCAGACTTCCAGATGGAACAAATATTCCACAAATGGCAAATGCATCCAGTCTGCAAAACGGTACCACGTTGACAATATTCCGACTGAATTTCGCAACATATTTTACGATTTTAGCAGAACAAAATATTTCAAATAAAACCGGGGGGTGCACATCAAATGCACGTTGTGATTGCCCCAGCCAGATCCCATGAATGTCATTTAAAAAGAATATGCCATTCCATCAGGTTGAAGATGCGCGATCAGTCAGCAGTGAAAAATGTAAACTTCTGCACTGAATGATGGAACTGAATAGAAACAAGCAGTGGCTCATCGTGGGGTCTGCTTGCGACGTCGGCCGGTTAGCTCAGGTGGTTAGAGCGTCGTGCTCATAACGCCAAGTTCGCGGGTGCAATCCCAGTACTGGCCGCATGCGATTCCCCGTGTGGGCAGTTTCTGCCGTCTTGTCGTCGACACGGGCTGATTCACTTCGCGTACTTGCACAATGGCAAGGTGCAGCTTTTTTTCTCCTTGATAACTTTTAAAGTGGGAAAATTTCTTCCAACCATTCTGGCAAATTGCCCATCTTTTCAAACTTCTGTGCCACAAACCGGGAGGACGAATGTGGGAGGTTACGAATGTGGAAGGCGGGAAAGGAGTTTTCTTTGCAAAGAGTGGACTGGGGAGAAAGATTGAGCTTCATCTCATTAAATTCACAACGGAGTGCTGATATAATGTTCTTCATTTGGCTAAGAAATCTTCTATGAAAGCACTGGGATCATGCTCAGGTGGTAACATCTACAGTTTGACCTCAGTACGGAGCGTTACGGCTGATGCTGGCTGGTCACCACTCTTCAGAAAAGATATGAGGAACTGGACAGGTGACACTGCCTGGGAGGTTTACAATGAAAAAGTAATTCCGTTATGAGGCGGTGTCGGAGAAGTTCGGTTATTTCCACGAACAACAGAGAAAATCGAAGATGTCCCAACTGTGATTTCGCAGCTGATACGGGATTTCGACAGAGTAAACAGTCAAAATACTCCCTCTCCGCGCAGGTGAAGAAATGAAGTTGTCAGATGCAAATTTGTTGAGAAAACATCTGGAGAGGACAGGCGGATCGGTATCAACCTCACGCATAGTTGGTGGGATATGTAACCATTCCACAGGGAAAAACGATTGAAGGTGCCATCCTTTCCAACGAGGCGTTTTGAAACGGAAATGAGAAATACGTAGAGAAACCTCATTCAGGAGCCGCCGTGTGGCAACGTATAATATCCCTCGCAACGAGCACGATGCATTCTCCACATTTTTTATCTCATTCCAATTCCCACAGTGTGCCTCGTTATGAAGTCTCGCACCAGAGAGGAAACAAAAGATAAAAGCAAAAGCTCTCCCCAGTGTGAAGCGGGACCTGTGACATGGGGCTGCTGTGTGACTGTTACTGATAGAAAGAGTTGGATCACAAGGGCAGTTGGGCTGTGTTTTGTTCAGTCTTTCAAATCTTGATTAATTACTCGAACCGTTAAATCGAGTTGAATGACAGCCTTTGGAAATATATTTCTGTTCACTGAAGGTGCAACTCACAGAATCATTGATCCAAATTTCAAATTGAACGGATTCCGGTTAATTCCGCGCTTGAACACACACCCCCATTTTGCAGCCCTGGCTGCCAGACTTCCAGATGGAGCAAATATTCCACAAATGGCAAATGCATCCAGTCTGCAAAATGGCACCGTGTTGACAATATCCCGACTGACTTTCGCAACAGATTTTACTATTTTAGCAGAACAAAATATTTCAAATAAAACCGGGGGGTGAACATCAAATGCACGTTGTGATTGCCCCAGCAAAATCCCATGAACGTCATTTAAATAGAAAACGCCATTCCATCAGGTTGAAGATGCGCGATCAGTCACCAATTAAAAACGTAAACCTCTGCACTTAATGATGGAACTCAATAGACACAAGCAGTGGCTCATCGTTGGGTGTGCTTGCGACGTCGGCAGGTTAGCTCAGGTGGTTAGAGCGTGGTGTTAGTAACGCCAAGGTGGCGGGTTCAATCCCCGTACTGGCCACATGTTGTTACTCGTGTGGGCAGTTTCTGCCGTCTTTTCGTCGGCAGAGGCTGATTCGCTTCGCGTTCTTCCGCAACGGCAAAGTGCAGCTTTTTTTTTTCTCCTTGACAACTTTTAAACTGGGAAAATTTCTTCCAACCGTTCTGACAAATTGCCCATCTTTTCAAACTTCTGTGCCACAAACCGGAAGGACGAATGTGGAAGGTTACTGGGCGGGAAAGGAGTTTTCATTGCAAAGAGTGGACCGGCGGAGAAAGATTGAGCTTCATCTAATTAAATTCACAACGGAGTGCTGACATAATGTCCTTCATTTGGCTACGAAATCGTTTATAAAAGCACTGTGATCATGCTCAGGTGGTCACATCTGCAGTTTGACCTCAGTACGGAGCCTTACGGCTGATGCTGGCTGGTCACCACTCTTCAGAAAAGACATTAGGAAGGGGACAGGTGACACTGCCTGGAAGGTTTGCAATGATAAATTCAGTCCGTGATGAGGCGGTGTTGGAGAAGTTCGGGTAGTTCAACGTCGAACATAGAAAATTCGAAGATGTCCCAACTTTGATTTTCCAGCTAATATGGGATTTCGACAGAGTAAACAGTCAAAATACTCCCTCTCCGCGCAGGTGAATAACTGAAGTTGTCAGGTGCAAATTTGTTGAGAAAACATCTGGAGAGGACAGGCGGATCGGCATCAACTTCACGCAAATTGGTGGGATATGCAACCATTCCACAGGAAAATATAATGGAAGGTGCCATCCTTTCCAGCGAGTCGGAGTGAAACGGAAATGAGTAGTCAACAGGATTAGAACCTGCGCGGAGAAATCCCGATGGATTTCTCGTCCATCGCCTTAACCACTCGGCCATGACTACACGGCCAAACGCATCAGAAATCATACTGATACCCACTCAATAATTCTTACAGCCGGCCTCCTTGAAGTGATGCTGACTTCTTGTGATGGATACAAATGCGATTAATTTCTCTGCTGATGTCATGCGTCTGTCTTCTTTCCCCATGTCGGCTCAATTTCATCTGTCGTCTAACGTCCCTTTCATTCGGATACAGCACATGGGTGGATTGAAACAAACATTTGCAAGCATTCTATATATATATCCATACACTCAGAACTGGATGTAACACAAACTTTACATCCCAAAATAGCACCCTTCAAGGCGCGTTAGGAAAACGAGCTTTTGAATGCGCAAAACTAAAACAGATATATTAGAGTATGTGCGGATTCGGAATCCAATCCGGCTCTCCCACATGGTGGTGACATTTCCCGTTTCTGAGTCACCAGTGGACAAATTAGAATTGAGCCCTTCGGGAGTATCTTTCTGTTCACTGAAGATGCAACTCCCGCAATCATTGATCCAAAATTTAAGATGAGCTGGGGCCGGTTGGTTTATACGGCTGGAGCATGTTGTTAATAACGCTGCGACTGAGGGTTCAATCCTCGTACTGTCCAAATGCGGTTACCTCTGTCTGTGGAGCCCGGGATACGTTATGCTCAATGGCAATGGCTTTTTCGAACAGCCTGAATCGCTTCGCGGACTTCTGTACACTCACGATGCCGTTGACAATTTTTCAACTGGGAAAAAGTCTGCCTCCCATCCTGACAAATTGTCCATCTTTTCACACTTCTGTGCCACAAATCGGTCGGTGACATTTGAGCAAACCTTGACCGCTCCACAGCGAAACACATACGGACGACCGGTCAGCTGGATGTCAACTGTGATCATTCCTCTCATTCGCTTCAATGTTTTGTCAATATTCACGTCAGCCAACCTTGTTGCAAGAAATCATACCAGCTTACTTTGACGCACTGCATTCAACCGATCAACACATCGCTTCACACGAATTGATAATGCGCTTCACACCTAATTGACGCAAATACTGAGTTTTTTCAGAAGAACAGCTATTCGTCTGGAAATCTCGAAACTGGCAGTTAGTTGGTCGTCACGCTCAACACATGAACCGCTAAACATTGTCTTTAAGATGTGGCAGAAGGGTGTCTAATGTGTTGCTGATGACAGCGAAAAGTCGGGATCGGAAGGAAATTCCTTCAGCAAGCATGGATGGAAACTTCATTGAGGTGCCGCCGTGAGGCAACGTATAATATCCCTCGCAACGAGCACGATGCTTTCTAAACATTTTTATGTCATTCCAATTCCCACAGTGTGCCTCGTTATGAAGCGTCGCACGAGAGAGTAAGTAAAAGATAAAATACCAATTCGCTCTCCCAGTGTGAAGCGGGACCTGTGACATGGGGCTGCTGTGTGACTGTTACTGATAGAAAGAGTTGGATCACAAGGGCAGTTGGGCTGTGTTTTGTTCAGCCTTTCAAATCTTGATGAATTACTCGAACCGTTAAATCGTGTTGAATGACAGCCTTTGGAAATATATTTCTGTTCACTGAAGGTGCAACTTACAGAATCATTGATGCAAAAAATCAAATTGAACGGATTCCGGTTAATTCTGCGCTTGAACACACGCCCCCATTTTGCAGTCCTGGCTGCCAGACTTCCAGATGGAGCAAATATTCCACAAATGGCAAATGCATCCAGTCTGCAAAATGGCAACATGTTGACAATATTCCGACTGAATTTCGCAACATATTTTACTATTTTAGCAGAAAAAAATATTTCAAATATTACGGGGGGGGGGGGGGGTAGTGGGTGGGGGTGACCATCAAATGCACGTTGTGATTGCCCCAGCCAAATCCCATGAAAGTCATTTAAAACGAAAATGCCATTCCATCAGGTTGAAGATGCGCGATAAGTCAGCAGTGAAAAATTGAAACTTCTGCACTTCATGATGCAACTCAATAGAAAAACGCAGTTGCTCATCGTGGGCTTCATTCCCGACGTCGGCCGGTTCGCTCCGGTGGTTAGAGCGTGGCGCTCATAACGCCAAGATCGCGGGTTCCATCCCCGTACTAGCCACATGCGATTACCCGTGTGGGCCGAACCTGTCCTCTTTTCGTCGGCAGACGCTCATCCGCTTCGCGTTCTTCCACACCGGCAAAGTGCAGCTTTTTTTTCTCCTTGACAACTTTTAAACTGGGAAAATTTCCTCCAACCTTTCTGACAAATTGCCCATCTTTTCAAACTTCTGTGCCACAAACCGAAAGGGCGAATGTGGAAGGTTCCGAGACGGGAAAGGAGTTTTCATTGCAAAGAGTAGACCGTCCGGAGAAAGATTGAGCGTCATCTAACTAAATTCACAACGGAGTGCTGACATAATGTCCTTCATTTGGCTACGAAATCGTTTATAAAAGCACTGGGATCATGCTCAGGTGGTCACATCTGCATTTTGACCTCAGTACGGAGCCTTACGGCTGATGTTGGCTGGTCACCACTCTTCAGAAAAGACATTAGGAAGAGGACAGGTGACACTGCCTGGGAGGTTTACAATGATAAAATAAGTCCGTTATGAGGCGGTGTTGGAGACGTTCGGGTAGTTCTACGTCGAACATAGAAAATTCGAAGATGTCCCCACTCTGATATTCCAGCTGATACGGGATTTCGACAGAGTAAACAGTCAAAATACTCCCTCACGGCGCAGGTCAGTAACTGAAGTTGTCAGGTGCAAATTTGTTGAGAAAACTTCTGGAGAGGACAGGCGGACCGGCATCAACTTCACGCAAATTGGTGGGATCTGGAACCATTCCTCAGGGAAAAATGATTGAAGATGCCATCCTTTCCAGCGAGTCGTAGTGAAACGGAAATGAGAAATGCGGAGTCAGCAGCATTCGAACCTGCGCGGGGAAACACCAATGGACTTGTAGTCCATCGCCTTAACCACTCGGCTATGACTGCACGGTTCACTGTGTCAGAAATCATACTGATACCCACTCAATCATTCTTATCGCCGGCCTCCTTGAAGTGATGCTGACCTCTTGTGATGGATACGAATGCGATTAATTTCTCTGCTGATGTCATGCGTCTGTCTTCTTTCTCCATGTCGGCTCAATTTCATCTGTCGTCTAACGTCCTTTTCATTCGGATACAGCACATGGGTGGATTGAAACAAACATTTGCAAACATTCTATATATGTCCATACACACAGAACTGGATGGAACACAAACTTTCCATCCCAAAATAGCTCCCTTCAAGGTGCCTTAGGAAAACGAGCTCTTGAATGCGCAAAGCTAATGCAGATATATTAGAGTATGTGCGGATTCGGAATCCAATCCGGCTCTCCCACATGGTGGTGACATTTGCCGTTTCTGAATCACCAGTGGACAAATTTGAATTGAGCCCTTCGAGAATATGTTTCTGTTCACTGAAGATGCAACTCCCGCAATCATTGATCCAAAATTTAAGATGAACTGGGGCCGGTTATTTTATACGGCTGGAGCTTGTTGCTGATAAAACTGCGACTGAGGGTTCAATCCTCGTACTGTCCAAATGCGGTTTCCTCTGTCGGTGGAGCCCGGTTTACGTTATGCTCAATGGCAATGGCTTTTTCGAACAGCCTGAGTCGCTTCGCGTACTTCTGTACACTCACGATGCCGTTGACAATTTTTCAACTGGGAAAATGTCTGCCTCCCATCCTGACAAATTGTCCATCTTTTCACACTTCTGTGCCACAAATCGGTCGGTGACATTTGAGCAAACCTTGACCGCTCTACAGCGAAACACATACGGACGACCGGTCAGCTGGTCATTCCTCTCATTCGCTTCAATGTTTTGTCAATATTCACGTCAGCCAACCTTGTTGCAAGAAATCATACCAGCTTACTTTGACGCACTGCATTCAACGGATCAACAGATCGCTTCACACGAATTTATAATGCGCTTCACACCTAATTTACGCAAATACTGAGTTTTTTCAGAAAAACAGCTATTGGTCTGGGAATTTCGAAACTGGCAGTTAGTTGGTCGTCACGCTCAACAGATTAACGGCTAAACATTGTCTTTAAGATGTGGCAGAAGGGTGTCTAATGTGTTGCTGATGACAGCGAAAAAGTCGGGATCGGAAGGAAATTCCTTCAGCAAGCATGGATGGAAACTTCATTGAGGAGCCGCCGTGAGGCAACCTATAATATCCCTCGCAACGAGCACGATGCTTTCTCCACATTTTTATGTCATTCCAATTCCCACAGTGTGCCTCGTTATGAAGCGTCGCACGAGAGAGTAAGCAAAAGATAAAAGACCAATTCGCTCTCCCCAGTGTGAAGCGGGACCTGTGACATGGGGCTGCTGTGTGACTGTTACTCATAGAAAGAGTTGGATCACAAGGGCAGTTGGGCTGTGTTTTGTTCAGCCTTTCAAATCTTGATGAATTACTCGAAACGTTAAATCGTGTTGAATGACAGCCTTTGGAAATATATTTCTGTTCACTGAAGGTGCAATTCACAGAATCATTGATGCAAAAATTAAATTGAACGGATTCCGGTTAATTCTGCGCTTGAACACACGCCCCCATTTTGCAGCCCTGGCTGCCAGACTTCCAGATGGAGCAAATATTCCACAAATGGCAAATGCATCCAGTCTGCAAAATGGCAACATGTTGACAATATTCCGAGTGAATTTCGCAACATATTTTACTATTTTAGCAGAAAAAAATATTTCAAATAAAAACGGGGGGGGGGGGGGGGCGGGTGTGAACATCAAATGCACGTTGTGATTGCCCCAGCCAAATCCCATGAAAGTCATTTAAAACGAAAATGCCATTCCATCAGGTTGAAGATGCGCGATCAGTCAGCAGTGAAAAATTTAAACTTCTGCACTTAATGATGCAACTCAATAGAAAAACGCAGTTGCTCTTCGTGGGCTTTGTTTGCGACGTCGGCCGGTTAGCTCAGGTGGTTAGAGCGTGGTGCTAATAACGCCAAAGTCGCGGGTTCAATCCCCGTACTGGCCACATGCGATTCCCCGTGTGGGCAAAACCTGTCATCTTTTCGTCGGCAGATGCTGATCCGCTTCGCGTTCTTTTCAAACTTCTGTGCCACAAACCGAAAGGGCGAATGTGGAAGGTTACGAGACGGGAAAGGAGTTTTCATTGCAAAGAGTGGACCGCCGGAGAAAGATTGAGCTTCATCTCATTAAATTCACAACGGAATGCTGACATAATGTCCTTCATTTGGCTCCGAAATCGTTTATAAAAGCACTGGGATCATGCTCAGGTGGTCACATCTGCAGTTTGACCTCAGTCCGGAGCCTGACGGCTGATGCTGTCTGATCACCACTCTTCAGAAAAGACATTAGGAAGAGGACAGGTGACACTGCCTGGGAGGTTTACAATGATAAAATAAGTCCGTTATGAGGCGGTGTTTGAGACGTTCGGGTCGTTCCACGTCGAACATAGAAAATTCGAAGTTGTCCCAACTCTGATATTCCAGCTGATACGGGATTTCGACAGAGTAAACAGTCAAAATACTCCCTCTCCGCGCAGGTCAATAACTGAAGTTGTCAGGTGCAAATTTGTTGAGAAAACATCTGGAGAGGACAGGCGGAATGGCATCAACTTCACGCAAATTGGTGGGATATGTCACCATTCCACAGGGAAAAGTGATTGAAGATGCCATCCTTTCCAGCGAGTCGTAGTGAAACGGAAATGAGAAATGCGTAGTCAGCAGGATTCGAATCTGCGCGGGGAAACCCCAATGGATTTCTCGTCCATCGCCTTTACCACTCGGCCATGACTACAGGGTCAAACGCGTCAGAAATCATGCTGATACTGCCGTGGTTCCCCGTGGACGGCCAGAAGAGCTCATCAATCAGAATGGAGAGTCTGAGTCTTGATCTTCCAGGCAGCAAGGCTTTATAAGCTAACACATTTCAATAAAGCCGGGATTTCCAGATGAATCCAAAAAACCAGTGCTCTGACAGTCCTTTTTATCCACATTTAGCTTCATATTTCATCATTCTTATCTTACAGTCAAGGTTTTTTTGTTGCAGACCCCAAGGCCACTTTTCGTTTGCCACCATGGTTTACTAGACCTACGTTATCTGCCTTCTTTCTGATTGGTCACTAATGAATGTGCTATGATATCACTGTGGTTACATCTTGCCTTCGTATCTGAAGTTTATTGTCTAATCAGCCAAGTTTGTTGTTTGTTCAACTATTGTAGGGCATCCTGCTATGCCAAGTCTTTTTTCCCGTTGTCTGACTTTCTCACGTTTATTTAAGAAATTCCTTTCAGTTTCTGTGTGTTTGCTTGACTTCTTTCAGCCTTTATGTTCATTTATGTGAGTATCCATGTGTACTGACCTGGTAAGGTATTGTGCACTTAAAAGGGTACAGGTGTATGCTTAATAAGATATGTGATATATGAGAGCTTCTCAAGTAGTGATTATCTCTTCTCTGTTAATTATTATCTCCCACATGTCCTAATAATTATTCCTTCCAATATATGTTGTCTTAATGATTATTCCTTACATATCCCCTCTTTGAGACATCATTGTCTCACTAAACTATTTCTTGATATATTTTCCCAATATATGTCTTAGTTAGAAGGGCAAAAAGAGGGCACGAGATGTTCTTGGCAGGCAGGATTAAGGAGAATCCTCAGGCATTCTATTCATACGTTAGGAACAAAAGAGTTGTCAGGGAGAAAATCGGACCTCTCAGGGACAAAGGAGGGGAATTATGCTTAGAACCCAAGGGAATAGGGGAGATCCTAAATGAATACTTTGCATCGGTATTCACGAAGGAGAGGGGCGTGTTAACCGGGAGTGTCTCGGAGGGAGGTGTTGACCCGTTAGAAAAAATCTCCATTACGAGAGAGGAAGTGTTAGGTTTTTTAGGGAACATTAAAACTGACAAAGCCCCAGGGCCTGATGGCATCTATCCTCGACTGCTCAGGGAGACGAGAGGTGAAATTGCTGGGCCTCTGACGGAAATCTTTGTCGCTTCCTTGGACACGGGTGAGGTCCCTGAGGATTGGAGGATAGCGAATGTGGTCCCGTTGTTTAAGAAGGGTAGCAGGGATAACCCAGGAAATTATAGGCCGGTGAGCTTGACGTCCGTGGTAGGGAAGTTGTTGGAGAGGATTCTTAGAGACAGGATGTATGTGCATTTAGAACGGAACAATCTCATTAGCGACAGACAGCATAGTTTTGTAAGAGGGAGGTCGTGCCTTACAAATTTGGTGAAGTTTTTTGAGGAAGTGACAAAAACGGTTGATGAAGGAAGGGCCGTGGATGTCGTCTATATGGATTTCAGTAAGGCATTTGACAAAGTCCCACATGGCAGGTTGGTGAAGAAGGTTAAGGCTCATGGGATACAAGGAGAAGTGGCTCGATGGGTGGAGAACTGGCTTGGCCATAGGAGACAGAGGGTAGTGGTTGAAGGGTCTTTTTCCGGCTGGAGGTCTGTGACCAGTGGTGTTCCGCAGGGCTCTGTACTGGGACCTCTGCTATTTGTGATATATATAAATGATTTGGAAGAAGGTGTAACTGGTGTAATCAGCAAGTTTGCGGATGACACAAAGATGGCTGGAATTGCGGATAGCGAAGAGCATTGTCAGGCAATACAGCAGGATATAGATAGGCTGGAAAATTGGGCGGAGAGGTGGCAGATGGAATTTAATCCGGATAAATGCGAAGTGATGCATTTTGGAAGAAATAATGTAGGGAGGAGTTATACAATAAATGGCAGAGTCATCAGGAGTATAGAAACACAGAGGGACCTAGGTGTGCAAGTCCACAAATCCTTGAAGGTGGCAACACAGGTGGAGAAGGTGGTGAAGAAGGCATATGGTATGCTTGCCTTTATAGGACGGGGTATAGAGTATAAAAGCTGGAGTCTGATGATGCAGCTGTATAGAACGCTGGTTAGGCCGCATTTGGAGTACTGCGTCCAGTTCTGGTCGCCGCACTACCAGAAGGACGTGGAGGCATTGGAGAGAGTGCAGAGAAGGTTTACCAGGATGTTGCCTGGTATGGAGGGTCTTAGCTCTGAGGAGAGATTGGGTAGACTGGGGTTGTTCTCCTTGGAAAGACGGAGAATGAGGGGAGATCTAATAGAGGTATACAAGATTATGAAGGGTATAGATAGGGTGAACAGTGGGAAGCTTTTTCCCAGGTCGGAGGTGACGATCACGAGGGGTCACGGGCTCAAGCTGAGAGGGGCGAAGTATAACTCAGACATCAGAGGGACGTTTTTTACACAGAGGGTGGTGGGGGCCTGGAATGCGCTGCCAAGTAGTGTGGTGGAGGCAGGCACGCTGACATCGTTTAAGACTTACCTGGATAGTCACATGAGCAGCCTGGGAATGGAGGGATACAAACGATTGGTCTAGTTGGACCAAGGAGCGGCACAGGCTTGGAGGGCCGAAGGGCCTGTTTCCTGTGCTGTACTGTTCTTTATGTTTGGTTTCACGAAATGTGGAGGAGCTTAAGTGTAGGATCAATATCCCTTTTTGTTTATTAATAGCCTAATTGCGAACTGCTCCTCCAGATTTCCCTTACCTGATAGTTCATTAAAATACATTTTTGCATTAATACATTTCATACACTTTGTACTAACACATCTCTCCCTCCTTGATTTTGCTTGATCATTTAAGTATTTCCCTCTATGCGTATGGTATCTAGGTTCATATTATCTCCTCTTATTTTCAAACTTATGATAATGGTACATGCTGTCCATTGCCCTGTTAATTACACATCGACGTAAGCATCCTGCTAATGCTATCCCTACTATTATATGCAACAGTAACATAAATGATTTAAAAATCGAATCAAACATCCCATTTCCTGCCCATCCTAACCATCCAGGTGGGTTATAATCATGGAATTCGTGACCTATCTTTTGGAGTTGGTCTGCTTGTGCCTTGATATGCTTTGCAAGGTTAGTTATATTCTCAGATTTATCTGGTATGTAAGTACAGCATTCTTGTTAAATTATGGCACATGTTCCTCCCTGCGAGGCCAATAGATAGTCCAAAGCCAGTCTATTTTGCAGGGCTACTGTGCGGACTGCCATCAGTTCTGCTGATACTTCTGTCAAGGCTTGCCCTGTTTTTCGAGCTTCAGCTGCAGTGATATTAGCCAGTTGTTCCAGGGCTGTGGCCATCAGAATTAACTCGTCTGCCGTTCTTCCTGTCCCATGTAATGGAAAGGCCATCATAAAGAACCAGTCAGTCTTACTGATTGTTCGTTTTGCTCGCGAAGGGTAGCTTCGTAGGGAAGGCATGTGGTGCATGTAGGGCACTACATATCCCAGATAACAGGAGCCTGTCCAGTTCGCAGGAAGCCAGGGATATGCCTTTGTACCGCATATAAAGTAAGTTCCATCGTAGGCCGTAAAGTTATCAGCCAACGTCATCCAAGGTTGTACAGCTTTTCCTTCCCACACGTTGCTTGATGTGATGTTGCATATTTCAGTCCAGTCTATTTTGAACATACCAGCTGTACTTAAATCATTCACAGGTGGTTGCCATTCTACAGTTTGCTGACATTTACTTTCTCCAACTCTTGCTCCATCCACATTTTTCTTTAAACAGAAGGATCCTGGTCCATTTGATTTTAGGACCGTCGGTACAGGTGGGAACTGGGAATGGTCGTAGGTTGGTTGGTACCATGTAGCAAACCTGGTCATTCTATACCCAGCTGACTCCCACATTGTCATGTTTCCTCCTTCCCCTGTCTTATTTTGTCTCAATATCCATTCTATAGTTTCTGATTCTGAAAGGGGAGAGACTGGAGTGGTAGGCCTTCTTGGGAATGGCTTGGGACATGAGTGCAGACCCAACATTTGCTTATGTTCAATCTTTCTGCATACATATATGACATAGAGAGGTAAGTATTTATATGCGATCTGTCTTCTTCCTGTTCATTTTTACTCTTGCCACCCCCCATACTAAGTACTAGTATTATCCCTATACATCCTACCCCTACTTTTCCCATGCTATCACAAGGAGGGAGAGTACAATTCATCACAGTTTACACAATTATTTTCCCGCGCTTAGTCGCCGCTACTACTATTTAGTTTATACAGTCTTTCAGCTTCAATTTCAGTGATTTCTCTTGTTTTGTCAGTTCAGATGATAGCTCAGTTTCCTGGGTCGAATTCGGTGAACCATGAACTTGAGCGGTAGAGTTTGTGTCAACAGTCCTTGTTCCTGAGGAAGGAAAATACTGATCACTGGTATACAAATCAAATTTCCATCTTCTTTTAACGCATTGAAACAGATCTTCCCCTCTTTTGCAGTCTTTAGTGCTACATTGCAAAACAAGGAGCGTCAGTCTCAATCAAAGTTATCATGAGTCTATTCGGTGGGGGTAATTCAACTTGAACCCATTCCTGGACTTCTTGTTCGGGGATTTGTTCATTCTCTATTCGCACTACCATTTGTCGCATCATTAGTCTGGTAATTAAAGATCTCAAAGCAGGCAGTAAACAACAAAAGATTAGTCCAATTATGATTATTACTACTACCATTATAACCCCTGCCTTTGCAAACCATGCTCCCCATTGTCCGAATACATTATCAAGCCAATTCCAAATATTATGGCCAAATCCAGCATTGTCATGCATTTTTTCCTTAGATTTTGTAAGTTGGTCATAGCTTTAGTGAATGATCCTTTTGGATCAGTGTTGTTAGGGATGAATGTACAGCATTGATCGCCAAACATAACACATACACCCCCTTTTTCTGCTAATAGCCAATCTAGTGTTTGCCTATTCTGCCAAGCCATTTTGCTAGTTGCATCTAACTGCTCACCTAGTGCAGTAAGAGCTTCATCAGTGCAGTTAATGAATCTCTGCTGATTGTAATAAATGTAATTAATCCATTCAGTGTTTTTGTTGGGGGTAATCCAGATTAGAATGGATTCAAACCCCGCAGCTATCTCATTTCTCGCTTTAAATTCATTGGGGATTCCACGAGGTTGTCCTATTGCATCTAACTTTATTTCTGGATTAGGTGTGTATGACCTTCTCACTCTTCGAACTTCCATTTCATGTTCCATCGGTAGCAGGACAGTATTTTGTGCCAGCATGACCCTAGCACACAATCCAATCCAATCCACCGGCAGTTTTGCCATTAACCCCTTTTTGGGATCACACAGCCACCATAGATCAGCTTGCTGATTTATTTGTAAATCCAGTACTCGCGGAGGAGGTGGTTCTCCCCCTTGCTTTGAGACGTATAGGCTATGGATATCAGTTATATTCCAAACCTTTTTGCATTTTCCTGTGTAATTTCCTAATTTAGTTCCCTCACGACTTTCTCTCCAATAGCAATCTTGGATCTGTAAGTCGGGTTTTATCCTCCATTCTTTTGGGGTCGCGTCCATTGCCGTTTCTGGCCACTTTGGACATTCTCGGGCCAAATTTTGCGTGCCACTTCCTACCCCAGCATATAAAATGCAGTGGTATTGACACACTGGCATTGTCCCATTACAGAGATCACTACATGAGGGTTCCGAGCAGTTTACTATTTGGATAGTAACTGTCTGATTTCCTGTAGTGTATGTGTGTGGATATGTTGTATATTTACCTTGGCACTTTTCCTTTTTCCAGTTTTTATACCAGGTCCTGCATTCCCCTGATCCCCACGATATGTCAATTACCTGAGTGCGAGGTTTTTCTGACGCACAAATTACGCACTCCTTTCCATTATTATTTTTGTATCCTGTGTATTCAGCCCATTTCCACCACTCATTTCTCTGTGCTTTTTCCCAAATTGTATCTGCTGCTACTGACCGCTTGTGATTTCTTTTTCTTAGTTGATAATAGGTAGAATCCCGATTACCTTCCTTACTCGTCTTGCTGTTTGCTAATTCCTTAGTTTTTATTTTCCACATTTTTCTTCCTTCTCGGACTTTTAGTGTTGTGTCTGCTATAAATTGCTCTTTTCTATTATTCACCCAGGAAGTCTTTGGTGGCAATGGTTTCCAAGTCCCAAGTCGGGAAGGGGGCGGGAGCTGCTGCCCCTTCTTCCCCACTTCCCGTACTAGGACCAGGAACATCATCTGGCCCATCATCCAAATCAAACTCAATGTTATCCTCACTATCCTCCCTCTCTGCATCTCTATTTTGATCTGGCACAGAACTATTGGAACTTTCTCCTGTGTTTTCTTCGTCCCCACTACTACTTCTCTCCGGGCTTTCAACTGCGACAGCCTCTCTATCTTCCCCTATACCTGGTATTGTCCTAGTACAATGATTTAAATGGTACCACAGTGTACTGCCTTCTACTTGTAAGGCTGTGGGTGAAACTCTGGTAACATCGAAAGGTCCTTCTCTTCTTGGTTCGTCCCAGCGCCTTCGGAATTTCTTGATGTATACTCGATCTCCAGGTCTGATTCGGTGGTCAGCCGCTGGGCTTTCTTCCTCTTTGGCTTTTTCCTGTTCAAATATAGTTCTATGTATAACAGTTAATGGCTGCATGTACTCTTTAGTGTCCTGATCTAAATATTCTAATGTAGGGCCTCCCGTTCCCCTAATCTTTGGCACGGGCATTAGTCTCCCCATCATCATCTCATGTGGACTTAAGTGTGTTATTCTATTCTCCTGACTTCGGCGTTGCATTAAGGCTAGTGGTAGGGCATCAATCCAGTTTTTCCCTGTATCGCTACAGATCTTGCTTATTTTGGCCTTAAGAACTCCATTTGCCCTTTCTACCATTCCCTGTGACTGAGGATGGTAGACACAGTCAAATTTCTGTTTCACTCGGAGCACTGAGAGGGTTTCTCTCAGTACTCTTCCTACAAATGCAGATCCATTGTCTGAACTTAATTTGGCTGGTATGCCAAATCTTGGAATGACTTCTTTTGTCAGGAAGTTGATCACTGTTCCTGACCCTTGATCTTTAGATGGTGTTGCTTCTATCCATCTGCTGAATCTGTCAATGATTACTAACATATATCTTTTCCCGTTTATCTTTTTCACCATGTCCACATAATCCATACACAGGTGTTTAAATGGTCCCTCAGGAATGGGTATATGTCCTATTGGGGCAGTTATGCTTTTCCTGATATTGTTCTGCGCACACACCTCACATTGACTTAACATGTAATCAATGGAACTCTGTAAGTATGGTGACCAAAACCCTTCCTTCTTAATCTTCCTGATCACTTCTCCTCTTGCACAGTGGTCAACTCCATGTGCCTCACTTATCAGTAAGGTTAGTAATGCTGTGGGTGCTATTACCATCCCCTCTCCATTTCGCCACAGTCTATCCTGCTGTCCTTGTATCGCTCCCCTTTCTTTCCACATGGTCTTCTCAGCTATTCCAGCGTCCTCCTGTAATTGTATTACGTCATCTAACGTGGGCTGGGGAATGATACTCCCTACCCCTGGTCCTGGATGTGGTTCTGCTATTTCTACTGGAGCTATTGTAGTTAATGCACATCCTGCTACTTCTTTGGCTGCTTTGTCAGCATTTGCATTTCCTTTAGTCACATTATCTTTTCCTTTCTTGTGTGCCTGACATTTGATTATGGCCAATTCTTTTGGGCCCATCATAGCTTGTATTAAGGCTTTTATTTGACTTTCATGCTGTATTCGTCCCCCACTACTTTTCATAAAGCCTCTCTGTTTCCAGATTGATCCAAACAGATGACACACTCCATGTGCATAAGCCGAATCTGTATACACTTCTACTGCCTCCCCTTTTGCTAATTCACATGCTCTGGTTAGTGCCTTAAGTTCTGCTAGTTGGGCCGAACAGGGCTGTTCACATTTTTCTGCTTCTATAACTTCAAGGCCTCCTGGTCTTTGTTCAACTATGGCATAGCCTGCGTGGTTTCCCAAGTGATCCCTGTAACATGAGCCATCTACATACAGTGTCCTCTTCTCTTCTGTCACTAGTCCCTCTGCTCTTAAGTCTTCTCTCAGTTTCATAAATGTTTTTGCTTCTCTTAAGCATTCATGTTCTTCTCCTTCATGAGGTAATGGCATGTAATCAGCTGGATTTACTCTGTTGCACTTTATTATTGTGATATCTGGAAATGTGGTTAGCATTCGATAATGATGGATCCTCGCAGGTGTCAGCACAAATTTTCCTTGCTCAATCAATTCAGCTACTTTGTGGTGTACATGTATGTTTATTAAATATCCCATTGTGATGGTAGCTGCTTTTTCGTAAGCCCACCAAGCAGCTGCCAAACCCTGATAACATGGAGGGTACCCCAGGGCCACATCATCTAACTTGGTGCTATAATAAGCTATTGCTTGTTTCTTTCTTCCTTTACACCTGTCCTGCATTAACACAGCAGTTGCGAATCCTGTTTCTCTGTTGCTAACAAAAAGGTCAAAGGGTTTATCATACGAAGGCAGCATCAGTGCTGGTGCTTGCACCATCTCTTGTTTCACGTTATCAAATGCCTCTGAGGCCTCCCTGTCCCATATCAAGATGGCTTTTAACTCCTCACATCCGGCCTCTTTCATTATTTTCCTTAACGCTTGTGTTTTTTCTGCATAGTTTTCTATCCATTCTGAACTAAATCCTGTCATTCCTAAGAATGTCATCGTCTGTCTCACTGTCTGTGGTTTTGGGATTTTCAATACTGCTTCTATCTGCCGGTGAGCTATTCTTTTTTGTCCAACAGTTATTTCCCTTCCAAGGTATTCTACTTTTCTTTGACAGAACTGTAATTTCTTTCTTGACACTTTATGTCCTCCTTTCGCCAGTTTTTCCAGCAGTTTTAATCTTTCTTCCCTACATTGTTCCTTTGTTTCTGTGCACAACAACAAGTCATCCACATATTGTATCAGTGTTCCTTCTAGTTGTATCCCTGCCAAATCTGCTCTCAACACTTGGTTGAATACATGTGGGGAGTGTTTGAATCCTTGTGGCATTCTATTGTATGTGTACTGTTTTCCCTCGTACTTGAAAGCAAATAAGTACTGACTCGCTTGTGCCAAGGGCACACTGAAAAACGCTGAGCATAAGTATATTACTGTAAACCATCTGCTTTCAGACGGTATGTTAGTCAATAAGGTGTAGGGGTTAGGGACTTCTACTGGCATATTTTCAACTACTTCATTAACTGCTCTCAGGTCGTGTACTAACCTCCACTTTTCCCCATCTGCCTTTTTAACTGGTAATAAGGATGTGTTACATTTACTTCGGGTTTCTTTTAACACCCCTGCGTCTCCTAATCCTCTGATTGTTTCTCTTATGCCTTTTACTGCTTCTGCCTTGATTGGATATTGTGGTTTATAAGGTCCTTGACATCCTGGCTTCAATTTTACTTCGACTGGGGTAGCTGTTTTAACTTTGCCGACATCTGTGTCGTTCTTTGACCACCATTCCTCAGGGAGAGAATCTAAATCTTTTTCTAACTTTGCTCTCCATTCTTGCTCTACTTCTTTATCTTTTAACTCTATTTTTACCTCTTTTGGTCTTCCAGTCATCCTTGCATTAACAGATATTTTCACCATTTGTCCGTCAGTCGACATCCAAATATTCTCATTGTTTGCTTTAATAAATTCCAGTTCCTGTGCCCTAAACGTCATAAGTCCCAAATCCTTTGGTCTGTAATCAGGATTCACCTTTAGCGTTACATGTGGTTCTGTCTCAGGCACTGAGAACCATTTTCTGACCCATTCATTCTTTCTAATTGTGAGGGCTGCTCCCTCTGGTCCGATTAAAATGCTGTCTGAATTTATTTCCTGTTCTTGTCCTGCCTCTTTATTCCACTTCTCCTGTATCTCTGACTGTTGCATTTTATCAAAAATCATTGTGCTATGTAGTTCAGTTTTCGGCCATTCGGCGTCTGGAATCTGGGCCTCTACAAATGTCCCCCAAATTTCCCATACCTGCTTTTTAATTTGTTCTTCTATGTCCCCTAGCCAATATACATTGGCCCACTCTTCTCCCCTTACCCTAATTACGTACATGCCCGTCAGATTAATTCCTTGAGTTATACACTCTAATTTTAACCCTAACCCTAAGATTGCATCCCGGCCTAACAAATTCAGTGGTGTTTTATTGCATACTAACACAGGCACATGAGTGGTTTTGTTTCCAACGGTGATAGGCACCGGCATCGTCATTTGAGTCAATACTGCTTTCCCCGAGAACCCCATAGTTTTTACAAACTGACCTGACAATGGTAGGTGTCCTGCATATTTTTCTTGTATGCACGTACAAGTAGCTCCTGTATCTATCATCATAGGGATCTCAACCCCCCCTATTCTAACATTGATTACAGGTTCTTGATTTGCTGTGTCCGTTATTTGTACATACTGGCCTACCATTTCGGGGTTCTCTGGGCCTCCCTATAGGAAACTCTGGTGATTTACTGGCCCCTGACTCATTGGGCAGTCACTGGTTGGCACTTGCATCATTTGCTGACTCATTTGTTGTTGACCTCCTTGTCTATAGCTGTTTTGGGGACAATTCCTTTTTATGTGTCCTGTTTCCCCACATCCCCAGCATACCCCTGGAGGGCCAGGTGGTCCTCCCTGCCTGGGGCCTTGATTATATCCTTGGTTTTGTCCCCTCTGGTTCTGATAGGGTGCTTTTCCCTGTCCCTGTCCTTTTCCGTTCCAATTATTCTGATTTTGAGGTAGATATGTGGTCTGATAATTTGGATTGAATCCCCCTTGGTTCATGGGCATCGGGAAACCAGAGATGTTATAGGTTATAATAGGCTGACATCCCTCTCCCCCCCTCTCTGGTGTTGGGTTGGGGGTTTCTTCAGTAATCACTTCAGTTATTATGGGTGCCATTTTCTTGGGGGTGGGGTCCTCTTTTGACTTTTGTTTAGCTTTTATTTCTTCTAACTGCGCCTGCAGGAGCTTACGGTGTACTTCTTTTAATTGTTTATCTGCATTCTTCTCCTCTTTACGGTGTCTCTCTACTGCGTGGATAACATAGTCCAGAAATTCCCTGTAAATTTGTGATTCCAGGCCGACTACTTCATCCAATCTGGACTTAGCTGAAGCTGGTAGGCCTTCTAAGATGGCTGCTCGGAACATGGCATTAGTTAGGGGGTCTGTCAGGATGTCTCTTTCTGTGTCCCTTCTCCACCTTTTTAACTGATTTTCAACATATGTTGCAGCATTTTCCTCCTCTCCCAGTGGGTCTCCTTTTAGTGATTTCAGATCTACACGGTTAGGGTACAATCCCCTTAGTGCTCGCCAAATTAGTGGGCGGTATTCATCTATGAGCACTCCATCCACATTTGGATCGAGTGCTGCAGTAGGAATTCCAGCAAGTCTCATGACTTCAGCCATTTGATTCATTCCCAGTACTTTTGTTAGGAGAGCTTTGATATCTCCTAGGGCCATTCTTTTTCCTACCATTCCTGCCTCCAGCTGTCCAATCCACCTCCCAGCCCCATCCATGATATTTGGTAATTCACTAATTAAATTGGGTAGGTCGTGTCCTGCCCACGGAATGTATTGTGTCCTATTTCCATTTACAACTACGGGGAATGCTTTTGGGTCTTCCCATTCTATTTCTCCAAACTTGGTAGGTGGTCTCCTTCTTCGATTTGACTTTCTTAACTTTCTTAAGTTTCTTACCTTTTCTTCGTCCTCCTCACTCAAACTGGTGGAGTCTTTCTCGTCCAATTCTTCACATATAAGTTTCATCGGGGGTACCCATTGTATCCCTGTCTTGCTTCTTTTCTTCCTGCACTTCCCTTGCTATATTTACATTTTTCATCCCATTCTTCCTTACCCTCCTCCTCTTCACACCTTGCCTCACTGTCCACTGCCTCCTCACCTTTTTTACTCTGTTCTTCCTCCATTTTTCTATTTGCCCATTTTAACACCATTACCCGAACCAACTCTTCCTCTAACTCTTGCCTCATACGGCGTATGTTATCCAGTTCTCCTTCCACTTTAGCACCTTCGTCTTCCCTTTTTACCTTTCTTTCCACCTCCTGCTTTGCCCATTGTTCGCGGGTCATGTCCCTTTCTTCATATTCCCCCTCAAAATTCACTGTCCCCTTTATTACTGGATACAGCCCAGCAAAATCTTGGTTTTCCTTATAAGGGGGCGGGGCTATATTTGGGTCTTTCAATTTTTCCTTTTCCTGAATCTGAACTGGCATTTGCATTTTCCATATGCGCTTTTTCTCTTTTCCTTCCTTTTCAAATAGTGTTAGTATCTCCAATTCTTTTCTTCTTTTCTGATTTCTCTTTTGTGATTTATCCCTTAGTTTATAGTTCTTTACCAGTCCTTTCTGATCCTCACATCTTTCTGTACACCAGGTGCCTCCCTCTGGCCACTGTGTGTTTAATTTACTTGTTCTTTTGGTCCATTTTTGGGAGATATGGGCTATGTCTCCTTTCAGGGCTGGGTACTTTTCTCCCAGAATTTCCACCGGTGTCTTAATTTGATATGGCATGTTCTGTTTCTTTGCACTGCCTTGCGGCTTAATATTTTCTGATATGTTGGTATTTGGCACTATTGTTATTTTTATGCGCTATACTGTTTTCCCTTTTTCTGTCCTTGGACTATCTTCCCACTGCACTTCCCTGACTGACAACTGTATTTCCAACCGTGGTCTCAGTATTTGCTTCCCTGTTCTTCCCTCTCCTGGTGATAATCCTTTTTCTTCTGCTAGTGGATAATATGCCTCCACTTGCTCACTGATTTCGAACAGAGCCTTACTTGGTCTGATTTCTTCTATTAATTCTGGCAATGTTTCTTCTACTGCTTCACTCGTCCAATTTTTGTATATTATTTCGTCCCAATTTACATATGGCCACTCCTTATTCACTTCCTCCAAATTAACTACTTCAGTTATTCTTCTTAGCAGGGCATTTCTCTCACCCTCATACCACTCCCTAAAACCTCCTCCATCTATTTTTACTAGATCTTCTCCAAAGAAATGTGTGTTAACACCACTACTTAAGAAATCTATTACTGCAATATTCCTACGTGATTCATCACTGTCGTGATCCTGCTTTACACTCCACATTTACCAACAGCTGCTTACACCGCTATTCCAGATCAACCTTTTCAGGCTTCTCCTTGTAGCCCCTTTACTTTATTTCACTACCTGTCCCCTCTCTTCTTCCGGCGATCAACGTAGGTCCTTAATTACTATATCAGGTAGGAGACCAATCTCTCCTAGATCTCTCCTTCCTCTCGGCTGACGTCTCTCTCTCCGAGGTCCTGGGTAGGTTTGGACTGGCAGGCTTGCCTACACTTACTCTCCTTGGGCAAGTCGTAACCTGGAAGCCCGCTCCAAACCGCTCGACTAACCTAATTGCATCAATTAGCGTTCGGTTTTTGTAGCGTCTCACTTTTTACCCATTCGTGGACAATACAGTACATAAAACTAAAGCGTGCTTTTTACATGCAAAATTTACCCTTCCGATCAGACTCAGTCTCTCAATATTTTACACAATTTTAACTTTACCAATGCAGGTTATCTTTTGGGCAGGTGAGATCCAGGACCAGTGGAGAACCGGGTGCGCCAGGCCTCGAAAACCCCTTTCTGACAACAAGGATTTACATGCATGCAAGTCTGCTTATCTTGTTGACAGAAGGCCAGCTGGGGACTTCTCGGTTCCGGTCGGACCACAGTCTCCCTCGATCCCTCCGGGGTTGAGTCACCGGACGACCTCAACTCTGCCCTGCTCGCAAGCGCCAGATTTGCCGTGGTTCCCCGTGGACGGCAAGAAGAGTTCATCAATCAGAATAGAGAGTCTGAGTCTTGATCTTCCAGGCAGCAAGGCTTTATTAGCTAATACATTTCAATAAAGCCGGGATTTCCAGATGAATCCAAAAAACCAGTGCTCTGACAGTCCTTTTTATCCACATGTAGCTTCATATTTCATCATTCTTATCTTACAGTCAAGGTTTTTTTGTTGCAGACCCCAAGGCCACTTTTCGTTAGCCACCATGGTTTACAAGACCTACGTTATCTGCCTTCTTTCTGATTGGTCACTAATGAATGTGCTATGATATCACTGTGGTTACATCTTGCCTTCTTATCTGAAGTTTATTGTCTAATCAGCCAAGGTTGTTGTTTGTTCAACCATTGTAAGGCATCCTGCTATGCCAAGTCTTTTTTCCCGTTGTCTGACTTTCTCACGTTTATTTAAGAAATTACTTTCAGCTTCTGTGTGTTTGCTTGACTTCTTTCAGCCTTTATGTTCATTTATGTGAGTATCCATGTGTACTGACCTGGTAAGGTATTGTGCACTTAAAAGGGTACAGGTGTATGCTTAATAATATATGTGATATATGAGAGCTTCTCAAGTAGTGATTATCTCTTCTATGTTAATTATTATCTCCTACTTGTCCTAATAATTATTCCTTCCAATATATGTTGTCTTAATGATTATTCCTTACAATACCCACTCAATAATTCTTATAGCCGGCCTCCTTGAAGTGATGCTGACCTCTTGTGATGGATACGAATGCGATTAATTTCTCTGCTGATGTCATGCGTCTGTCTTCTTTCCCCATGTCGGCTCAATTTCACCTGTCGTCTAACGTCCTTTTCATTCGGATACAGCACATGGGTGGATTGAAACAAACATTTGCATGCATTCTATATCTGTCCATACACTCAGAACTGGTTGAAACACAAACTTTACATCCCAAAAAAGCTGCCTTCAAGGCGCCTGAGGAAAACGAGCTCTTGAATGCGCAAAACTAATGCAGATATATTCGAGTATGTGCGGATTCGGAATCCAATCCGGCTCTCCCACATGGTGGTGACATTTGCCGTTTCTGAATCACCAGTGGACAAATTTGAATTGAGCCCTTCGGGAATATCTTTCTGTTCACTGAAGATGCAACTCCCGCAATCATTGATCCAAAATTTAAGATGAACTGGGGCCGGTTATTTTATACGGCTGGAGCATGTTGCTAATAACGCTGCGACTGAGGGTTCAATCCTCGTACTGTCCAAATGCGGTTACCTCTGTCTGTGGAGCCCGGTTTCCGTTATGCTCAGTGGCAATGGCTTTGTCGAACAGCCTGAGTCGCTTCGCGTACTTCTGTACACTCACAATGCCGTTGACAATTTTTCAACTGGGAAAAGGTCTGCCTCCCATCCTGACAAACTGTCCATCTTTTCACACTTCTGTGCCACAAATCGGTCGGTGACATTTGAGCAAACCTTGACCGCTCTACAGCGAAACACATACGGACGACCGGTCAGCTGGATGTCAACTGTGATCATTCCTCTCATTCGCTTCAATGTTTTGTCAATAATCACGTCAGCCAACCATGTTGCAAGAAATCATACCAGCTTACTTTGAAGCACCGTATTCAACCGATCAACACATCGCTTCACACGAATCAATCATGCGTTTCACACCTAATTTACGCAAATACTGAGTTTTTTCAGAAGAACAGCTATTCGTCTGGAAATTTCGAAACTGGCAGGTCGCTGGTCAACACATGAACCGCTAACCATTGTCTTTAAGATGTGGCAGAAGGGTGTCTCATGTGTTGCTGATGACAGCGAAACACGTCTGGATCGGAAGAAAATTCCTTCAGCAAGCATGGATGGAAATTTCATTGAGGAGCAGCGGTGAGGCAACGTATAATATCGCTGGCAACGAGCACGATGCTTTCTTCAAGTTTATTCTCGTTCCAATTCCCACAGGGTGCCTCGTTATGAAGTCACGCACGAGACTGTAGGCAAAAGATTAAATACCAATTCGCTCTCCCCAGTGTTTACCGGGACCTGTGACATGGGGCTGCTGTGTGACTGTTACTGATAGAAAGAGGTGGATCCCAAGGGCAGTTGGGCTGTGTTTTGTTCAGCCTTTCAAAACTTGATGAATTACTCGAACCGTTAAATCGTGTTGAATGACAGCCTTTCGGGAATATATTTCTGTTCACTGAAGGTGCAACTCACAGAATAATTGATTCAAATTTCAACTTGAAATGATTCAGGTTAATGCTGCGCTGAAACACACGCCCCCATTTTGCAGCCCTGGCTGCCAGACTTCAAGATGGAGCAAATATTCCACTAATGGCAAATGCATCCACTCTGCCAAACGGCTCCATGTTGACAATGTTCCGATTGAAATTCGCAACATATTTTACGACTTTAGCAGAACAAAATATTTCAAATAAAACCGCGGGGCTGAAAATCAAATGCACGTTGTGATTGCCCCAGCCAAATCTCATGAAAGCCACTTAAAAAGAAAATGCCATTCCATCAGGTTGAAGATGCGCGATCAGTCAGCAGTGAAATATGTAAACTTCTGCAGTTAATGATGGAACTCAATAGAAACAAGCAGTGGCTCATCGTGGGATCTGCTGGTGACGTCGGCCGGTTAGCTCAGGTGGTTAGACCGTGGTGCTCATAACGCCAAGTTTCTCGGGTTCAATCCCCGTACTGGCCACATGCGATTACCCGTGTGGGCAGTTTCAGCCGCCTTTTCGACGGCATGGGCTGATTCACTTTGCGAACTTGCACAATCGCAAGGTGCTGCTTTTTTTCTCCTTGTTAACTTTTAAACTGGGAAAATTTATTCCAACCTTTCTGGCAAATTGCCCATCTTTTCAAACTTCTATGCCACAAACCGGGAGGACGAGTGTGGAAGGTGACGAATGTGGGAAAGGCGTTTTCTTTGCAAAGAGTGGACTGGCGTAGAAAGATTGAGCTTCATCTGATTAAGTTCACAACGGAATGCTGACATAATGTTCTTCATTTGGCTACGAAAGCGTTTATAAAAGCACAGGGATCATGCTCAGGTGGTAACATCTGCAGTTTGACGTCAGTACGGACCTTACGGCTGATGATTGCTGGTCACCACTCTTCAGAAAAGGCATTAGGAACGGTACAGGTGACACTGCCTGGGAGGTTTACAATGATTAATTAATTCCGTGTTGGAGAATTTCGGATCGTTCCACGTCGAACATAGAAAATTCGATGATGTCCCAACTGTGATTTTCCAGCTGTTACGGGATTTCGAAAGTGTAAACAGTCAGAATACTCCCTCTCCGCGCAGGTGAATAACTGAAGTTGTCAGATGCAAGTTTGTTGAGAAAACATCTGGAGAGGACAGGCGGATCGGCATCAACTTCACGCATCGTTGGTGGGATATGTAACCATTCCACAGGGAAAAATGATTGAACGTGCCATTCTTTCCAACAAGTCGTCGCGAAGCGGAAATGAGAAATACGTAGTCAGCAAGATGCGAACCTGCGCGGGGAAATCCCAATGAATTTCTAGTCCATCGCCTTAACCACTCGGCCATGACTACACAGCTGCTCGCGTCAAAAATCATACTGATATCCACTCAATAACTGTTACAGCCGGCCTCCTTGATGTGATGTTAACCTCTTGTGATGGATACAAATGCGAATAATTTATTTGCTGATGTCATGCGTCTGTGTTCTTTTCCCATGTCGGCTCAGTTTCACCTGTCGTCTAACGTCATTTTCATTCGGATACAGCAGATGGGTGTATTTAATCAAACATTTGCAAGCATTCTATATATACCCATACCCTCAGAATGAGATGTAACACAAACTTTCCATCCCAGAATAGGCGCGTTAGGAAAACAAGTTTTTGAATGCGCAAAACTAATGCAGATGTATTAGAGTACGTGCGGATTCGAAATCCAATCCGGCTCTCCCACATGGTGGTGACATTTGCCGTTTCTGAATCACCAGTGGAGAAATTTGAATTGAGCCCTTCGGGAATATCTTTCTGTTCACTGAAGATGCAACTCCCGCAATCTTTGATCCAAAATTTAAGTTGAGCTGGGCCGGTTAGTTGACAAGGCTGGAGCGTGTTGCTAAGAACGCTGCGACTGAGAGTTCAATCCTCGTACTGTCCAAATGCGGTTACCTCTGTCTGTGGAGCCCGGGTTTACGTTATGCTCAGTGGCAATGGCTTTTACGAACAGGCTGAGTCGCTTCGCGTACTTCTGTGCACTCACGATGCCGTTGACAATTTTGAAACTGGGAAAACGTCTGCCTCCCATCCTGACAAATTGTCCATCTTTTCACACTTCTGTGCCACAAATCTGACGCTCACATTTGAGCAAACTTTGGCCGCTCTCCAGCGGAACACATACGGAGGACCGGTCATCTGGATGTGAACTGTGATCATTCCTCTCATTCGCTTCAATGTTTTGTCAATATTCACGTCAGCCAAGCTTGTTGCAACAAATCATACCAGCTTACTTTGAAGCACTGCATTCAACCGATCAACACATCGCTTCACACGAATTGATAATGCGCTTCACACCTAATTTACGCAAATACTGAGTTTTTTCAGAAGAACACCTATTCGTCTGGAAATCTCGAAACTGGCAGTTAGCTGTTCGTCACGCTCAACACATTAACCGCTCAATATTGTCTTTAAGATGAGGCAGAAGGGTGACTAATGTGTTTATGATGACAGCGAAACACGTCTGGATCGGAAGAGAATTCCTTCAGCAAGCATGGATGGAAACTTAATGGAGGAGCCGCCGTGAGGCAACGTATAATATCCCTGGCAACGAGCACGATGCTTTCTCCAAATTTTTATCTCATACCAATTCCCACAGTGTGCCTCGTTATGAAGTCTCGCCCGAGAGAGTAAGCAAAAGATAAAATACCAGTTCGCTCTGCCAATGTTAACCGGGACCTGTGAAATGGGGCTGCTGTGTGACTGTTACTGATAGAAAGAGTTGGATCACAAGGGCAGTTGGGCTGTGTTTTGTTCAGCCTTTCAAAACTTGATGAATTACTCGAACCGTTAAATCGTGTTGAATGACAGACTTTCGGGAATATATGGCAGTTCACTAAAGGTGCAACTCACAGAATCATTGATGCAAAAATTAAAGTGAACGGATTCCGGTTAATTCTGCGCTTGAACACACGCCCCCATTTTGCAGCCCTGGCTGCCAGACTTCCAGATGGAGCAAATATTCCACAAATGGCAAATGCATCCAGTCTGCAAAATGGCAACATGTTGACAATATTCCGAATGAATTTCGCAACATATTTTACTATTTTAGCAGAAAAAAATATTTCAAATAAAACGGGAGGGGGGGGGGGGGTGCGCTGGTGGGACGGGTGGGGGGGGGGGGGTGAACATCAAATGCACGTTGTGATTGCCGAGGCCAAATCCCATGAAAGTCGTTTAAAACGAAAATGCCATTCCATCAGGTTGAAGATGCGCGATCAGTCAGCAGTGAAAGATTTCAACTTCTGCACTGAATGATGCAACTCAATAGAAAAACGCAGTTGCTCATCGTGGGCATCGCTTGCGACGTTGGCTGGTTAGCTCAGGTGGTTAGAGCGTGATGCTAATAACGCCAAGGTCGCTTGTTCAATCCCCGTGCTGGCCACATGCGATTACCCGTGTGGGCCGAACTTTTCGTCGGCAGAGGCTGATCCGCTTCGCGTTCTTCCAGACCGGCAAAGTGCCCATTTTCTTTCTCCTTGACAACTTTTAAACTGGAAAAATTTCTTCCAACCGTTCTGACAAATTGCCCATCTTTTCAAACTTCTGTGCCACAAACCGAAAGGGCGAATGTGGAAGGTTACGAGACGGGAAAGGAGTTTTCATTGCAAAGAGTGGACCGGCGGAGAAAGATTGAGCTTCATCTAATTAAATTCACAACGGAGTGCTGACATAATGTCCTTCATTTGGCTACGAAATCGTTTATAAAAGCACTGGGATCATGCTCAGGTGGTCACATCTGCAGTTTGACCTCAGTACGGAGCCTTACGGCTGATGCTGGCTGGTCACCACTCTTCAGAAAAGACATTAGGAAGAGGACAGGTGACACTGCCTGGGAGGTTTACAATGATAAAATAAGTCCGTTATGAGGCGGTGTTGGAGACGTTCGGGGAGTTCCACGTCGAACATCGAAAATTCGAAGATGTCCCAACTCTGATATTTCAGCTGATCCGGGATTTCGACAGATAAACCGTCAAAATACTCCCTCTCCGCGCAGGTGAATAACTGAAGTTGTCAGGTGCAAATTTGTTGAGAAAACATCTGGAGAGAACAGGCGGACCGGCATCAACTTCATGCAAATTGGTGGGATATGTAACCATTCCACAGGGAAAAGCGATTGAAGACGCCATCCTTTCCAGCGAGTCGTAGTGAAACGGAAATGCGTAGTCAGCAGGATTCGAACCTGCGCGGGGGAACCCCAGTGGATTTCTAGTCCATCGCCTTAACCACTCGGCCATGACTACACGTTCAAACGCGTCACAAATCATACTGATACCCACTCAATAATTCTTATAGCTGGCCTCCTTGAAGTGATGCTGACCTCTTGTGATGGATACGAATGCGATTAATCTCTCTGCTGATGTCATGCGTCTGTCTTCTTTCCCCATGTCGGCTCAATTTCATCTGTCGTCTAACGTCCTTTTCATTCGGATCCAGCACATGGGTGGATTGAAACGAACATTTGCAAGCATTCTATATCTGTCCATACACTCAGAACTGGATAGAACACAACCTTTACATCCCAAAATAGCTCCCTTCAAGGCGCCTTAGGAAAACGAGCTCTTGAATGCGCAAAGCTAATGCAAATATATTAGAGTATGTGCGGATTCGGAATCCAATCCGGCTCTCCCACATGGTGGTGACATTTGCCGTTTCTGAATCACCAGTGGACAAATTTGAATTGAGCCCTTCGAGAATATCTTTCTGTTCACTGAAGATGCAACTCCCGCAATCATTGATCCAAAATTTAAGATGAACTGGGTCCGGTTAGTTTATACGGCTGGAGCATGTTGCTAATAACGCTGCGACTGAGGGTTCAATCCTCGTACTGTCCAAATGCGGTTACCTCTGTCTGTGGAGCCCGGTTTACGTGATGCTCAGTGGCAATGGCTTTTTCGAACAGCCTGAGTCGCTTCGCGTCCTTCTGTACACTCACGATGCCGTTGACAATTTTTCAACTGGGAAAAAGTCTGCCTCCCATCCTGTCAAATAGTCCATCTTTTCACACTTCTGTGCCACAAATCGGTCGGTGACATTTGAGCAAACCTTGACCGCTCTACAGCGAAACACATACGGACGACCGCTCAGCTGGATGTCAACTGTGATCATTCCTCTCATTCGCTTCAATGTTTTGTCAATATTCACGTCAGCCAACCTTGTTGCAAGAAATCATACCAGCTTACTTTGACGCACTGCGTTCAACCGATCAACACATCGCTTCACACGAATTGATAATGCGCTTCACACCTAATTTACGCAAATACTGAGTTTTTTTCAGAAGAACAGCTATTCGTCTGGAAATCTCGAAACTGGCGGTTAGTTGGTCGTCACGCTCAACCCATTAACCGCTAAACATTGTCTTTAAGATGTGGCAGAAGGGTGTCTAATGTGTTGCTGATGACAGCGAAAAAGTCGGGATCGAAAGGAAATTCCTTCAGCGAGCATGGATGGAAACATCATTGAGGAGCCGCCGTGAGGCAACGTATAATATCCCTCGCAACGAGCACGATGCTTTCTTTCTCCACATTTTTATGTCATTCCAATTCCCACAGTGTGCCTCGTTATGAAGCGTCGCACGAGAGAGTAAGCAAAAGATTGTTGTACCTGTTAATTCTCAGATACTTTCAACCAGTTTACTTACTCCAAGGTTTTACCCCGGTGCCCTTATTTGCAAGGTGGACAAAGGACAAACACAAGTAAAGATTCAACAAGTTTATTAATAATAACACTCTTAACCCTTAAATTAAGAGGATACCCCAGATTCAAGTATACTACCCGTAAAGATGGCTTGGTTAAACTGCAGGCCCGATTCTCTGAGTCCCTCTGGTCTGTCGTCACGAAGGTGAGTCTCGATGGCCGCTTCTTCCTTCCTTCCTTCCTTCTCTGGTCAGTCTTCCGAATGGTCACGGCCGCCTCCCCTGTCGAGTCTTCGCTCCTGTGTGCCTCTGAGCGTGTCCCTTTTTCCCCAGCCTGCTTGCCTTTCCAGAAACTTCTCTGGCTTCTGGCCAATGAGGTCCCAGGAGGGAGTTCCAATACCCAGTGGGTTTCTTGATGTCTGCCTGACAGGACACCAGGGTCCGCCCCCAGGTGTCCATCTCCATGTTGTTAAACTTGTTATCAGGTAAGGTTTCTACAGGATCTCTTGGTGACAGAAAGTCTGGCCCGATCTGGGCTTCTAACAATAGACCGATGCATTTCAATGAGGTGCCATGATCTCCTGCTAAGTCTCAAGTAGAGTGTAACGACCTTTGATGGGTGGTTGATGGGTCAGGCCCAGACACATTTGTGTATTGTACAATTGGCCTGCCTGCTGTTTGACTGTGTTTGATTTCAAAATGCCCAATTCTTTAATTTAGGATATCCAATTTTATCAGCCTTAAAACTAGGCCCTGTTTATATCACCACATTCCCTCCTCTTGATCCAATGAGCGTCAGCGAACCGGATCACACAATTCTCTCCAAACCATCTGAACAAGCAAGTACCCCGAATCTGGAGTTGACAGTGTCATCCCTAACCCACAATAGTACTAACAAATTTAAATGAAGTAAAATAATTTAAAAAAAACAATAAGCAATCGGGTGTATACAAAACAAAGCAATAAACAGTACAATATGAAGTAAAATAATTTTAAAAAACAACAAGAAACAATACGTCAATTGGGTATATACACAACAAAGCAATAGTAACACTGAGCATAGTAGGTCAACTGGGCATCAGCATAGTCATGCAGGCAACAAAGGTGATGAGCATGTGGACTGCTAATTCTTTCAAGCAAAAGTCTTGTGATCTCTGCCTGGCGATCAAATTCACTTTGTGTAATTCTCATTTCCTGTTCTGCTGCTGAACGGGCCTCTGAGACCTTGGCCTTCTTCAGTCTTGCTTTTGCTGCATCGAAATCAAGTCTTTTATTCTGCAAGAGTTTACGTTCTTTAGACATTGTTCCGTAGTCCCCTTCCAGAAAATTTCTAAGGGGTGCCAAAAGGTTGACCTCTGATGAGTGTACTTCCATCGGGCGTGGGGTGAACCACATATATCCGGGGTATCGTAGGCTGATCTTCTGGTCTTTGGTTGGTGTGGTGTCTCTGGTTCGGTCTGAGACAAGGAGTCCCAGATAACAGGGAAGTATGTAGTTCATTCTGGGAAAGATCAAGGTAGCACCTGTTAATTCTTATTAATATCTGATTCTCTTTTCCTTTTCTTTACTAGAATGTCGTATGACTCCTCTTTTTTTATAAAATAAAACCAAAGAAATAAGTAAAGGAATAATAAAGGCCCAATCGTGTCATACGAAGGGTCGTGGGGTAAGGAGTTTGCAGAGCGTGAAAATAAAATGTTGGGTATATGGCATGTGTCCTTGTTATTGGAGGACTATGGCACAGTATAACAATAGATTCTTCATCTCACAACCAAACTGTGGTGTGTCGGAAGATTATGACGCAGTATAATGTGGGCAGATAAGAAACCCTTCTCAATTGGGTGATGCGTGGAGTGGACGGATAAAGCTATTTACAATTTGGACAGTGATGTCCTGATTCTTTCTTAGTGGAGGGAACCTACGTGGGCGGGCTTTGGCTGCCAGGTACCCACTGCATTACCACCTCTGGTAGTGAGCGCCGGGTCAAACGGTTCTGGGAGTCCCGGTACCAGGGGCGCCACAGGGGGTAAGGTTTGTGGGTTCCCCATCCTTTCCATCGGGGTCCCCTGGGCCGGGGTTTTGCTGATTCCCCTGGCTCCTCCCCCATTTTGTTTTGGCAAAAATGGCCCCTTGGGGTCTTTTATTGCCGGAACCTGGCATTCATGGGGCTCCCTGCCGTAGGTTAGGTTGTCTGCCAGGAATGTGGGGGTTATAGATGCTTGTCGGGCCGGTCCTTCAAGGGGCATGGGTCGGGGTCCATCGTCGGGGAACCGCTGAGATGGTCATGCGGGGTAGTTGGGTGGTGCCCTACAGTTCCGGGCGAAATGGTTGGGTTGCCCGCAGGTATAACACTGTGCATGAGGGCATGGACCTCTGGGTTCAGCTCTATATCGTTCTCGGTGCCGGGGGTTGGGCCTATGTCCTATGCGGCCTTGTCCCCTGAAATTTGGTGGTGCCCTACAGTCCCGGGCAAAATGGTTGGGTTGCCCACAGTTATAACACTGTGCTTGTGGGGGTGCATATCTGGGGTTGGTTTTGTCTTGTTCCCTGTACCTGGGGTTGGGGATATATCGGGGTTCTGGGCGGGGCTGCGATTTTCTGTATCGATGATTGGCCGGGGTATATGGGGGTGAGTTTCCCAGTCCCCTGTTTCCACCTCCCCCTTCGTTACGCCAAACCGGGGCCAGGTCTGTGTGGATCGGGTTCATCTTTCCGTGTTTTGTGGGCTTGGGGGTGTCTGTTTGTCTGACTTCCCGTTCCCACACACGAGTCATTTTGCGGATGGCCCAGGCTTCTGTATGTGTATTATCATCAGGGTCAAAATTCTCACAGGCTTTCCGACTCGCCTCGGTGGCGTGTGCTATCAGGGTCCGGATCCATGTGGGCCGGTGGTGTGCATTTAATTGGACTCGATTTAATTGGCCAAAAACCGCAACAAATTGGTTCCATAGTCGGCCAGCATAGGCTGTCGGGTGCTCCCCTCTCTTTTGTTGGCGGTTGTTTAAGCCTTGTACCGGGTCATCCCTATTGTAGCCTATGGCGGCCAGAACGGCCGCCTTCATTTCTGGTAGGGTTCTCCCGGCCACGTTCTGGGGTTCGGGTAGGGCGGAACGGATGGCAGGACTTAAACATAACAGAATAAGTTTAACCTCTTCTGCCTCATCTAGACCGTTTAAAACACGATATTGGGAAACCTGGTCAAAGAGAGCATGTGGATCCCCGGAGGGTTCAAATATTCCAATCACTTTAGCTCTGTCAGTAAGCTGTGTCATGGTGTATGGAGTTACATAAGTCACATTGGTTCTGTCCGTCCTGTGGTTGGGTGGTGACCGGATTCATCGGTACAGGAACCGGATTAGTGACTGGGCGTTTTGGGATGGTACAAGGACTAGGAGCCGAGACTGAGTTTCCCCAGATGGGGGCCGGATTCGGTGGTGCCATTGGTTCCACTACCGGGAAGGGAGGTGGGGGTTCCCTGTCGGCAGTGACGCTTGCTGTTGCATAATGGCAGGCATCCTCTTCGAAATACCCCCACTCTACCCCTGGGTCACTATCCCCTGTTTCAGTCGTGTATGCACACATTACACCCCTTTTTATGGCTAGTTGTGCTTTTAAATCTTCAATCTCGCGCAGGCATTTGGAGTAGTCTGTTGCGCGGGCTGTATTTACTTTTCCTGCTTGGTGCAAAACTTTTACTGCAGCCTGTAGGTCGCTGCATTTACGTTTAACTTCCTCTAACTGTTGCAGCGCAGCCTCTCTCTCACGGACAGCACGCCGTGCCTTTAGGTAGGCTTTATCACATTGAGCCTGGAATTGACTCATGTGTATCACATTGATTTGGTTCCTTTCCTCTTGTGTGTTTACCTCCGCTTCCAATTGTTGTATGCGCGCGGTCTTCCATCGGGCGCACTTAAATGTGAGCATGCTTAGGTACACTATCATAAGTAGGATTCCTATTACGGCCAGTTGTGACAGAATGCGGACCCATGGGTGGATTTGGACATTTGAACCCCAATCCCAGAGGTCCTCCCATGCAGCATGACTGGCCATGGTTATTTCCTTTTATAAGACAGATTGAGTATAGGTAAGGGATCGGGGTAGGGGTCCGGTAGGGGTCCGGTTTTCACTAAATTCCCTCCCGTAGATTTTACCCAAATTCCCTAGACTGTTCTAGTTCTGACTACACAGTTTGTCCACCTTGTGTTACAGACACCAGGTTTATGGCCCAATTTACTGGTTGAATCTGTATTAGTCCTTCACTCACTTAAGACTGGCCGTCACGTGGGGCATCTGCCCTCTTAATTCAGGCTGAGACGGAGTGTTGGAGAATACTGGGTTGAAGGTTCGACTTCGGAGCAACGTATTACTTCTTATCGACGTCCCATCTGGTTCGGCACTGTTGTACCTGTCAATTCTCAGATACTTTCAACCAGTTTACTTACTCCAAGGTTTTACCCCGGTGCCCTTATTTGCAAGGTGGACAAAGGACAAACACAAGTAAAGATTCAACAAGTTTATTAAATAACACTATTAAACCTTTAATTACCCACATAAAACAAGAGGATACCCCAGCAGATTCAAGTATACTAACCGTAAAGATGGCTTGGTTAAACTGCAGGCCCGATTCTCTGAGTCCCCTCTGGTCTGTCGTCACGAAGGTGAGTCTCGATGGCCGCTTCTTCCTTCCTTCCTTCTCTGGTCAGTCTTCCGAATGGACACGGCTGTCTCCCATGTCGATTCTTCGCTGCTGTGTGCCTCTGAGTGTGTCCCTTTATCCCCAGCCTGCTGGCCTTTCCAGAAACTTCTCTGGCTTCCGGCCAATGAGGTCCCAGGAGGGGGTTCCGATACCCAGTGGGTTTCTTGATGTCTGCCTGACAGGGCACCAGGGTCCGCCCCCAGGTGTCCATCTCCATGTTGTTAAACTTGTTATCAGGTAAGGTTTCTACAGGATCTCTTGGTGACAGAAAGTCTGGCCTGATCTGGGCTTCTAACAATAGACCGATGCATTTCAGTGAGGTGCCATGATCTCCTGCTAAGTCTCAAGTAGAGTGTAACGACCTTTGATGGGTGGTTGATGGGTCAGGCCCAGACACATTTGTGTATTGTACAATTGGCCTGCCTGCGGTGTGACTGGGTTTGATTTCAGAATGCCCAATTCTTTAATTTAGGATATCCAATTTTATCAGCCTTAAAACTAGGCCCTATTTATATCACCACAAGATAAAATACCAATTCGCTCTCCCCAGTGTGAAGCGGGACCTGTGACATGGGGCTGCTGTGTGACTGTTACTGATAGAAAGAGTTGGATCACAAGGGCAGTTGGACTGTGTTTTGTTCAGCCTTTCAAATCTTGATGAATTACTCGAACCGTTAAATCGTGTTGAATGACAGCCTTTGGAAATATATTTCTGTTCAGTGAAGGTGCAACTCACAGAATCATTGATGCAAAAATCAAATTGAACGGATTCCGGTTAATTCGTCGCTTGAACACACGCCCCCATTTTGCAGCCCTGCCTGCCAGACTTCCAGATGGAGCTAATATTCCACAAATGGCAAATGCATCCAGTCTGCAAAATGGCAACATGTTGACAATATTCCGACTGAATTTCGCAACATATTTTACTATTTTAGAAGAAAAAAATATTTCAAATAAAACCGGGGGGGAGGGGGGGGGGGTGAACATCAAATGCACGTTGTGATTGCCCCAGCCAAATCCCATGAAAGTCATTTAAAACGAAAATGCCATTCCATCAGTTTGAAGATGCGCGATCTGTCAGCAGTGAAAAATTTAGACTTCTGCACTTAATGATGCAACTCAATAGAAAAACGCAGTTGCTCATCGTGGGCTACGTTTGCGACGTCGGCCGGTTAGCTCAGGTGGTTAGAGCGTGGTCCTAATAACGC
The DNA here is from genome assembly GCF_964213995.1 of Mustelus asterias. NCBI lineage: Eukaryota > Metazoa > Chordata > Chondrichthyes > Carcharhiniformes > Triakidae > Mustelus > Mustelus asterias. Next base: position 2,076,336 of record NC_135830.1, read on the forward strand.
CAAGGTTGCGGGTTCAATCCCCGTACAGGCCGCACCCGTGTGGGCAGAACATTTCGTCGGCAGAGGCTGATCCGCTTTGCGTTCTTCCACACCGGCAAAGTGCAGCTTTTTTTTCTCCTTGACAACTTTGAAACTGGGAAAATTTCTCCCAACCGTTCTGACAAATTGCCCATCTTTTCAAACTTCTGTGCCACAAACCGAAAGGGCGAATGTGGAAGGTTACGAGACGGGAAAGAGCAGACCGTCCGGAGAAAGATTGAGCGTCATCTAATTAAATTCACAACGGAGTGCTGACATAATGTCCTTCATTTGGCTACGAAATCGTTTATAAAAGCACTGGGATCATGCTCAGGTGGTCACAACTGCAGTTTGACCTCAGTACGGAGCCTTACGGCTGATGCTGGCTGGTTACCACTCTTCAGAAAAGACATTAGGAAGAGGACAGTTGACACTGCCTGGGAGGTTTACAATGATAAAATAAGTCCGTTATGAGGCGGTGTTGGAGACGTTCGGGGAGTTCCACGTCGAACATAGAAAATTCGAAGATGTCCCAACTCTGATATTCCAGCTGATACGGGATGTCGACAGAGTAAACAGTCAAAATACTCCCTCTCCGCGCAGGTCAATAACTGAAGTTGCCAGGTGCAAATTTGTTGAGAAAACATCTGGAGAGGACAGGCGCACCGGCATCAACTTCACGGAAATTGGTGGGATATGTAACCATTCCACAGGGAAAAATGAATGAAGGTGCCATCCTTTCCAGCGAGTCGTAGTGAAACGGAAATGAGAAGTCAGCAGGATTCGAACTTGCGCGCGGAAACCCCAACGGATTTCTAGCCCATCGCCTTAACCACTCGGCCATGACTACACGGTCAAACGCGTCTGAAACCATGCTGATACCCACTCAATAATTCTTATGGCCGGCCTCCTTGAAGTGATGCTGACCTCTTGTGATGGATACGAATGCGATTAATTTCTCTGCTGATGTCATGCGTCTGTCTTCTTTCCCCATGTCGGCTCAATTTCATCTGTCGTCTAACGTCCTTTTCATTCGGATACAGCACATGGGTGGATTGAAACAAACATTTGCAAGCATTCTATATCTGTCCATACACTCAGAACTGGATGGAACACAAACTTTACATCCCAAAATAGCTCCCTTCAAGGCGCCTTAAGAAAACGAGCTCTTGAATGCGCAAAACTAATGCAGATATATTAGAGTATGTGCGGATTCGGAATCCAATCCGGCTCTCCCTCATGGTGGTGACATTTGCCGTATCTGAATCACCAGTGGACAAATTTGAATTGAGCCCTTCGAGAATATCTTTCTGTTCACTGAAGATGCAACTCCCGCAATCATTGATCCAAAATTTAAGATGAACTGGGGCCGGTTAGTTTATACGGCTGGAGCATGTTGCTAATAACGCTGCGACTGAGGGTTCAATCCTCGTACTGTCCAAATGCGGTTACATCTGTCTGTGGAGCCCGGTTTACGTTCTGCTCAGTCGCAATGGCTTTTTCGAACAGCCTGAGTCGCTTCGCGTACTTCTGTACTCTCACAATGCCGTTGACAATTTTTCAACTGGGAAAATGTCTGCCTCCCATCCTGACAAACTGTCCATCTTTTCACACTTCTGTGCCACAAATCGGTCGGTGACATTTGAGCAAACCTTGACCGCTCTACAGCGAAACACATACGGACGACCGGTCAGCTGGATGTCAACTGTGATCATTCGCTTCAATGTTTTGTCAATATTCACGTCAGCCAACCTTGTTGCAAGAAATCAGACCAGCTTACTTTGACGCACTGCATTCAACCGATCAACACATCGCTTCACACGAATTGATAATGCGCTTCACACCTAATTTACGAAAATACTGAGTTTTTTCAGAAGAACAGCTGTTCGTCTGGAAATCTCGAAACTGGCGGTTCGTTGGTCGTCACGCTCAACACATTAACCGCTGAACATTGTCTTTCTGATGTGGCAGAAGGGTGTCTAATGTGTTGCTGATGACAGCGAAAAAGTCGGGATCGGAAGGAAATTCCTTCAGCAAGCATGAACAAAGAAACAAAGAACAAAGAACAATGCAGCACAGGAACAGGCCCTTCGGCCCTCCAAGCCCACGCCGCTCCCCGGTCCAGGATTGAATCCTGAATCCAGGATCCCCGCTCAATTTTCCAGCCTATCGACATACTAATATCCTATCCACCGAGCTGTCCCTCACAGCTACGATTCTTTGTTCATCACAACCTATTAGCTCACCCCCACCCCCCCATTCCAGACCATGTGATCTCCAGGGAGAGGCGAAAACCCAGAGTGAAAACCCCAGGGCCAATATGGGGAAAGAAATTCTGGGAAATTCTCCTCCGACCCCCTGAGGCGATCGAAATGAGTCCAGGAGATCACACTGGCCCTGATCGGAAAATGCTTCCCAACCCTATTTATTTCCACTTCCACGAACACCATATGAATTCCCTGCCCCCGAGACAGGTTCCCACCTATCCGCAGTCTCGCTCTGTACTGGCACCAGCAAGATGATCATAGAATGAAGCCTTGAAACGAGAAACAAAGAACAATTAGCCCGCGCCGCTCCCTGGTCCAAACTAAACCACTCTTTTGTATCCCTCCATTCCCACTCCGTTCATATAGCTGTCTAGATAAGTCTTAAACGTTCCCAGTGTGTCCGCCTCCACCACCTTGCCCGGCAACACATTCCAGGCCCCCACGACCCTCTGTGTAAAGTATGTCCTTCTGATATCTGTGTTAAACCTCCCCCCCCCTTCACCTTGAACCTATGACCCCTCGTGAACGTCACCACCGACCCGGGGAAAAGCTTCCCACCGTTCACCCTATCTATGCGTTTCATAATTTTATACACCTCTATTAAGTCTCCCCTCATCCTCCGTCTTTCGAAGGAGAACAACCCCAGTTTCCCCAATCTCTCCTCATAACCAAGCCCCTCCATACCAGGCAACATCCTGGTAAACCTCCTCTGTACTCTCCCCAAAGCCTCCACGTCCTTCTGGTAGTGTGGCGACCAGAACTGGGCGCAGTATTCCAAATGCGGCCGAACCAACGTTCTATATATCTGCAACATCAGACCCCAACTTTTATACTCTATGCCCCGTCCTATAAAGGCAAGCATGCCATATGCCTTCTTCACCACCTTCTCCACCTGTGACGTCACCTTCAAAGATCTGTGGACTTGCACACCCAAGTCCCTCTGCGTCTCTACACCCTTTATGGTTCTTCCATTTATCATGTAGCTCCTCCCTACATTATTCCCACCAAAATGCATCACTTCGCATTCATCAGGATTGAACTCCATCTGCCATTTCCTTGCCCAAATTTCCAGCCTATCTATATCCTTCTGTAGCCTCTGACAATGTTCCTCACTATCTGCAAGTCCTGCTAGTTTTGTGTCGTCCGCAAACTTACTGATCACCCCAGTTACTCCTTCTTCCAGATCATTTATATAAATCACAAACAGCAGAGGTCCCAATACAGAGCCCTGCCGTACACCACTAGTCACAGGCCTCCAGCAGGAAAAAGACCCTTCCACTACCACCCTCTGTCTTCTATGTCCAAGCCAGTTCTCCACACATCTAGCCACCTCCCCCTTTATCCCATGAGATCCAACCTTTTTCACTAGCCTCCCATGAGGGACTTTGTCAAACGCTTTACTAAAGTCCATATAGACAACATCCACGGCCCTTCCTTCGTCAACCATTTTGGTCACTTCTTCACAAAACACCACCACGTTAGTGAGGCATGACCTCCCTCTCACAAAACCATGCTGACTATCGTTAATGTGTTTATTCCTTTCTAAATGCGCATACATCCTATCTCTAAGAATCTTCTCCAACAACATCCCCACCACGGACGTCAAGCTCAACGGCCAATACTTACCCGGGTTATCCTTCCTACCCTTCTTAAATAACGGGACCACATTGGCAATCCTCCAATGCTCTGGGACCTCACCTGCGTCCAGTGACGAGACATGGATGGAAACTTCATTGAGGAGCCGCCGTGAGGCAACGGATAATATCCCTCTCAACGAGCACGATGCTTTCTCCACATTTTTATGTCATTCCAATTCCCACAGTGTGCCTCGTTATGTAGCGTCGCACGAGAGAGTAAGCAAAAGATAAAATACCAATTCGCTCTCCCCAGTGTGAAGCGGGACCTGTGACATGGGGCTGCTGTGTGACTGTTCCTGATAGAAAGAGTTGGATCACAAGGGCAGTTGGGCTGTGTTTTGTTCAGCCTTTCAAATCTTGATGAATTACTCGAACCGTTAAATCGTGTTGAATGACAACCTTTGGAAATATATTTCTGTTCACAAAAGGTGCAACTCAGAGAATCATTGATGCAAAAATCAAATTGAACGGATTCCGGTTAATTCTGCGCTTGAACACACGCCCCCATTTTGCAGCCCTGGCTGCCAGACATCCAGATGGAACAAATATTCCACAAATGGCAAATGCATCCAGTCTGCAAAATGGCAACATGTTGACAATATTCCGACGGAATTTCGCAACATATTTCACTATTTTAGCAGAAAAAAATATTTCAAAAAAAACCGGGGGGTAGGGGGCGGGGCGGGGCGGGGAGGGGGGGGGGGGCGGGGGGTGAACATCAAATGCACGTTGTGATTGCCCCAGCCAAATCCCATGAAAGTCATTTAAAACGAAAATGCCATTCCATCAGGTTGAAGATGCGCGATCAGTCAGCAGTGAAAAATTTAAACTTCTGCACTGAATGATGCAACTCAATAGAAAAACGCAGTTGCTCATCGTGGGCTTCATTTGCGACGTCGGCCGGTTAGCTCAGGTGGTTAGAGCGTGGTGCTCATGTCGGAAGTAGGCACGGCTCCCAGTCTGAGGCCAGTCAGTTTGTATGGATTGCACCCGAGCAACTGAACCAGTCCTGGAGGGGTGGGCGCTCGACCGGCTTAGTTGTCACCGTTAGGTTTCCACCTGCAGCAACCCCCTCAGGAGACACCTCTGAAAACACGAGTCCACTTCTCTCCCCCTTAACCCCGTTCGAGATCAAAGACACGGATGAGTGTTCTTCTCAGTCAATTTATTCTTTCTTGCAAGAAAGGGTGCAGTCCCGTAGGAACACACACACTTACAATACATGATCATACTTTATATGCATCCGCGAGTTCATCATACGCCCCTCCCCTTTCCTTGTTTATTGGTTCCCGCGCTTCCTTATCGTGAACGGTTCCGCCCTCCAGCGCCTACTTTTCCTTTTATAGTCCGCAGTAACCGTTTCTTCTATAATTCAACTTGTGACGACTGGTACTCTGACCGCAAGCAAATGATTACATACTGGTGGTCAAGCACCTGCTCCTGCAAAGCGTCTATACAGCATATTTCACTTCCCATTTTCCCTGCTCTGAGCCTGTCGGCTCATCATTTCCAAAAATTACATCATCCTCCCCTTACAATCCCCCCTGTCTTTCCTTACGCACTGTAATTTTTGATACCTAGTGTATTTTCTAATCCCTCTAGCATTATGCCTGCCTGTTCGTCCCAGGTGCCATTGCCGGCCTTGGCGTCTAGGAGACCCTGTCCTTCCTCTGACGTCAAGTGTAGGCCTACTACTCGTCCATCCAGGGTATCACGTTTAGTCAAAGCGGTCTCAATAAGTCTTTGGGTCAGGCCCCGGATACAAGGGATAACACAGCATCCTAAGGCGACCAGTACCCCCGCTACTACTATAAAGGAGATGAGGGCGGATACCACAACCCCTTTCCATTTCCCGAACCACCTTTCCAGCCACCCGGTAAGGTCTGTGTCCACTCCCGAGCTTTCAGCCAATTCATCAGCCAGGGTCGTTTGTCCTTCTAGCGCTCTGGTGATCGACCCATCAGGAGCGGTGTTATTTGGAATAAAGGTACAACACTGTGTCCCTATCATGACGCAGACCCCTCCTTTCTCTGCTAAGATCATGTCCAATGCTAATCTATTCTCCCAAGCCATCCTACTGGTGGCATCCAGTTGTTCCGCTCTTCCCTTCACTGCACCCCGGGTGTAATTAATAAATCGCTGCTGGTTATAGTAGATGTAGTTGATCCAATCCACGTTTTTATTGATGGTCACCCACCAGAACAGAGACTCAAACCCCGCCGTTATCTGGTTCCTAGCTTTATACTCATCGGGAACCCCCCTAGGGACCCCTATGTTGTCCAGATAGACCCGGTCGTCAAAAGAGGTAGATAGACTCCTCTCTGCTCGCCGGTCTCCACGGGGTTCTGAGTGTTCGAATGCCAGGGTGAATGGGACAACCAATTGGACTATCGCACAGGTTCCTTTCCATCTTCGCGGTAACGTTGGCCGCAGAATCCCCCCTCCACAGTACCACCAGAGGTCAGCTCGGGGTACCTGGATCTGGGAATAATTCCCTTCCTCGGTGGCGTCATTAACTTCCTTGATCGTACCACACCTGTCAAAAGTGCCCACCTGCCTATCCAGTTTTTCCCCAGTCCGAGAGACACAGGTGTGATGTGTTCCTAATACCCCAGAAAATACCGGGGGCTGCGATTCCCTGTTGGATCTTACAGGGGGAAACGTCAGGCCCAGGGACTGGCAGGTGGGGTCATCCCAGGCCGCCCGGTGCTGATATAATTTTACCAGGCATTCCATCTGTTTTGGCTCTTTATCCCATCCCAACGGGAAGGGAACCACCTGTGGAGTCGGCCGACTGCCCGTGCATGCATAACAATTGCCCTTCTCGAGGCTTTGGACCGTATACTTGACCCATTCCATCCAGGCATTCGTTTCCCCAAAGCCCGTTTCTATTTCAATGGTTTCCCTGAGATCTTTTACCTGTATCACCCTAATCCCCTCAGAGCTTCCCGGGGCAGGGGTCGCCATGCGTAGAACTGGTGAATTGCCAGCTGTCGCTTTCTGAACCGTGATCCTTACGCAACACAGTCTTTCCTCCCTGACCCTTACCCCAAGTACTTCATTGTCTAGACTCACTTGCCTATTTCCGTTTGCCACCCATTCAGTCTGCTTCACGGTCAGGTATAGTGGATTACACCGGTTCAGCCCGCAATCCCTCGGGAGGATGGCCCGTGGGATTAACGCTACCCGTCCCCGCACCCCGAGAGATTTTTCTTCACCTAGCCCCTTTCCCATGAAAATCAATTCCATCTCCTTTCCCTGATACCCTTGTTGTCTTGCGAGGTTTATTGTAGTCTGATTAAGTTCCCCCATAGTTCCGCATGGCACCATCTGGCCAAGGTCAATTTCTATTACCTGCACCTGGGACGCTTCATTTATGGTGAGAGAATATATCTGGCCTGCGTGGGCCGCCCCTTCTGCGTACCACCTATCAACCGCTTCCTGATTCCCCCCCCCCCCCCCCCGCGCAACCCCCATAGCCCCAAAGTCCCTTTTTAGAGACATTGACCATGTCGTTAGTAATGTTAGGAGCATTTCAATACTGTGATTATAGTCCATTTCAGAATGTTGTCTGTTCAGTCTTCCGCAGTATTCTCCGCTGAGGCGTGATCGCCCAGAGTCAGCGCCCCCTCCTCCGGAGCTGGTACCGGTCCCTTGACCCTGGTGTAATGAGTCCAGCCCCTTTCAGCGGTTCGAATAGCAGTCTCAGTGGTCAACAGTACCAAGAAGGGGCCGTCCCAAACCGGTTCCAACGTTCGTTGCCTCCAATTCTTAATTAGGACCCACTGTCCCGGTTTGATAGAGTGAATCGCGAATTCAAGAGGCGGTGTCTGTGCCAGGAGTCCCTGTTGACGTAAACGAGACAGAGCAGATTCCAAGGCCTCAACATATTTGCGTACAAACACATCTCTGGACTCAAAGACAGGGATCTCCCCCCTTGGTCCATTGAAGGGGAGACCGAACATCATTTCAGACGGGGAGACACCTAAATCACGTCGCGGTTGCGTTCGTATTTGTAGGAGAGCCAAGGGAAGACACTTAGTCCAAGGCAACCCGGTTTCAGTGGTCAGTTTCGTGAGTTGTTTTTTAAGGGTCTGATTCATCCGCTCAACCTTGCCTGAGGACTGGGGGTGCCAGGGGGTGTGAAAATCCCAGTCTACCCCAACCGCTTTTATTATGTTCTGGAGGGTGGTCGACGTGAAGTGGCTACCTTGGTCAGAGTCAATGGCCCTGGGAAGCCCAAATCGCGGGATAACTTGTTCTAGGAGGACTTTACGAACTTGAGCCGCTGTAGCTGTGGCAGTTGGGAACGCTTCTGCCCATCCTGTCAGGTGGTCCACTATTACGAGGAGATACTTCAATCGGCCGAGGGGAGGGAGTTCGGTATAGTCTACCTGCATATATTCAAAGGGTCTATAGGCGGGGCTTCTCCCTCCCGTGGTCGTGTTCTGTCTCAGACCCCTCTTATTAACCCTCCTACAGATCAGGCAATCCCTCGTAACTTGTTTGGCCACCGTGTAAATTCCGGGGTGTGCGTATCGGCTTAGAAACGTATCGCACAGGGCTTGGACCCCCCCAATGCCCCCCTTGGTGGAGGTGACTTAGTATTCCTCTGGCTAGGGGACGGTTCAACAATTGTCTCCCATCAGGCAAGGTCCATTTTCCGTCCCCCCCTTTCTGCCCCCCCCAATTCTTTAAATTATTTTATCTCTGGGACATGGGGCACCCATACCAGACATTCAGCCACCTCCTCTTCCATCCCCGCCAATCTCGCCTGTTCATCTGCTAACTGGTTTCCCCTGATCTCTGTTCCCGTACCCTTCTGGTGACCTTTCACATGGACCACTGCAATTTCTCGTGGCTTTAACAGATCCTCCAGTATTTTTACCACTAACTCCTCATGGACCAACTCCTTTCCCCTACTATTTATCATTCCCCTCTCCTTCCAAATCTTTCCGAAGGTATGCACGATGCCAAATGCATATTTGGAGTCCGTGTACACCATTCCTACTTGCCCTTCCAGATTCCTCAGGGCCCGATGCAGAGCATACAGTTCACATGTCTGGGCAGACCAGGAGTTAGGCAGTCTCCCTCTTTCCTCCAGCTTCCAACCTTCCTCGCTAATAATGGCATGTCCATTATATCGTTTTCCATCTATCACCCGGGAAGACCCGTCAATGTACCATCTCCTCCCCACATGAAGGGATCTGTCCCTTAGGTCTTCCCTCGCCTTCCTCTGGAGCTCTATTATGTCTGAACAACGGTGCTCAAGTTTGCCCCTATTCTCCCCTTTCCATAGGAATTCTGCTGGGTTCTGACAGGAGCCAACCTCTATCCTAAGGTCGTCACGATCTGACAATACAGCCTCGTACTTCAGGATCCTTGAGTCCGTCAGCCATCTTCCGGCTTTCTGACTCAGGATTGTTCTTACCTGGTGAGGTGTTGTGACGGTTAAAGGCGCCCCGAACGTTAACTTCCTTCTCTCTTCTACCAATTTGGCTGTGGCAGCGACCGCTTGGACACATTCCGGCCAGCCCCGAGATACCGGATCTAGGACTTTTGACAAGAAAGCCACCGGCTTCCTATCCCCACCCCAGTCTTGGGTCAGGACCCCGAGCGCAGTGCCCTGCTTCGCGTTAACAAATAACCTGAATGCTTTGTTGAAATTCGGCAGACTCAGGACCGGGGCGGTCGCTAGCTTTTGCTGAAGGGTTTCGATCAACACTTCCCCTTCCGGGTCCCACTGGATCTTGTCCGGGGCGTCCTCGACAAGTCTTAAAGATACTCTTATTTTAACTTCAAGACAAGGAAAGAGCACATGGTCCTTCCAAGTTTTAACTCCTTGCTCAACATTAAAACATTAAAGCGAACAACAACAAAACATTCACACAATCACGTTGTTAAACACACAGATACACATGGAAGCTTCCAACATTTATTGAGACTTAACATCTTAAACAGTCGCTTTTATTCTGCTGTTTGACTCATAACTGCTATTGGCCACTCGCCAATTGCTTCTTGTTCTAGCGCTAATTGCGCAGCCTTGTCTGCGGCTTGGTTCCCTTTGTATTTTAACCCGTCGGGGTTGTCCCTCTCTGGTTCCCTTTGGTGCGCTTTAATTTTTATTACTGCCGCTTCTAGGGGTTTTTCTTTTAACGTCTCAACTATATCACAAATTCCCCAAATTTTACCCCAGAAAACTACACAGTTGACTCAGTCTGACTCCTACAGATTCGATGATCTCTATTCCGGCTTCCGATCGTGGCCACCGATCGGACGTACCAGTAATACAGACCCAACCGACTACGTCATTTGTTGTGGGAAAAGTCACCACTCGGAGATCAGACTTGAGATTCAACTTGCAGTTTATTAAATCGAAGTAGTGGGACTGAAGTGGTGACCCGAGTGCCGCCCCCACCCAGCAAGCTGCATATTTAACTTCCTCGGGGCTGGATGATGGTTTACTATTCACATAGAGATTTAAGAGTTGGCAGATCCAATCCTCGTCCGACCCGTATTCCGGCCAGAATACAGATGGTGCTCGGATTGGCTCTGTTGTCCATACAAAACAACAATATTTAATCATAACTTTTCTCTCCAAATTTCTTGTCCTCGTCTCGTAATCACAATTTTATAGTTGCAACCCTAATGGACTAGTAGGGGGTATTCCCTTATGCTTGTTCTTCCCCTTGGGGGCCCGTCCCATCCCCGAGACGATCTGTTTCCCATGGTTAGTCTCCAGTAGTCGTCTTGAGTATGACTCACCCACACCCTCAGATCAAACTGTCATAACCATGAAGTCAACAAGGAAGATAATGACTCTCGTCTGCCCGAAGCAGAGTCAGAGCGAAATTTCTTACCTTGATCCGTGCACGGAGTTGTCTGACTTTCGTCTATCTCCCAGTCCCTGTCACAGTCCTCCTCCCACACTCATCCGTGTGACCTCCGTCTAGGGGTTCAGAATTATCTCAATTGAGTGGTTTCAGACCTCCCTACCTGAGGACCGAAGCGGCGTCTTGTAGGTGTAAATATACACCGGACGCGTCTTATTACACCGAGTCGGTCCTCCTGCGAGAGGTCCCCGTTATAATTCAAGATCCCGGACGAGCCCCCAAATTGTCGGAAGTAGGCACGGCTCCCAGTCTGAGGCCAGTCAGTTTGTATGGATTACACCCGAGCAACTGAACCAGTCCTGGAGGGGTGGACGCTCGACCGGCTTAGTTGTCACCGTTAGGTTTCCAACGGCAGCAACCCCCTCAGGAGACACCTCTGGAGACACGAGTCCACTTCTCTCCCCCTTAACCCCGTTCGAGATGAAAGACACGGATGAGTGTTCTTCTAAGTCAATTTATTCTTTCTTGCAAGAAAGGGTGCAGTCCCGTAGGAACACACACACTTACAATACATGATCATACTTTAGATGCATCCGCGAGTTCATCATACGCCCCTCCCCTTTCCTTGTTTATTGGTTCCCGCGCTTCCTTATCGTGAACGGTTCCGCCCTCCAGCGCCTACTTTTCCTTTTATAGTCCGCAGTAACCGTTTCTTCGATAATTCAACTTGTGACGACTGGTACTCTGACCGCAAGCAAATGATTACATACTGGTGGTCAAGCACCTGCTCCTGCAAAGCGTCTATACAGCATATTTCACTTCCCATTTTCCCTCCTCTGAGCCTGTCGGCTCATCATTTCCAAAAATTACATCATCCTCCCCTGACACTAATAACGCCAAGGTCGCGGGTTCAATCCCCGTACTGGCCACATGCGATTACCCGTGTGGGCAGAACCTGTCGTCTTTTCGTCGGCAGAGACTGATCCGCGTCGCGTTCTTCCACACCGGCAAAGTGCAGCTTTTTTTTCTCCTTGACAACTTTTGAACTGGGAAAATTTCTTCTGACCGTTCTGACAAATTGCCCATCTTTTCAAACTTCTGTGCCTCAAACCGAAAGGGCGAATGTGGAAGGTTACGAGACGGGAAAGGAGTTTTCATTGCAAAGAGTGGACCGGCGGGGAAAGATTGAGCTTCATCTAATTAAATTCACAACGGAGCGCTGACATAATGTCCTTCATTTGGCTACGAAATCGTTTATAAAAGCACTGGGAACATGCTCAGGTGGTCACATCTGCAGTTTGACCTCAGTACGGAGCCTTACGGCTGATGCTGGCTGGTCACCACTCTTCAGAAAAGACATTAGGAAGAGGTCAGGTGACACTGCCTGGGAGGTTTACAATGATAAAATAAGCCCGTTATGAGGCGGTGTTGGAGACGTTCGGGTAGTTCCACGTCGAACATAGAAAATTGGAAGATGTCCCAACTCTGATATTCCAGCTGATACGGGATTTCGACAGAGTAAACAGTCAAAATACTCCCTCTCCGCGCAGGTCAATAACTGAAGTTGTCAGGTGCAAATTTGTTGAGAAAACATCTGGAGAGGACAGGCGGACCGGCATCAACTTCATGCAAATTGTTGGGATCTGTCACCATTCCACAGGGAAAAATGATTGCAGATGCCATCCGTTCCAGCGAGTCGAAGTGAAACGGACATGAGAAATGCGGAGTCAGCAGGATTCGAACCTGCGCGTGGAAACCCCAATGGATTTCTAGTCCATCGCCTTAACCACTCGGCCATGACTACACGATCAAACGCGTCAGAAATCATACTGATACCCACTCAATAATTCTTATAGCCGGCCTCCTTGTAGTGATGCTGACCTCTTGTGATGGATACAAATGCGATTAATTTCTCTGCTGATGTCATGCGTCTGTCTTCTTTCCCCATGTCGGCTCAATTTCATTTGTCGTCTAACGTCCTTTTTATTCGGATACAGCACATGGGTGGATTGAAACAAACATTTGCAAGCATTCGATATCTGTCCATACACTCAGAACTGGATGGAACACAACCTTTACATCCCAAAATAGCTCCCTTCAAGGCGACTTAGGAAAACGAGCTCTTGAATGCGCTAAACTAATGCAGAAATATTAGAGTATGTGCGGATTCGGAATCCAATCCGGCTCTCCCACATGGTGGTGACATTTGCCGTTTCTGAATCACCAGTGGACAAATTTGAATTGAGCCCTTCGAGAATATCTTTCTGTTCACTGCAGATGCAACTCCCGCAATCATTGATCCAAAATTTAAGATGAACTGGGGCCGGTTAGTTTATACGGCTGGAGCATGTTGCTAATAGCGCTGCGACTGAGGGTTCAATCCTCGTACTGTCCAAATGCGGTTACCTCTGTCTGTGGAGCCCGGTTTACGTTATGCTCAGTGGCAATGGCTTTTTCGAACAGCCTGAGTCGCTTCGCGTACTTCTGTACACTCACGATGCCGTTGACAATTTTTCAACTGGGAAAAAGTCTGCCTCCCATCCTGACAAATTGTCCATCTTTTCACACTTCTGTGGCACAAATCGGTCGGTGACATTTGAGCAAACCTTGACCGCTCTACAGCGAAACACATACGGACGACCGGTCAGCTGGATGTCAACTGTGATCATTCCTCTCATTCGCTTCAATGTTTTGTCAATATTCACGTCAGCCAACCTTGTTGCAAGAAATCATACCAGCTTACTTTGACGCACTGCATTCAACCGATCAACACATCGCTTCACACGAATTGAGAATGCGCTTCACACCTAATTTACGCAAATACTGAGTTTTTTCAGAAGAACAGCTATTCGGCTGGAAATCTCGAAACTGGCGGTTAGTTGGTCGTCACGCTCAACACATTAACCGCTAAACATTGTCTTTAAGATGTGGCAGAAGGGTGTCTAATGTTTTGCTGATGACAGCGAAAAAGTCGGGATCGGAAGGAAATTCCTTCAGCAAGCATGGATGGAAACTTCATTGAGGAGCCGCCGTGGGGCAACGTACAATATCCCTCGCAACGAGCACGATGCTTTCTCCACATTTTTATGTCATTCCAATTCCCACAGTGTGCCTCGTTAAGAAGGGTCGCACGAGAGAGTAAGCAAAAGATAAAATACCAATTCGCTCTCCCCAGTGTGAAGCGGGACCTGTGACATGGGGCTGCTGTGTGACTGTTACTGATAGAAAGAGTTGGATCACAAGGGCAGTTGGGCTGTGTTTTGTTCAGCCTTTCAAATCTTGATGAATTACTCGAACCGTTAAATCGTGTTGAATGACAGCCTTTGGAAATATTTTCCTGTTCACTGAAGGTGCAACTCACAGAATCATTGATGCAAAAATCAAATTGAACGGATTCCGGTTAATTCTGCGCTTGAACACACGCCCCCATTTTGCAGCCCTGGCTGCCAGACTTCTCGATGGAGCAAATAATCCACAAATGGCAAATGAATCCAGTCTGCAAAATGGCAACATGTTGACAATATTCCGACTGAATTTCGCAACATATTTTACTATTTTAGCAGAAAAAAATATTTCAAATAAAACCGGGGGGGGGGGGGGGTGGGTGAACATCAAATGCACGTTGTGATTGCCCCAGCCAAATCCCATGAACGTCATTTAAAACGAAAATGCCATTCCATCAGGTTGAAGATGCGCGATCAGTCAGCAGTGAAAAATGTAAACTTCTGCACTTAATGATGCAAATCAATAGAAAAACGCAGTTGCTCATCGTGGGCTTTGTTGGCGACGTCGACCGTTTAGCTCAGGTGGTGCTAATAACGCCCAGGTCGCGGGTTCAATCCCCGTACTGGCCACATGCGATTACCCGTATGAGCAGAACGTGTCGCCTTTTCGTCGGCAGAGGCTGATCCGCTTCGCGTTCTTTCACACGGGCAAAATGCAGCTTTTTTTTTTCTCCTTGACAACTTTTAAACTGGGAACATTTCTTCCAACCGTTCTGACAAATTGCCCATCTTTTCAAACTTCTGTGCCACAAACCGAAAGGGCGAATGTGGAAGGTTACGAGACGGGAAAGGTGTTTTCATTGCAAAGAGTGGACTGGCGGAGAAAGATTGAGCTTCATCTAATTCAATTCACAACGGAGTGCTGACATAATGTCCTTCATTTGGCTACGAAATCGTTTATAAAAGCACTGGGATCATGCTCAGGTGGTCACATCTGCAGCTTGACCTCAGTACGGAGCCTTACGGCTGATGCTGGCTGGTCACCACTCTTCACAAAAGACATTAGGAAGAGGACAGGTGACACTGCCTGGGAGGTTTACAATGAGAAAATAAGTCCGTTATGAGGCGGTGTTGGAGACGTTCGGGTAGTTCCACGTCGAACATAGAAAATTCGAAGATGTCCCAACTCTGATATTCCAGCTGATTCGGGATTTCGACAGAGTAAACAGTCAAAATACTCCCTCTCCGAGGAGGTGAATAACTGAAGTTGTCAGGTGCAAATTTGTTGAGAAAACATCTGGAGAGGACAGGCGCACCGGCATCAACTTCATGCAAATTGGTGGGATCTGTGACCAATCCACAGGGAAAAATGATTGAAGATGCCACCCTTTCCAGCGAGTCGAAGTGAAACGGAAATGAGAAATGCGTAGTCAGCAGGATTTGGACCTGCGCGGGTAAACCCCAATGGATTTCTAGTCCATCGCCTTAACCACTCGGCCATGACTACACGATCAAACGCGTCAGAAGTCATACTGATACCCACTCAATAATTCTTATAGCCGGCCTCCTTGAAGTGATGCTGACCTCTTGTGATGGATACAAATGCGATTAATTTCTCTGCTGATGTCATGCGTCTGTCTTCTTTCCCCATGTCGGCTCAATTTCATCTGTCGTCTAACGTCCTTTTCATTCGGATACAGCACATGGGTGGATTGAAACGAACATTTGCAATCATTCTATATCTGTCCATACACTCAGAACTGGATGGAGCACAAACTTTCCATCCCAAAACAGCTACCTTCAAGGCGCCTTAGGAAAACGAGCTCTTGAATGCGCAAAACTAATGCAGATATATTAGAGTATGTGCGGATTCGGAATCCAATCCGGCTCTCCCACATGGTGGTGACATTTGCCGTTTCTGAATCACCAGTGGGCAAATTTGAATTGAGCCCTTCGAGAATATCTTTCTGTTCACTGAAGATGCAACTCCCGCAATCATTGATCCAAAATTTAAGATGAACTGGGGCCGGTTAGTTTATACGGCTGGAGCATGTTGCTGATAACGCTGCGACTGAGGGTTCAATCCTCGTACTCTCCAAATGCGGTTTCCTCTGTCTGTGGAGCCCGGTTTACGTTCTGCTCAGTGGCAATGGCTTTTTCGAACAGCCTGAGTCGCTTCGCGTACTTCTGTACACTCACGATGCCGTTGACAATTTTTCAACTGGGAAAACGTCTGCCTCCCATCCTGACAAATTGTCCATCTTTTCACACTTCTGTGCCACAAATCGGTCGGTGACATTTGAGCAAACCTTGACCGCTCTACAGCGAAACACATACGGACGACCGGTCAGCTGGATGTCAACTGTGATCATTCCTCTCATTCGCTTCAATGTTTTGTCAATATTCACGTCAGCCAACCTTGTTGCAAGAAATCATACCATCTTACTTTGACGCACTGCATTCAACCGATCAACACATCGCTTCGCACGAATTGAGAATGCGCTTCACACCTAATTTACGCAAATACTGAGTTTTTTCAGAAGAACAGCTATTCGTCTGGAAATCTCGAAACTGGCAGTTAGTTGGTCGTCACGCTCAACACATTAACCGCTAAACATTGTCTTTAAGATGTGGCAGAAGGGTGTCTAATGTGTTGCTGATGACAGCGAAAAAGTCGGGATCGGAAGGAAATTCCTTCAGCAAGCATGGATGGAAACTTCATTGAGGAGCCGCCGTGAGGCAACGTGAGGCAGCGTGAGGCAACGAGCACGATGCTTTCTCCACATTTTTATGTCATTCCAATTCCCACAGTGTGCCTCCTTATGAAGCGTCGCACGAGAGAGTAAGCAAAAGATAAAATACCAATTCGCTCTCCCCAGTGTGAAGCGGGACCTGTGACATGGGGCTGCTGTGTGACTGTTACTGATCGAAAGAGTTGGATCACAAGGGCAGTTGGGCTGTGTTTTGTTCAGCCTTTCAAATCTTGATGAATTACTCGAACCGTTAAATCGTGTTGAATGACAGCCGTTGGAAATATTTTTCTGTTCACTGAAGGTGCAACTCACAGAATCATTGATGCAAAAATCAAATTGAACGGATTCCGGTTGGTTCTGCGCTTGAACACACGCCCCCATTTTGCAGCCCTGGCTGCCAGACTTCCAGATGGAGCAAATATTCCACAAATGGCAAATGCATCCAGTCTGCAAAATGGCAACATGTTGACAATATTCCGACTGAATTTCGCAACATATTTTACTATTTTAGCAGAAAAAAATATTTCAAATAAAACCGGGGGGGGCGGGGGGGGGGGGGGGGGGGGTGAACATCAAATGCACGTTGTGATTGCCCCAGCCAAATCCCATGAAAGTCATTTAAAACGAAAATGCCATTCCATCAGGTTGAAGATGCGCGATCAGTCAGCAGTGAAAAATTTCAACTTCTGCACTGAATGATGCAACTCAATAGAAAAACGCAGTTGCTCATCGTGGGCTGCATTTGCGACGTCGGCCGGTTAGCTCAGGTGGTTAGAGCGTGGTGCTAATAACGCCAAGGTCGCGGGTTCAATCCCCGTACTGGCCACATGCGATTACTCGTGTGGGCAGAAGCTGATCCGCTTCCCCTTCTTCCACACCGGCAAAGTGCAGCTTTTTTTTCTCCTTGACAATTTTTAAACTGGAGAAATTTCTTCCAACCGTTCTGACAAATTGCCCATCTTTTCAAACTTCTGTGCCACAAACCGAAAGGGCGAATGTGGCAGGTTACGAGACGGGAAAGGAGTTTTCATTGCAAAGAGTAGACCGGCGGTGAAAGATTGAGCTTCATCTAATTCAATTCACAACGGAGTGCTGACATAATGTCCTTCATTTGGCTACGAAATCGTTTATAAAAGCACTGGGAACATGCTCAGGTGGTCACATCTGCAGTTTGACCTCAGTACGGAGCCTTACGGCTGATGCTGGCTGGTCACCACTCTTCAGAATAAACATTAGGAAGGGGACAGGTGACACTGCCTGGGAGGTTTACAATGATAAAATAAGTCCGTTATGAGGCGGTGTTGGAGACGTTCGGGTAGTTCCCCGTCGAACATAGAAAATTGGAAGATGTCCCAACTCTGATATTCCAGCTGATACGGGATTTCGACAGAGTAAACAGTCAAAATACTCCCTCTCCGAGGAGGTGAATAACTGAAGTTGTCAGGTGCAAATTTGTTGAGAAAACACCTGGAGAGGACAGGCGGACCGGCATCAACTTCACGCAAATTGGTGGGATATGTAACCATTCCACAGGGAAAAATGATTGAAGATGCCATCCTTTCCAGCGAGTTGGAGTGAAACGAACTGAGAAAAGCGTAACCAGCAGGATTCGAACCTGCGCGGGGAAACCCCAATGGATTTCTAGTCCATCGCCTTAACCATTCGGCCATGACGACACGGTCAAACGAGCCAGAAATCATACTGATACCCATTCAATAATTCTTATAGCCGGCCTCCTTGAAGTGATGCTGACCTCTTGTGATGGATACGAATGCGATTAATTTCTCTGCTGATGTCATGCGTCTGTCTTCTTTCCCCATGTCGGCTCAATTTCATCTGTCGTCTAACGTCCTTTTCATTCGGATACAGCACATGGGTGGATTGAAACGAACATTTGCAAGCATTCTATATCTGTCCATACACTCAGAACTGGATGGAGCACAAACCTTCCATCCCAAAACAGCTACCTTCAAGGCGCCTTAGGAAAACGAGCTCTTGAATGCGCAAAACTAATGCAGATATATTAGAGTATGTGCGGATTCGGAATCCAATCCGGCTCTCCCACATGGTGGTGACATTTGCCGTTTCTGAATCACCAGTGGGCAAATTTGAATTGAGCCCTTCGAGAATATCTTTCTGTTTACTGAAGATGCAACTCCCGCAATCATTGATCCAAAATTTAAGATGAACTGGGGCCGGTTAGTTTATACGGCTGGAGCATGTTGCTGATAACGCTGCGACTGAGGGTTCAATCCTCGTACTCTCCAAATGCGGTTTCCTCTGTCTGTGGAGCCCGGTTTACGTTCTGCTCAGTGGCAATGGCTTTTTCGAACAGCCTGAGTCGCTTCGCGTACTTCTGTACACTCAAGATGCCGTTGACAATTTTTCAACTGGGAAAAAGTCTGCCTCCCATCCTGACAAATTGTCCATCTTTTCACACTTCTGTGCCACAAATCGGTCGGTGACATTTGAGCAAACCTTGACCGCTCTACAGCGAAACACATACGGACGACCGGTCAGCTGGATGTCAACTGTGATCATTCCTCTCATTCGCTTCAATGTTTTGTCAATATTCACGTCAGCCAACCTTGTTGCAAGAAATCATACCATCTTACTTTGACGCACTGCATTCAACCGATCAACACATCGCTTCGCACGAATTGAGAATGCGCTTCACACCTAATTTACGCAAATACTGAGATTTTTTCAGAAGAACAGCTATTCGTCTGGAAATCTCGAAACTGGCAGTTAGTTGGTCGTCACGCTCAACACATTAACCGCTAAACATTGTCTTTAAGATGTGGCAGAAGGGTGTCTAATGTGTTGCTGATGACAGCGAAAAAGTCGGGATCGGAAGGAAATTCCTTCAGCAAGCATGGATGGAAACTTCATTGAGGAGCCGCCGTGAGGCAACGTGAGGCAGCGTGAGGCAACGAGCACGATGCTTTCTCCACATTTTTATGTCATTCCAATTCCCACAGTGTGCCTCCTTATGAAGCGTCGCACGAGAGAGTAAGCAAAAGATATAATACCAATTCGCTCTCCCCAGTGTGAAGCGGGACCTGTGACATGGGGCTGCTGTGTGACTGTTACTGATAGAAAGAGTTGGATCACAAGGGCAGTTGGGCTGTGTTTTGTTCAGCCTTTCAAATCTTGATGAATTACTCGAACCGTTAAATCGTGTTGAATGACAGCCGTTGGAAATATTTTTCTGTTCACTGAAGGTGCAACTCACAGAATCATTGATGCAAAAATCAAATTGAACGGATTCCGGTTAATTCTGCGATTGAACACACGCCCCCATTTTGCAGCCCTGGCTGCCAGACTTCCAGATGGAGCAAATATTCCACAAATGGCAAATGCATCCAGTCTGCAAAATGGCAACATGTTGACAATATTCCGACTGAAATTCGCAACATATTTTACTATTTTAGCAGAAAAAAATATTTCAAATAAAACCGGGGGGGCGGGGGGGGGGGGGGGGGGTGAACATCAAATGCACGTTGTGATTGCCCCAGCCAAATCCCATGAAAGTCATTTAAAACGAAAATGCCATTCCATCAGGTTGAAGATGCGCGATCAGTCAGCAGTGAAAATTTTAAACTTCTGCACTGAATGATGCAACTCAATAGAAAAACGCAGTTGCTCATCGTGGGCTTCGTTTGCGACGTCGGCCGGTTAGCTCAGGTGGTTAGAACGTGGTGCTAACAACACCACGGTCGCGGGTTCAATCCCCGTACTGGCCACATGCGATTACACGTGTGGGCAGAAGCTGATCCGCTTCCCCTTCTTCCACACCGGCAAAGTGCAGCTTTTTTTTCTCCTTGACAACTTTTAAACTGGAGAAATTTCTTCCAACCGTTCTGACAAATTGCCCATCTTTTCAAACTTCTGTGCCACAAACCGAAAGGGCGAATGTGGAAGATTACGAGACGGGAAAGGAGTTTTCATTGCAAAGAGTAGACCGGCGGTGAAAGATTGAGCTTCATCTAATTCAATTCACAACGGAGTGCTGACATAATGTCCTTCATTTGGCTACGAAATCGTTTATAAAAGCACTGGGAACATGCTCAGGTGGTCACATCTGCAGTTTGACCTCAGTACGGAGCCTTACGGCTGATGCTGCCTGGTCACCACTCTTCAGAATAAACATTAGGAAGGGGACAGGTGACACTGCCTGGGAGGTTTACAATGATAAAATAAGTCCGTTGTGAGGCGGTGTTGGAGACGTTCGGGTCGTTCCCCGTCGAACATAGAAAATTGGAAGATGTCCCAACTCTGATATTCCAGCTGATACGGGATTTCGACAGAGTAAACAGTCAAAATACTCCCTCTCCGAGGAGGTGAATAACTGAAGTTGTCAGGTGCAAATTTGTTGAGAAAACACCTGGAGAGGACAGGCGGACCGGCATCAACTTCACGCAAATTGGTGGGATATGTAACCATTCCACAGGGAAAAATGATTGAAGATGCCATCCTTTCCAGCGAGTTGGAGTGAAACGAACTGAGAAAAGCGCAACCAGCAGGATTCGAACCTGCGCGGGGAAACCCCAATGGATTTCTAGTCCATCGCCTTAACCATTCGGCCATGACGACACGGTCAAACGAGCCAGAAATCATACTGATACCCATTCAATAATTCTTATAGCCGGCCTCCTTGAAGTGATGCTGACCTCTTGTGATGGATACGAATGCGATTAATTTCTCTGCTGATGTCATGCGTCTGTCTTCTTTCCCCATGTCGGCTCAATTTCATCTGTCGTCTAACGTCCTTTTCATTCGGATACAGCACATGGGTGGATTGAAACGAACATTTGCAAGCATTCTATATCTGTCCATACACTCAGAACTGGATGGAGCACAAACCTTCCATCCCAAAACAGCTACCTTCAAGGCGCCTTAGGAAAACGAGCTCTTGAATGCGCAAAACTAATGCAGATATATTAGAGTATGTGCGGATTCGGAATCCAATCCGGCTCTCCCACATGGTGGTGACATTTGCCGTTTCTGAATCACCAGTGGGCAAATTTGAATTGAGCCCTTCGAGAATATCTTTCTGTTCACTGAAGATGCAACTCCCGCAATCATTGATCCAAAATTTAAGATGAACTGGGGCCGGTTAGTTTATACGGCTGGAGCATGTTGCTGATAACGCTGCGACTGAGGGTTCAATCCTCGTACTCTCCAAATGCGGTTTCCTCTGTCTGTGGAGCCCGGTTTACGTTCTGCTCAGTGGCAATGGCTTTTTCGAACAGCCTGAGTCGCTTCGCGTACTTCTGTACACTCAAGATGCCGTTGACAATTTTTCAACTGGGAAAAAGTCTGCCTCCCATCCTGACAAATTGTCCATCTTTTCACACTTCTGTGCCACAAATCGGTCGGTGACATTTGAGCAAACCTTGACCGCTCTACAGCGAAACACATACGGACGACCGGTCAGCTGGATGTCAACTGTGATCATTCCTCTCATTCGCTTCAATGTTTTGTCAATATTCACGTCAGCCAACCTTGTTGCAAGAAATCATACCATCTTACTTTGACGCACTGCATTCAACCGATCAACACATCGCTTCGCACGAATTGAGAATGCGCTTCACACCTAATTTACGCAAATACTGAGATTTTTTCAGAAGAACAGCTATTCGTCTGGAAATCTCGAAACTGGCGGTTAGTTGGTCGTCACGCTCAACACATTAACCGCTAAACATTGTCTTTAAGATGTGGCAGAAGGGTGTCTAATGTGTTGCTGATGACAGCGAAAAAGTCGGGATCGGAAGGAAATTCCTTCAGCAAGCATGGATGGAAACTTCATTGAGGAGCCGCCGTGAGGCAACGTGAGGCAGCGTGAGGCAACGAGCACGATGCTTTCTCCACATTTTTATGTCATTCCAATTCCCACAGTGTGCCTCCTTATGAAGCGTCGCACGAGAGAGTAAGCAAAAGATATAATACCAATTCGCTCTCCCCAGTGTGAAGCGGGACCTGTGACATGGGGCTGCTGTGTGACTGTTACTGATAGAAAGAGTTGGATCACAAGGGCAGTTGGGCTGTGTTTTGTTCAGCCTTTCAAATCTTGATGAATTACTCGAACCGTTAAATCGTGTTGAATGACAGCCGTTGGAAATATTTTTCTGTTCACTGAAGGTGCAACTCACAGAATCATTGATGCAAAAATCAAATTGAACGGATTCCGGTTAATTCTGCGCTTGAACACACGCCCCCATTTTGCAGCCCTGGCTGCCAGACTTCCAGATGGAGCAAATATTCCACAAATGGCAAATGCATCCAGTCTGCAAAATGGCAACATGTTGACAATATTCCGACTGAAATTCGCAACATATTTTACTATTTTAGCAGAAAAAAATATTTCAAATAAAACCGGGGGGGCGGGGGGGGGGGGGGGGGTGAACATCAAATGCACGTTGTGATTGCCCCAGCCAAATCCCATGAAAGTCATTTAAAACGAAAATGCCATTCCATCAGGTTGAAGATGCGCGATCAGTCAGCAGTGAAAATTTTAAACTTCTGCACTGAATGATGCAACTCAATAGAAAAACGCAGTTGCTCATCGTGGGCTTCGTTTGCGACGTCGGCCGGTTAGCTCAGGTGGTTAGAACGTGGTGCTAACAACACCACGGTCGCGGGTTCAATCCCCGTACTGGCCACATGCGATTACACGTGTGGGCAGAAGCTGATCCGCTTCCCCTTCTTCCACACCGGCAAAGTGCAGCTTTTTTTTCTCCTTGACAACTTTTAAACTGGAGAAATTTCTTCCAACCGTTCTGACAAATTGCCCATCTTTTCAAACTTCTGTGCCACAAACCGAAAGGGCGAATGTGGAAGATTACGAGACGGGAAAGGAGTTTTCATTGCAAAGAGTAGACCGGCGGTGAAAGATTGAGCTTCATCTAATTCAATTCACAACGGAGTGCTGACATAATGTCCTTCATTTGGCTACGAAATCGTTTATAAAAGCACTGGGAACATGCTCAGGTGGTCACATCTGCAGTTTGACCTCAGTACGGAGCCTTACGGCTGATGCTGCCTGGTCACCACTCTTCAGAATAAACATTAGGAAGGGGACAGGTGACACTGCCTGGGAGGTTTACAATGATAAAATAAGTCCGTTATGAGGCGGTGTTGGAGACGTTCGGGTCGTTCCCCGTCGAACATAGAAAATTGGAAGATGTCCCAACTCTGATATTCCAGCTGATACGGGATTTCGACAGAGTAAACAGTCAAAATACACCCTCTCCGAGGAGGTGAATAACTGAAGTTGTCAGGTGCAAATTTGTTGAGAAAACATCTGGAGAGGACAGGCGGACCGGCATCAACTTCACGCAAATTGGTGGGATATGTAACCATTCCACAGGGAAAAATGATTGAAGATGCCATCCTTTCCAGCGAGTTGGAGTGAAACGAACTGAGAAAAGCGTAACCAGCAGGATTCGAACCTGCGCGGGGAAACCCCAATGGATTTCTAGTCCATCGCCTTAACCATTCGGCCATGACGACACGATCAAACGCGCCAGAAATCATACTGATACCCATTCAATAATTCTTATAGCCGGCCTCTTTGAAGTGATGCTGACCTCTTGTGATGGATACGAATGCGATTAATTTCTCTGCTGATGTCATGCGTCTGTCTTCTTTCCCCATGTCGGCTCAATTTCATCTGTCGTCTAACGTCCTTTTCATTCGGATACAGCACATGGGTGGATTGAAACGAACATTTGCAAGCATTCTCTCTCTGTCCATACACTCAGAACTGGATGGAGCACAAACTTTCCATCCCAAAACAGCTACCTTCAAGGCGCCTTAGGAAAACGAGCTCTTGAATGCGCAAAACTAATGCAGATATATTAGAGTATGTGCGGATTCGGAATCCAATCCGGCTCTCCCACATGGTGGTGACATTTGCCGTTTCTGAATCACCAGTGGGCAAATTTGAATTGAGCCCTTCGAGAATATCTTTCTGTTCACTGAAGATGCAACTCCCGCAATCATTGATCCAAAATTTAAGATGAACTGGGGCCGGTTAGTTTATACGGCTGGAGCATGTTGCTAATAACGCTGCGACTGAGGGTTCAATCCTCGTACTCTCCAAATGCGGTTTCCTCTGTCTGTGGAGCCCGGCTTACGTTCTGCTCAGTGGCAATGGCTTTTTCGAACAGCCTGAGTCGCTTCGCGTACTTCTGTACACTCAAGATGCCGTTGACAATTTTTCAACTGGGAAAAAGTCTGCCTCCCATCCTGACAAATTGTCCATCTTTTCACACTTCTGTGCCACAAATCGGTCGGTGACATTTGAGCAAACCTTGACCGCTCTACAGCGAAACACATACGGCCGACCGGTCAGCTGGATGTCAACTGTGATCATTCCTCTCATTCGCTTCAATGTTTTGTCAATATTCACGTCAGCCAACCTTGTTGCAAGAAATCATACCATCTTACTTTGACGCACTGCATTCAACCGATCAACACATCGCTTCACACGAATTGAGAATGCGCTTCACACCCAATTTACGCAAATACTGAGATTTTTTCAGAAGAACAGCTATTCGTCTGGAAATCTCGAAACTGGCAGTTAGTTGGTCGTCACGCTCAACACATTAACCGCTAAACATTGTCTTTAAGATGTGGCAGAAGGGTGTCTAATGTGTTGCTGATGACAGCGAAAAAGTCGGGATCGGAAGGACATTCCTTCAGCAAGCATGGATGGGAACTTCATTGAGGAGCCGCCGTGAGGCAACGTATAATATCCCTCGCAACGAGCACGATGCTTTCTCCACATTTTTATGTCATTCCAATTCCCACAGTGTGCCTCGTTCTGAAGCGTCGCACGAGAGAGTAAGCAAAAGATAAAATACCAATTCGCTCTCCCAGTGTGAAGCGGGACCTGTGACATGGGGCTGCTGTGTGACTGTTACTGATAGAAAGAGTTGGATCACAAGGGCTGTGTTTTGTTCAGCCTTTCAAATCTTAATGAATTACTCGAACCGTTAAATCCTGTTGAATGACAGCCGTTGGAAATATTTTTCTGTTCACTGAAGGTGCAACTCACAGAATCATTGATGCAAAAATCAAATTGAACGGATTCCGGTTAATTCTGCGCTTGAACACACGCCCCCATTTTGCAGCCCTGGCTGCCAGACTTCCAGATGGAGCAAATATTCCACAAATGGCAAATGAATCCACTCTGCAAAATGGCAACATGTTGACAATATTCCGACTGAATTTCGCAACATATTTTACTATTTTAGCAGAAAAAAATATTTCAAATTAAGCCGGGTGGGGGGGGCGGGGGGGGGGGGGGGGTCGGGGGGGGGGGGGTGGTGGGGTGGACATCAAATGCACGTTGTGATTGCCCCAGCCAAATCCCATGAAAGTAATTTAAAACGAAAATGCCATTCCATCAGGTTGAAGATGCGCGATCAGTCAGCAGTGAAAAATGTAAACTTCTGCACTGAATGATGGAACTGAATAGAAACAAGCAGTGGCTGATCGTTTGACCATATGGCGACGTTGGCCGGTTAGCTCAGGTGGTTAGAGTGTGGTGTTATTAACGCCAAGATCGCGGGTTCAATCCCCGTACTGGCCTCCTGCGATTACCCGTGTGGGCGGTTTCTGCCGTCTTTTCGTCGACACAGGCTGATTCACGTCGCGTACTTGCACAATGGCAAGGTGCAGCTTTTTTTCTCCTTGATAACTTTTAAAGTGGGAAAATTTCTTCCAACCATTCTGGCAAATTGCTCATCTTTTCAAACTTCTGTGCCACAAACCGGGAGGACGAATGTGGAAGGTTACGAATGTGGAAGGCGGGAAAGGCGTTTTCTTTGCAAAGAGTTGAATGGGGAGAAAGATTGAGCTTCATCTAATTCAATTCACAACGGAGTGCTGACATAATGTTCTTCATTTGGCTACGAAATCGTTTATGAAAGCACTGGGATCATGCTCAGGTGGTAACATCTGCAGTTTGACCTCAGTACGGAGCATTACGGCTGATGCTGGCTGGTCACCACTCTTCAGAACAGACATGAGGAACGGGACAGGTGACACTGCCTGGGAGGTTTACAATGAAAATATAATTCCGTTATGAGGCGGTGTTGGAGACGTTCGGGTAGTTCCACGAAGAACATAGAAAATCGAAGATGTCCCAACTGTGATTTTCCAGCTGATACGGGATTTCGACAGAGTAAACAGTCAAAATACTCACTCTCCGGGCAGGTGAAGAACTGAAGTTGTCAGATGCAAATTTGTTGAGAAAACCTCTGGAGAGGACAGACGGATCGGCATCAACTTCACGCATAGTTGGTGGGATATGTAACCATTCCACAGGGAAAAATGATTGAAGGTGCCATCCTTTCCAACGAGGGGGAGTGAAACGGAAATAAAAAGTAGGCAGTCAGCAGGATTCGAACCTGCGCGGGATACCTCAATGGATTTTTAATCCATCGCCTTAACCACTCAGCCATGACTACACGGCCGCAATAGTTAAAAATCATACTGATATCCACTCAATAATTCTTACACCCGGCCTCCTTGATGTGATATTGACCTCTTGCGATGGATACAAATGCGATTAATTTATTTGCTGATGTCCTGCGTCTGTGTTCTTTCCCCATGTCGGCTCAGTTTCATCTGTCGTCTAACGTCCTTTTCATGCGGATACAGCAGATGGGTGTATTGAATCAAACATTTGCAAGCATTCTATACATATCCATACACTCAAAACTCGATGGAACACAAACGTTCCATCCCAAAATAGCTCCCTTCAAGGCGCGTTAGGAAAACAAGCTTTTGAATGTGCATAACTAATGCAGATATATTAGAGTATGTGCGGATTCGGAATCCAATCCGTCTCTCCCACATGGTGGTGTCATTTGCCGTTTCTGAATCACCAATGGACAAATTTGAATTGAGCCCATCGGGAATATCTTTCTGTTCACTGAAGATGCAAATCCCGCAATTATTGATCCAAAATTTAAGATGAGCTGGGGCCGGTTAGTTTATACGGCTGGAACGTGTTGCCCTCTTTTTCGGTCAAACCAAATAAACAAACTCAGATTAAATCAGGACAAAGTAAAAGGGGCAGCACCCCAAAAAGGAGGGGGAACAGCCCGAACAGAAATCAAAGTACAAAGGAAACTTAAAAACATCAAATTAAAATGTGATTATTAGGATCAATAATGCACCCCAACCCCTGCGGTGCCCAGCGGGCGCGGAAAGCGTCAACCGCGCCCGTGGACACCGCATGCTCCCTCTCCAGGGACACCTGGCCGCGAACGTAGCCGCGGTCGAGGGGAAGACAGTCAGGATGGACGGCCCCCTCGATCGCCCGCTGCCTGGAACGGTAAATGGCGCGTTTCGCCAGGCCCAGGAGCAGGCTCACGAGGAGGTCACCATCCCTCCCCTCCCCTCTCCGCACCGGGTGTCCGTAGATCAGGAGCGTGGGACTGAAGTGCAGACAAAACATCAACAAAAGGTACTTTCGGAAAACATAAAGGGAGTGTAGCCTGAGACACACAACGTCGACATGGTCCACGGACTCAACAAGGCCGCAGAAAGGGCAGTTTTCGGAGCCCGTGAACCAGTGAATACTACGGTTGTGCGGAACTGCTGCATGCATCACCCTCTAGCCCAGGTCCCCGACGTCATTGGGGAAGAAATGGAAGCGAGAAATACTTAGGCAGCAGGATTCGAACCTGCGCGGCGATACCCCAATGGATTTCTAGTCCACCGCCTTAACCACTCGGCCATGACAATACGACCGCACGCGTCAAGATTCATACTGATATCCACTCAATAATTCTTACACCCGGCCTCCTTGATGTGATATTGACCTCTTGTGATGGATACAAATGCCATTAATTTCTCTGCTAATGTCATGCGTCTGTCTTCTTTCCCCATGTCGGCTCAATTTCATCTGTCGTCTAACGTCCTTTTCATTCGGATACAGCACATGGGTGTATTGAATCAACCATTTGCAAGCATTCTATATATATCCATATACTCAGAACTCGATGGAACACAAACTTGCCATCCCAAAATAGCTCCCTTCAAGGCGCCTTAGGAAAACAAGCTTTTGAATGTGCATAACTAATGCAGATATATTAGAGTATGTGCGGATTCGGAATCCAATCCGGCTCTCCCACATGGTGGTGACATTTGCCGTTTCTGAATCACCAATGGACAAATTTGAATTGAGCCCTTCGTGAATATCTTTCTGTTCACTGAAGATGCAACTCCCGCAATTATTGATCCAAAATTTAAGATGAGCTGGGGCCGGTTTGTTTATACGGCTGGAAGGTGTTGCTATTAACGCTGCGACTGAGAGTTCAATCCTCGTACTGTCCAAATGCGGTTACCTCTGTCAGTGGAGCCCGGGTTTACGTTCTGCTCAGTGGCAATGGCTTTTTCGAACAGCCTGAGTCGCTTCGCGTACTTCTGTACACTCACGATGCCGTTGACAATTTTTCAACTGGGAAAAAGTCTGCCTCCCATCCTGACAAATTGTCCATCTTTTCACACTTCGGTGCCACAAATCTGTCGGTAACATTTGAGCAAACCTTGGCCGCTCTGCAGCGAAACACATACGGACGACCAGTCACCTGGATGTCAACTGTGATCATTCCTCTCATTCGCTTCAATGTTTTGTCAATATTCACTTCAGCCAACCTTGTTACAACAAATCATACCAGCTTACTTTGAAGCACTGTATTCAACCGATCAACACATCGCTTCACACCAATTAATAATGCGTTTCACACCTAATTTACGCAAATACTGAGTTTTTTCAGAAGAACAGCTATTCGTCTGGAAATTTCGAAACGGGCAGTTAGCTGGTCGTAACGCTCAACACATGAACCGCTAAACATTGTCTTTAAGATGTGGCAGAAGGGTGTCTCATGCGTTGCTGATGACAGCGAAACACGTCTGGATCGGAAGAAAATTCCTTCAGCAAGCATGGATGGAAGGTTCATTGAGGAGCAGCGGTGAGGCAACGTATAATATCCCTGGCAACGAGCACGATGCTTTCTTCCAATTTATTCTCATTCCAATTCCCACAGGGTGCCTCGTTATGAAGTCACGCACGAGAGAGTAAGCAAAAGATAAAATACCAATTCGCTCACCGCAGTGTGAAGCGGGACCTGTGACATGGGGCTGCTGTGTGACTGTTACTGATAGAAAGAGGTGGAACCCAAGGGCAGTTGGGCTGTGTTTTGTTCAGCCATTCAAAACTTGATGAATTACTCGAACCGTTAAATCGTGTTGAATGACAGCCTTTCGGGAATATATTTCAGTTCACTGAAGGTGCAACTCACAGAATCATTGATCCAAATTTCAAATTGAAAGGATTCAGGTTAATTCTGCTCTGAAACACACGCCCGCATTTTGCAGCCCTGGCTGCCAGACTTCCAGATGGAGCAAATATTCCACAAATGGCAAATGCATCCAGTCTGCCAAACGGCTCCATTTTGACAATATTCCGACTGAATTTCGCAACATATTTTAAGATTTTAGCAGAACAAAATATTTCAAATAAAACCGGGGGGTGCACCTCAAATGCACGTTGTGATTGCCCCAGCCAAATCCTATGAAAGTCATTTAAAAAGAAAATGCCATTCCATCAGGTTGAAGATGCGCGATCAGTCAGCAGTCAAAAATGTAAACTTCTGCACTGAATGATGGAACTCAATAGAAACAAGCCGTGGCTCATCGTGGGGTTTGCTTCTGACGTCGGGCGGTTAGCTCAGGTGGTTAGAGCGTGGTGCTAATAACGCCATGGTGGCGGGTTCATTCCTCGTACTGGCCACTTGTGGTTACCCATGTGGCAGTTTCTGCCTTTTTTTCGTCGACACAGGCTGATTCACTTCGCGTACTTGCACAATGGCAAGGTGCAGCGTTTTTTTCTCCATGATAACTTTTAAAGTGGGAAAATTTCTCCCAACTATTCTGGCAAATTGCCCATCTTTTCAAACTTCTGTGCCACAAACCGGGAGGACGAATGTGGAAGGTTACGAATGTGGAAAGCGGAAAAGGCGTTTTCTTTGCAAAGAGTGGACTGGGGCGAAAGATTGAGCTTCATCTAATTAAATTCACAACGGAGTGCCTACATAATTTTCTTCATTTGACTACGAAATCTTTTATAAAAGCACTGGGATCATGCTCAGCTGCTAACATCTGCAGTTTGACCTCAGTACGGAGCGTTACGGCTGATGCTGGCTGGTCACCACTCTTCAGAAAAGACATGAGGAACGGGACAGGTGACACTGCCTGCGAGGTTTACAATGATAAAGTAATTCCGTAATGAGGCGGTGTTGGAGAACTTCGGGTAGTTCCACGAAGAACATAGAAAATTCGAAGATGTCCCAACTGTCATTTTCCAGCTGATACGGGATTTCGACAGAGCAAACAGTCAAAATACTCACTCTCCGCGCAGGTGAACAACTGAAGTTGTCAGATGCAAATCTGTTGAGAAAACATCTGGAGAGAACAGGCGGATCGGCATCAACTTCACGCATAGTTGTTGGGATATGTAACCATTCCACAGTGAAAAACGATTGAGGGTGCATTCCTTTCCAACGAGTCGTAGCGTTCCAGGAGTGAGAAATACGTAGTCAACATGATTCGAACATGCGCGGCGAACCCCCAATGGATTTCTAGCCCATCGCCTTAACCACTCGGCCATGACTACACGGCCGCAATCATTAAAAAATCATACTGATATCCAGTCAATAATTCTTACAGCCGGCGTCCTTGATGTGATGTTGACCTCTTGTGATGGATACAAATGCGATTAATTTCGCTGCTGATGTCATGCGTCTGTGTTCTTTCCCCATGTCGGCTCAATTTCATCTATCGTCTAACGTCCTTTTCATTCGGATACAGCAGATGGGTGTATTGAATCAAACATTTGCAAGCATTCTATCTATATCCATACACTCAGAACGAGATGGAACACAAACTTTCCATCCCAAAATAGCTCCCTTCAAGGAGCGTTAGGAAAACAAGCTTTTGAATGCGCAAAACTAATGCAGATATATTAGAGTATGTGCAGATTCGGAATCCAATCCGGCTCTCCCACATGGTGGTGACATTTGCGGTTTCTGAATCACCAATGGACAAATTTGAAATGAGCCCTTCGGGAATACCTTCCTGTTCTCTGAAGATGCAACTCCCGCATTCATTGATCCACAATTTAAGATGAGCTCGGACCGGTTAGTTTATACGGCTGGAACGTGTTGCTAATAACGCTGCGACTGAGAGTTCAATCCACGTACTGTCCAAATTTGGTTACCTCTGTCTGTGGAGCCCGGGTTGACGCTATGCTCAGTGGCAATGGCTTTTTCGACAGGCTGAGTCTCTTCGCGTAATTCTGTACAGTCACGATGACGTTGACAATTTTTCAACTGGGAAAGAGTCTGCCTCCCATCCTGACAAATTGTCCATCCTTTCACACTTCTGTGCCACAAATCTGTCGTAACATTTGAGCAACCCTTGGTCGCTCTACAACGAAACACATACAGACGACAGGCACCTGGATGCCAACTGTGATCATTCCTCTCATTCGCTTCAATGTTTTGTCAATATTCACGTCAGCCAATCTTGTTACAACAAATCATACCAGCTTACTTTGAAACACTGCATTCAACCGATCAACACATCGCTTCACACGAATTGATAATGCGCTTCACACCTAATTTACGCAAATACTGAGTTTTTTCAGAAGAACAGCTGTTCGGCTGGAAATCTCGAAACTGGCGGTTAGTTGGTCGTCACGCTCAACACATTAACCGCCAAACATTGTCTTTAAGATGTGGCAGAAGGGTGTCTAATGTGTTGCTGATGACAGCGAAAAAGTCGGGATCGAAAGGAAATTCCTTCAGCAAGCATGGATGGAAACTTCATTGAGGAGACGCCGTGAGGCAACGTATCATATCCCTGGCAACGAGCACGATGCTTTCTCCACATTATTATCTCAATCCAATTCCCACAGTGTGCCTCCTTATGAAGTCTCGCACGAGAGAGTAAGCAAAAGATAAAATACCAATTCGCTCCCCCCAGTGTGAAGCGGGACCTGTGACATGGGGCTGCTGTGTGACTGTTACTGATAGAAAGAGTTGGATCACAAGGGCAGTTGGGCTGTGTTTTGTTCAGCCTTTCAAATCTTGATGAATTACTCGAACCGTTAAATCGTGTTGAATGACAGCCTTTGGAAATATATTTCTGTTCACCGAAGGTACAACTCACAGACTGATTGATGCAAATTTCAAATTGAACGGATTCCGGTTAATTCTGCGCTTGAACACACGCCCCCATTTTGCAGCTCTGGCTGCCAGACTTCCAGATGGAGCAAATATTCCACAAATGGCAAATGCATCCAGTGTGCAAAATGGCACCATGTTGACAATATTCCGACTGAATTTCGCAACATATTTTCCTATTTTAGCAGAAAAAAATATTTCAAATAAAACATCAAATGCTCGTTGTGATTGCCCCAGCCAAATCCCATGAAAGTCATTTAATAAGAAAATGCCATTCCATCAGGTTGAAGATGCGCGATCAGTCAGCAGTGAAAAATGGAAACTTCTGCACTTAGTGATGGAACTGAACTGAAAGAAGCAGTGGCTCATCGTGGGGGCTGCTGGCCACGTCGGGCGGTGAGCTCAGGTGGTTCGAGCGTGGTGCCCATAACACCAAGGTCGCGGGTTCAATCCGCGTGCTTGCCACATTCGCTTATCCGTGTGGGGCAGTTTCTGCTGTCTTTTCGTCGACACAGGGTGATTCCCATTGGTAGCTTGCACAATGGCAAGGAGCAGCTTTTTTTCTCCTTGATAACTTTTAAAGTGGGAAAATTTCTTCCAACCATTCTAACAAATTGCCCATCTTTTCAAACTTCTGTGCCACAAACCGGGAGGACGAATGTGGAAGGTCACGAAGGTGGAAGGCGGGAAAGGCGTTTTCTTTGCAAAGAGTGGACTGGGGAGAAAGATTGAGCTTCATCTAATTAAATTCACAACGGAGTGCAGATATCATGTTCTTCATTTGGCTACGAAATCGTTTATGAAAGCACTGGGATCATGCTCAGGTGGTAACATCTGCAGTTTGACCTCAGTACGGAGCTTTACGGCTGATGCTGGCTGGTCACCACTCTTCAGAAAAGACATGAGGAACGGGACAGGTGACACTGCCTGCGAGGTTTACAATGATAAAATAAGTCCGTAATGAGGCGGTGTTGGAGATGTTCGGGTAGTTCCACGAAGAACATAGAAAATCGAAGATGTCACAACTGTGATTTTCCAGCTGATACGGGATTTCGACAGAGTCAACAGTCAAAATACTCACTCTCCGCGCAGGTGAAGAACTGAAGCTGTCAGATGCAAATTTGTTGAGAAAACATCTGGAGAGGACAGGCGGATCGGCATCAACTTCACGCACAGCTGGTGGGACATGTCACCATTCCACAGGGAATAAGGATTGAAGATGCCATCTTTTCCAGCGAGTCGTAGTGATACGGAAATGAGAAATGCGGAGTCAGCAGGATTCGAACTTGCGCGGGGAAACCCCAATGGACCCCTCGTCCATCGCCTTACCCACTCGGCCATGACTACACGGTCCAATGAGCCAGAAATCATACTGATACCCACTCAATAATTCTTACAGCCGGCCTCCTTGAAGTGATGCTGACCTCTTGTGATGGATACGAATGCGATTAATTTCTCTGCTGATGTCATGCGTCTGTCTTCTTTCCCCATGTCGGCTCAATTTCATCTGTCGTCTAACGTCCTTTTCATTCGGATACAGCACATGGGTGGATTGAAACAAACATTTGCAAGCATTCTATATCTGTCCATACACTCAGAACTGGACGGAACACAAACTTGACATCCCAAAATAGCTCCCTTCAAGGCGCCTTAGGAAAACGAGCTGTTGAATGCGCAAAACTGATGCAGATATATTAGAGTATGTGCGGATTCGGAATCCAATCCGGCTCTCCCACATGGTGGTGACATTTGCCGTTTTTGAATCACCAGTGGACAAATTTGAATTGAGCCCTTCGAGAATATCTTTCTGTTCACTGAAGATGTAACTCCCGCAATCATTGATCCAAAATTTAAGATGAGCTGGGGCCGGTTAGTTTATACGGCTGGAGAATGTTGCAAATAACGCTGCGACTGAGGGTTCAATCCTCGTACTGTCCAAATGCGGTTACCTCTGTCTGTGGAGCCCGGTTTACGTGATGTTCAGTGGCAATGGCTTTTTCGAACAGCCTGAGTCGCTTCGCGTACTTCTGTACACTCACGATGCCGTTGACAATTTTTCAACTGGGAAAAAGTCTGCCTCCCATCCTGACAAATTGTCCATCTTTTCACACTTCTGTGCCACAAATCGGTCGGTGACATTTGAGCAAACCTTGACCGCTCGACAGCGAAACACATACGGACGACCGGTCAGCTGGATGTCAACTGTGATCCTTCCTCTCATTCGCTTCAATGTTTTGTCAATATTCACGTCAGCCAACCTTGTTGCAAGAAATCATACCAGCTTACTTTGACGCACTGCATTCAACCGATCAACACATCGCTTCACACGAATTGATAATGCGCTTCAAACCTAATTTACGGAAATACTGAGTTTTTTCAGAAGAACAGCTATTCGGCTGGAAATCTCGAAACTGGCAGTCAGTTGGTCGTCACGCTCAACACATTAACCGCTAAACATTGTCTTTAAGATGTGGCAGAAGGGTGTCTAATGTGTTGCTGATGACAGCGAAAAAGTCGGGATCGGAAGGAAATTCCTTCAGCAAGCATGGATGGAAACTTCATTGAGGAGCCGTCGTGAGGCAACGTATAATATCCCTCGCAACGAGCACGATGCTTTCTCCACATTTTTATGTCATTCCAATTCCCACAGTGTGCCTCGTTATGAAGCGTCGCACGAGAGAGGAAGCAAAAGATAAAATACCAATTCGCTCTCCCAGTGTGAAGCGGGACCTGTGACATGGGGCTGCTGTGTGACTGTTACTGATAGAAAGAGTTGGATCACAAGGGCAGTTGGGCTGTGTTTTGTTCAGCCTTTCAAATCTTGATGAATTACTCGAAACGTTAAATCGTGTTGAATGACAGCCTTTGGAAATATATTTCTGTTCACTGAAGGTGCAACTCACAGAATCATTGATGCAAAAATCAAATTGAACGGATTCCGGTTAATTCTGCGCTTGAACAGACGCCCCCATTTTGCAGCCCTGGCTGCCAGACGTCCAGATGGAGCAAATATTCCACAAATGGCAAATGCATCCAGTCTGCAAAATGGCAACATGTTGACAATATTCCGACTGAATTTCGCAACATATTTTACTATTTTCGCAGAAAAAAATATTTCAAATAAAACCGGGGGGGTGTGGGGGGGGGGGGGGGGGGGGGTGGGGGGGGGGGGTGTGGTGAACATCAAATGCACGTTGTGATTGCCCCAGCCAAATCCCATGAAAGTCATTTAAAACGAAAATGTCATTCCATCAGTTTGAAGATGCGCGATCAGTCAGCGGTGAAAAATTTAAACTTCTGCACTGAATGATGCAACTCAATAGAAAAACGCAGTTGCTCATCGTGGGCTTCGTATGCGAGGTCGACCGGTTAGCTCAGGTGGTTAGAGCGTGGTGCTAATAACGCCAAGGTCGCGACTTCAATCCCCGTACTGGCCACCTGCGATTACCCGTGTGGGCACAACGTGTCGTCTTTTCGTCGGCCGAGGCTGATCCGCTTTGCATTCTTCCACACCGGCAAAGTGCAGCTTTTTTTTCACCTTGACAACTTTTCAACTGGAAAAACTTCTTCCAACCGTTCTGACAAATTGCCCATCTTTTCAAACTTCTGTGCCACAAACAGAAAGGGCGAATGTGGAAGGTTACGAGACGGGAAAGGAGTTTTCATTGCAAAGAGTGGACCGGCGGAGAAAGATTGAGCTTCATCTAATTAAATTCACAACGGAGTGCTGAAATAATGTCCTTCATTTGGCTACGAAATCGTTTATAAAAGCACTGGGAACATGCTCAGGTGGTCACATCTGCAGTTTGACCTCAGTACGGAGCTTACGGCTGATGCTGGCTGGTCACCACTCTTCAGAAAAGACATTAGGAAGAGGACAGGTGACACTGCCTGGGAGGTTTACAATGATAAAATAAGTCCGTTATGAGGCGGTGTTGGAGACGTTCGGGTAGTTCCACGTCGATCATAGAAAATTGGAAGATGTCCCAACTCTGATATTCCAGCTGATACGGGATTTCGACAGAGTAAACAGTCAAAATATTCCCTCTCCGCGCAGGTGAATAACTGAAGTTGTCAGGTGCAAATGTGTTGAGAAAACATGTGGAGAGGACAGGCGGACCGGCATCAACTTCATGCAGATTGGTGGGATATGTAACCATTCCACAGGGAAAAATGATTGAAGATGCCATCCTTTCCAGCGAGTCGTTGAGAAACGGAAATGAGAAATGCGTAGTAAACAGGATTCAAACCTGCGCGGTGAAACACCAATGGATTTCTAGTCCATCGCCTTATCCACTCGGCCATGACTACAAGGTCAAGTGAGCCAGAAATCATACTGATACCCACTCAATAATTCTTACAGCCGGCCTCCTTGAAGTGATGCTGACCTCTTGTGATGGATACGAATGCGATTAATTTCTCTGCTGATGTCATGCGTCTGTCTTCTTTCCCCATGTCGGCTCAATTTCATCTGTCGTCTAACGTCCTTTTCATTCGGATATAGCACATGGGTGGATTGAAACAAGCATTTGCAAGCATTCTATATCTGTCCATACACTCAGAACTGGATGGAACACAAAGCTTACATCCCAAAATAGCTCCCTTCAAGGCGCCTTAGGAAAACGAGCTCTTGAATGCGCAAAACTAATGCAGATACATTAGAGTATGTGCGGATTCGGAATCCAATCCGGCTCTCCCACATGGTGGTGACATTTGCCGTTTCTGAATCTCCAGTGGACAAATTTGAATTGAGCCCTTCGAGAATATCTTTCTGTTCACTGAAGATGCAACTCCCGCAATCATTGATCCAAAATTTAAAATGAGCTGGGGCCGGTTCGTTTATACGGCTGGAGCATGTTGCTCATAACGCTGCGACTGAGGGTTCAATCCTCGTACTGTCCAAATGCGGTTACCTCTGTCTGTGGAGCCCGGTTTACGTTATGCTCAATGGCAATGGCTTTTTCGAACAGCCTGAGTCGCTTCGCGTACTTCTGTACACTCACGATGCCGTTGACAATTTTTCAACTGGGAAAAAGTCTGCCTCCCATCCTGACAAATTGTCCATCTTTTCACACTTCTGTGCCACAAATCGGTCGGTGACATTTGAGCAAACCTTGACCGCTCGACAGCGAAACACATACGGACGACCGGTCAGCTGGATGTCAACTGTGATCATTCCTCTCAGTCGCTTCAATGTTTTGTCAATATTCACGTCAGCCAACCTTGTTGCAAGAAATCATACCAGCTTACTTTGACGCACTGCATTCAACCGATCAACACATCGCTTCACACCAATTGATAATGCGCTTCACACCTAATTTACGCAAATACTGAGTTTTTTCAGAAGAACAGCTATTCGTCTGGAAATCTCGAAACTGGCAGTTAGTTGGTCGTCACGCTCAACAGATTAAACGCTAAACATTGTCTTTAAGATGTGGCAGAAGGGTGTCTAAAGTGTTGCTGATGACAGCGAAAAAGTCGGGATCGGAAGGATATTTCTTCAGCAAGCATGGATGGAAACTTCATTGAGGAGCCGCCGTGAGGCACCGTATCATATCCCTCGCAACGAGCACGATGCTTTCTCCACATTTTTATGTCATTCCAATTCCCACAGTGTGCCTCGTTATGAAGCGTCGCACGAGAGAGTAAGCAAAAGATAAAATACCAATTCGCTCTCCCAGTGTGAAGCGGGACCTGTGACATGGGGCTGCTGTGTGACTGTTACTGAGACAAAGAGTTCGATCACAAGGGCAGTTGGGCTGTGTTTTGTTCAGCCTTTGAAATCTTGATGAATTACTCGAACCGTTAAATCGTGTTGAATGACAGCCTTTGGAAATATATTTCTGTTCACTGAAGGTGCAACTCACAGAATCATTGATGCAAAAATCAAATTGAACGGATTCCGGTTAATTCTGCGCTTGAACACACGCCCCCCATTTTGCAGCCCTGGCTGCCAGACTTCCAGATGGAGCAAATATTTCACAAAAAGCAAATGCATCCAGTCTGCAAAATGGCAACATATTGACAATATTCCGAATGCATTTCGCAACATATTTTACGATTTTAGCAGAACAAAATATTTCAAATAAAACCGGGGGGGGGGGGGGGTGAACATCAAATGCACGTTGTGATTGCCCCAGCCAAATCCCATGAAAGTCATTTAAAACGAACATGCCATTCCATCAGGTGGAAGATCAGCGCGATCAGTCAGCAGTGAAAAATTAAAACTTCTGCACTTAATGATGCAACTCAATAGAAAAACGCAGTTGCTCATCGTGGGCTTCGTTTGCGACGTCGGCCGGTTAGCTCAGGTGGTTAGAGCGTGGTGGTAATAACGCCAAGGTAGCGGGTTCAATCCCCGTACTGGCCACAGCAGAGGCTGATCCGCTTCGCGTTCTTCCACACCGGCAAAGCGCAGCTTTTCTTTCTCCTTGACAACCTTTCAACTGGAAAAATTTCTTCCAACCGTTCTGACAAATTGCCCATCTTTTCAATCTTCTGTGCCACAAACCGAAAGGGCGAATGTGGAAGGGAAAAGAGTTTTCATTGCAAAGAGTGGACCGGCGGAGAAAGATTGAGCTTTATCGAATAAATTCACAACGGAGTGCTGACATAATGTCCTTCATTTGGCTACGAAATCGTTTATAAAAGCACTGGGATCATGCTCAGGTGGTCACATCTGCAGTTTGACCTCAGTCCGAAGCCTTACGGCTGATGCTGGCTGGTCACCACTCTTCAGAACAGACATTAGGAAGAGGACAGGTGACACTGCCTGGGAGGTTTACAATGATAAAATAAGTCCGTTATGAGGCGGTGTTGGAGACGTTCGGGTCGTTCCACGTCGAACAGAGAAAATTCGAAGATGTCCCAACTCTGATATTCCAGCTGATGCTGGATTTCGACAGAGTAAACAGTCAAAATACTCCCTCTCCGCGCAGGTGAATAACTGAAGTTGTCAGGTGCAAATTTCTTGAGAAAACATCTGGAGAGGACAGGCGAACCGGCATCAACTTCACGCAAATTGGTGGGATATGTCACCATTCCACAGGGAAAAATGATTGAAGATGCCATCCTTTCCAGCGAGTCGTCGTGAAACGGAAGTGAGAAATGCGTAGTCAGCAGAATTCGAACCTGCGCGAGGAAACCCCAATGGACTTCTAGTCCATCGCCTTAACCACTCGGCCATGACTACACGGTCAAATGCGTGAGGAATCATACTGATACCCACTCAATACTTCTTATAGCCGGCCTTTTTGACGTGATGCTGACCTCTTGTGATGGATACGAATGCGATTAATTTCTCTGCTGATGTCATGCGTCTGTCTTCTTTCCCCATGTCGGCTCAATTTCATCTGTCGTCTAACGTCCTTTTCATTCGGATACAGCACATGGGTGGATTGAAACAAACAATTGCAAGCATTCTATCTCTGTCCACACACTCAGAACTGGATGGAACATAAACTTTACATCCCAAAATAGCTCCATTCAAGGCGCCTTAGGAAATCGAGCTCTTGAATGCGCAAAACTAATGCAGATATGTTAGAGTATGTGCGGATTCGGAATCCAATCCGGCTCTCCCACATGGTGGTGACATTTGCCGTTTCTGAATCACCAGTGGACAAATTTGAATTGAGCCCATCGAGAATATCTTTCTGTTCACTGAAGATGCAACTCCCGCAATCATTGATCCAAAATTTAAGATGAACTGGGGCCGGTTAGTTAATACGGTTGGAGCATGTTGCTAATAACGCTGCGACTGAGGGTTCAATCCTCGTACTGTCCAAATGCGGTTACCTCTGTCTGTGGAGCCCGGTTTACGTTATGCTCAGTGGCAATGGCTTTTTCGAACAGCCTGAGTCGCTTCGCGTACTTCTGTACACTCACGATGCCGTTGACAATTTTTCAACTGGGAAAAAGTCTGCCTCCCATCCTGACAAATTGTCCATCTTTTCACACTTCTGTGCCACAAATCGGTCGGTGACATTTGAGCAAACCTTGACCGCTCTACAGCGAAACACAGACGGACGACCGGTCAGCTGGATGTCAACTGTCATCATTCCTCTCATTCGCTTCAATGTTTTGTCATTATTCACGTCAGCCAACCTTGTTGCAAGAAATCATACCAGCTTACTTTGACGCACTGCATTCAACCGATCAACACATCGCTTCACACGAATTGATAATGCGCTTCAAACCTAATTTACGCAAATACTGCGTTTTTTCAGAAGAACAGCGATTCGGCTGGAAATCTCGAAACTGGCGGTGAGTTGGTCGTCACGCTCAACACATTAACCGCTCAACATTGTCTTTACGATTTGGCAGAAGGGTGTCTAATGTGTTGCTGATGACAGCGAAAAAGTCGGGATCGGAAGGAAATTCCTTCAGCAAGCATGGATGGAAACTTCATTGAGGAGCCGCCGTGAGGCAACGTATAATATCCCTCGCAACGAGCACGATGCTTTCTCCACATTTTTATGTCATTCCAATTCCCGCAGTGTGCCTCGTTATGAAGCGTCGCACGAGAGAGTAAGCAAAAGATAAAATACCAATTCGCTCTCCCCACTGTGCAGCGGGACCTGTGACATGGGGCTGCTGTGTGACTGTTACTGATAGAAAGAGTTGGATCACAAGGGCAGTTGGGCTGTGTTTTGTTCAGCCTTTCAAATCTTGATGAATTACTCGAAACGTTAAATCGTGTTGAATGACAGCCTTTGGAAATATATTTCTGTTCACTGAAGGTGCAACTCACAGAATCATTGATGCAAAAATCAAATTGAACGGATTCCGGTTAATTCTGCGCTTGAACACACGCCCCCATTTTGCAGCCCTGGCTGCCAGACTTCCAGATGGAGCAAATATTCCACAAATGGCAAATGCATCCAGTCAGCAAAATGGCAACATGTTGACAATATTCCGACTGAATTTCGCAACATATTTTACTATTTTAGCCGAAAAAAATATTTCAAATAAAACAGGGGGGGGGGGGGTGAACATCAAATGCACGTTGTGATTGCCCCAGCCAAATCCCATGAAAGTCATTTAAAACGAAAATGCCATTCCATCAGGTTGAAGATGCGCGATCAGTCAGCAGTGAAGAATTTGAACTTCTGCACTGAATGATGCAGCTCAAAAGAAAAACGCAGTTGCTCATCGTGGGCTTCGTTTGCGACGTCGGCCGGTTAGTTCAGGTGGTTAGAGCGTGGTGCTAATAACGCCAAGGTCGCGGGTTCAATCCCCGTACTGGCCGCATGCGATTACCCGTGTGGGCAGAACCTGTCGCCTTTTCGTCGGCAGAGGCTGATCCGCTTCGCGTTCTTCCACACCGGCAAAGTCCAGCTTTTTTTTCTCCTTGACAACTTTTAAATTGGGAAAATTTCTTCCAACCGTTCTGACAAATTGCCCATCTTTTCAAACTTCTGTGCCACCAACCGAAAGGGCGAATGTGGAAGGTTACGAGACGGGAAAGGAGTTTTCATTGCAAAGAGTAGACCGTCCGGAGAAAGATTGAGCGTCATCTAATTAAATTCACAACGGAGTGCTGACATAATGTCCTTCATTTGGTTACGAAATCGTTTATAAAAGCACTGGGATCATGCTCAGGTGGTCACATCTGCAGTTTGACCTCAGTACGGAGCCTGACGGCTGATGCTGCCTGGTCATCACTCTTCAGAAAAGACAGTAGGAAGAGGACAGGTGACACTGCCTGGGAGGTTTACAATGATAAAATAAGTCCGTTATGAGGCGGTGTTGGAGACGTTCGGGTAGTTCCACGTCGAACATAGAAAATTGGAAGATGTCCCAACTCTGATATTCCAGCTGATACGGGATTTCGACAGAGTAAACAGTCAAAATACTCCCTCTCCGCGCAGGTCAATAACTGAAGTTGTCAGGTGCAAATTTGTTGAGAAAACATCTGGAGAGGACAGGCGGACCGGCATCAACTTCACGCAAATTGGTGGGATATGGAACCATTCCACAGGGTAAAATGATTGAAGATGTCATCCTTTCCAGCGAGTCGTAGTGAAACGGAAATGAGAAATGCGTAGTCAGCAGGATTCGAACCTGCGCGGGGAAACCCCAATGGATTTCTAGTCCATCGCCTTAACCACTCGGCCATGACTACACGGTCCAACGCGCCAGAAATCATACTGATACCCACTCAATAATTCTTAGAGCCGGCCTCCTTGAAGTGATGCTGACCTCTTGTGATGGATACAAATGCGATTAATTTCGCTGCTGATGTCATGCGTCTGTCTTCTTTCCCCATGTCGGCTCAATTTCATCTGTCGTCTAACGTCCTTTTCATTCGGATACAGCACATGGGTGGATTGAAACAAACAATTGCA
Source organism: Mustelus asterias (assembly GCF_964213995.1). NCBI lineage: Eukaryota > Metazoa > Chordata > Chondrichthyes > Carcharhiniformes > Triakidae > Mustelus > Mustelus asterias. Next base: position 2,119,682 of record NC_135830.1, read on the forward strand.
AGCATTCTATATCTGTCCACACACTCAGAACTGGATGGAACATAAACTTTACATCCCAAAATAGCTCCCTTCAAGGCGCCTTAGGAAAACGAGCTCTTGAATGCGCAAAACTAATGCAGATATATTAGAGTGTGTGCGGATTCGGAATCCAATCCGGCTCTCCCACATGGTGGTGACATTTGCCGTTTCTGAATCACCAGTGGACAAATTTGAATTGAGCCCATCGAGAATATCTTTCTGTTCACTGAAGATGCAACTCCCGCAATCATTGATCCAAAATTTAAGATGAACTGGGGCCGGTTAGTTTATACGGTTGGAGCATGTTGCTAATAACGCTGCGACTGAGGGTTCAATCCTCGTACTGTCCAAATGCGGTTACCTCTGTCTGTGGAGCCCGGTTTACGTTATGCTCAGTGGCAATGGCTTTTTCGAACAGCCTGAGTCGCTTCGCGTACTTCTGTACACTCACGATGCCGTTGACAATTTTTCAACTGGGAAAAAGTCTGCCTCCCATCCTGACAAATTGTCCATCTTTTCACACTTGTGTGCCACAAATCGGTCGGTGACATTTGAGCAAACCTTGACCGCTCTACAGCGAAACACAGACGGACGACCGGTCAGCTGGATGTCAACTGTCATCATTCCTCTCATTCGCTTCAATGTTTTGTCATTATTCACGTCAGCCAACCTTGTTGCAAGAAATCATACCAGCTTACTTTGACGCACTGCATTCAACCGATCAACACATCGCTTCACACGAATTGATAATGCGCTTCAAACCTAATTTACGCAAATACTGAGTTTTTTCAGAAGAACAGCGATTCGGCTGGAAATCTCGAAACTGGCGGTTAGTTGGTCGTCACGCTCAACACATTAACCGCTCAACATTGTCTTTAAGATTTGGCAGAAGGGTGTCGAATGTGTTGCTGATGACAGCGAAAAAGTCGGGATCGGAAGGAAATTCCTTCAGCAAGCATGGATGGAAACTTCATTGAGGAGCCGCCGTGAGGCAACGTATAATATCCCTCGCAACGAGCACGATGCTTTCTCCACATTTTATGTCATTCCAATTCCCACAGTGTGCCTCGTTATGAAGCGTCGCACGAGAGAGTTAGCAAAAGATGAAATCCCAATTCGCTCTCCCCAGTGTGCAGCGGGACCTGTGACATGGGGCTGCTGTGTGACTGTTACTGATAGAAAGAGTTGGATCACAAGGGCAGTTGGGCTGTGTTTTGTTCAGCCTTTCAAATCTTGATGAATTACTCGAAACTTTAAATCGTGTTGAATGACAGCCTTTGGAAATATATTTCTGTTCACTGAAGGTGCAACTCACAGAATCATTGATGCAAAAATCAAATTGAACGAATTCCGGTTAATTCTGCGCTTGAACACACGCCCCCATTTTGCAGCCCTGGCTGCCAGACTTCCAGATGGAGCAAATATTCCACAAATGGCAAATGCATCCAGTCAGCAAAATGGCAACATGTTGACAATATTCCGACTGAATTTCGCAACATATTTTACTATTTTAGCCGAAAAAAATATTTCAAATAAAACAGGGGGGGGGGTGAACAGCAAATGCACGTTGTGATTGCCCCAGCCAAATCCCATGAAAGTCATTTAAAACGAAAATGCCATTCCATCAGCTTGAAGATGCGCGATCAGTCAGCAGTGAAGAATTTGAACTTCTGCACTGAATGATGCAGCTCAATAGAAAAACGCAGTTGCTCATCGTGGGCTTCGTTTGCGACGTCGGCCGGTTAGTACAGGTGGTTAGAGCGTGGTGCCAATAACGCCAAGGTCGCGGGTTCCATCCCCGTACTGGCCACATGCGATTACCCGTGTGGGCAGAACCTGTCGCCGTTTCGTCGGCAGAGGCTGATCCGCTTCGCGTTCTTCCACATCGGCAAAGTCCAGCTTTTTTTTCTCCTTGACAACTTTTAAATTGGGAAAATTTCTTCCAACCGTTCTGACAAATTGCCCATCTTTTCAAACTTCTGTGCCACAAACCGAAAGGGCGAATGTGGAAGGTTACGAGACGGGAAAGGAGTTTTCATTGCAAAGAGTAGACCGTCCGGAGAAAGATTGAGCGTCATCTAATTAAATTCACAACGGAGTGCTGACATAATGTCCTTCATTTGGCAACGAAATCGTTTATAAAAGCACTGGGATCATGCTCAGGTGGTCACATCTGCAGTTTGACCTCAGTACGGAGCCTGACGGCTGATGCTGCCTGGTCATCACTCTTCAGAAAAGACAGTAGGAAGAGGACAGGTGACACTGCCTGGGAGGTTTACAATGATAAAATAAGTCCGTTATGAGGCGGTGTTGCAGACGTTCGGGTAGTTCCACGTCGAACATAGAAAATTGGAAGATGTCCCAACTCTGATATTCCAGCTGATACGGGATTTCGACAGAGTAAACAGTCAAAATACTCCCTCTCCGCGCAGGTCAATACCTGAAGTTGTCAGGTGCAAATTTGTTGAGAAAACATCTGGAGAGGACAGGCGGACCGGCATCAACTCCACGCAAATTGGTGGGATATGTAACCATTCCACAGGGTAAAATGATTGAAGATGCTATCCTTTCCAGCGAGTCGTCGTGAAACGGAAGTGAGAAACGCGTAGTCAGCAGAATTCGAACCTGCGCGAGGAAACCCCAATGGACTTCTAGTCCATCGCCTTAACCACTCGGCCATGACTACACGGTCAAATGCGTCAGGAACCATACTGATACCCACTCAATACTTCTTATAGC